>NC_090747.1:87584183-87596683 GCF_036898095.1 Palaemon carinicauda
TGTAATTTTCGTTACGGTAATTCATCTTTTCTCCTTTGCACGGTACGTGTATAACTCTAAGGGAAACCAGTCAAGTGGCAAAAAAATTCCATTAGTTATATAAGATATTTTCGTTGGTGTTGTACAATACCGGAACAGATTTGCTATAAGACAAAAATAATACTGAGCATATATATTTAACACCACTACAACAAATCAGGAAAATCCCACTAACGTATCAAAAGAATTTTCTTTTACTTAAGCAATACAGGAAACGCGAAAACTAAGCCATCGAATTACAACCTACTTTTAACACAATGCAAATTGAAGAAAATAAGAAGAGATCAAGGATGGTATCAAAATTCTATGTGGAACTTGTCCCTTGTTATGGCTAACGCTTGAGTAAGTTTATATAGAGGAGTCAATTACCGAAATACATTAACGCTTCTATTAATGCTTTATATTTTAGAACACATGTACCCAAGAACTAATGATTTTACGAATAGACCCTTTAACCCAAAATAATTCATATTTGCTTTGACCATAATTTTCCGGTGCTGGAATATGCATAAAAATATAATTAAACCAATATAGGAAATAATGATTTTTTTAGTAATGAAACCTGCAGTTTCAAATACCCATTTTCTTTTAAATCTGGACATTAAACCTTTCGCCGTAATTATGTTGAAAAATTAAGACCTTTGAAATACCTTGCCTCGCATCTACTAGAAATAGACTGTCCATCAAATAATGTATTTACTGATATGAATTACAGTAATTTAATTAATAAATGACTGAATAAAGTTCTAATATAACTAATAATTTGAACATTTAAAAAGTCTCTTTAGAATAATTTTTGATTGATGTGTAATATACGAGCCTCAAGTTATCAAGATCGGATAATTCGGGAATCAAAACTATCATTATTCAGATATCTATTTATGAATTTTCCTCAATACACCTTACAAAAGGCCATAACCATAACCGTGGATTCATTCTATTGTAATTAGCACCAATGAACTGTTTAAGGGCCACAGCACAGAAGAAAGCTCTGCGATACTTCTGCTAACATAAAGAAGTGAGATCTAATGTTTGTTAGAATTAATTGTCTTGGGATGATATATATATATATATATATATATACATATATATCTATATATATATACATATATCTATATATATATATACATATGTATATATATATATATATATAGAGAGAGAGAGAGAGAGAAGAGAGAGAGAGAGAAGAGAGAGAGAGAGAGAGAGAGAGAGAGAGAGAGAGAGAGAATTCCCAACTTCAAATTTTTTCGAGGCACTTGCAAAATTATGGGTGACACAGCATGGGTATCTTTGACGGAAAACGTGACCCTTCTGCATCTGACTCTTTTAAAAAGGAAAAAAAAAACAAAAACATTGCGAATAGTCCACTAAGCATTCGCAGCCAAACCCTTCGCAGCCTTCTATATTACACGTTGCTTGGATAGCAAAGTTTCCAGTCTGAAAATTGCCGAAATGAACTACAGAGGAAGAGTGCAAAAACGTAGAACTACTACATAACTTCGCTTGCTGAACTTCTGTATGCTGTGGAACCTTACTTGGATAAGATGGAGTAATTGTTTCTGGATTTTGCTTAACGCTTAAACATTTTAGTTCCGGAGAGAAACAAATGAATAAAAAAATATTATTTATCACATTAAAGTATTCAGTGCCACACACATAAAAAAAACCTAGATGACACTCATTAGAGAGCATGCCTTTGCCACGCCAAGCAGTCTTATTTTGCTCTCAACTCCACTGCGTAGTTGTACTTCGATATATTTTCTTCAAAATCTAATGGATTTGTCCTTTGGTCATACACAACATATCCATCAAGTGTTGTTGAAATTGGTTCTGTAGTTTATGCGTAATGTTGTTTACAAAAACAAATAAACTAATAAAGTATTTCCCATTTATTTAACTTTAAGATTATATTCAAAGAACTGCTGCGCACTTGTACTTTAATGTACTTTATCCAAAGTGTTACAGAGCATCCTTAGGTCATACTCAACATGTCTCCTAAGTTTATTCAAAATTGGCAAATTAGTTTTTGTGTAAAGTTGCTCACCAACAAACAAACAAATAAACAAACTAAAAAGACAGGGGTGAATACATAGTGTCCGCAAAATCTTAGATCTTGGCGAGGGCAATATAATCCATGACTGCAAATCTGCAAATAGCAATATCTCCCGGTGGAAATTTTAATATAATGCATCATTCATTTCACAAATAAAAAACCCAAATACTCGAAATATATTTAGCTAATTCCAACAAATTTCAGTCAATGATTACCAGCACACTAATATTACTCAAATATCTAATTTCGAATGTGCAGCTAAACCCTAAAATGAAAAAGAAGTTGTATATTTCAAATGCATTCCAATAATGAATATTTTCTTGCCTCGAATTTCTAAGGAATTTAACCCACTTCCCTATTCAAGGGAGACCGAGTGGCGAAAATCCTGTACTAATTTATAATTCCTTTGATCTTATCTATTCTCACATTTATTCCGTCCGCTCTCATCTCTGCCATTTCCATGATATTCATCGTTGCCCTTTTGAACATATTTCTGCTGCTTCCTCTCTCTCTCTCTCTCTCTCTTCTCTCTCTCTCTCTCTCTCTCTGTGAAAGTGTAAATGAAAAAAGCAATAAGAATATAATGAAAAAAAATTAAACAATAGTCAAGAATTAATAAATAAAATCTTTAAAATAACTAATGTGCAAAGCGAAAGGAAACAGTACCCAAAACAGAAAAACATAGAAGAGATTAATTAAAAAAGATAATCTGAAAAACAAATGGAGGAAAAATTAAAAGGGTGAAAGCTGCCAGAGAGAGAGAGAGAGAGAGAGAGAGAGAGAGAGAGAGAGACTCCCTTGGTCGTTTCTTCTGCTCCATCAACAGCTGTGACGTTAATTCTGCCTCTCCTTTTGATATATAGCATAAAACCTTAGCTTTAATATCCACTAAAGGTTTAAGCTTAAATTCCTCCTTCCTCTCGGTTTATAGATCGTCGTAAAAAATCCTGTGTCGGTATTTAGTACTCGTTTGTATAGTTTGTTTGTCGTTAGTTCAGCCATTCCATAAATATAGTGTTATAAAGGGGCGATAAATTCTCTCTCTCAGTCTCTTTCTATTTGTAAGTATTCATAGCAGGATGTCCTTGAATAAAGTTCAGGTATTTACAAAGTCTTATTATAAAACACACTTCATAAAAAATTTAATTATCAAAAGGATCATACATACATACATACATACATACAGACAGACATACAGACACTGAAAATTTCCCACATCTTTCCTGTCTCCAGAGAAACTGATCTCCGGTTAGGTTTGAATTAATACGAAAATTATATTTTCATTTCTCCTTTTAGTATTTGGAGCCGAAAGGTGTTTAAAACATTTATATACTCGATTATTCATCAGGACTACATTGGTTGACCGATGGAATTGCACTTCAATGTAAGGGATATGGTGGCGATAATTTTAAATTTTGGAAACTTCGAAATTAACTAAAAAATTGCTGATAAATGAAAACTAATAATTTTTGAAAAGGAAAAGTTTAGGATTAATTTTGAAATAATAGATCTCACACGGTAATGATTCCACTCTTGCAACGGGTTTGACGTCGGTTCTTCAAGGCCGAATATCGTTTATTCAATGCAGGATAAATTGTGAGGTTACTCACTCCCTACAAAATTAAAGATTTTTAAATTACTTTCACCTCGGATTCGATTCCCTTTAGAGCAGAGCTAGTTTTATGTCACCCAGTGGCCTCGCTGTTCCAGCATTTTCTCTATAATAAAGTAATTTCTATATTCCCAATCTTCTTCCTCACCGTTATTCCTACATTAACAGGCCTGTGGCCTGATGCGCACTCTTCAATGCCTTCTATCAAAATCATTCTCTTTCACCAAACCTCTTCTCTCCATATCATCCTTCACCTTATCTTGCCATCTAATATTCTGCATCCCTCTTGATCATCTCCCCCCAACAGACAGGTTCAGACCTCCTTCATAAATTTATTTCACTAATTGAAGACCAAATTTAATTTCGAACTTCCACTTCTTCCACTTCCATGCCATTTCGGTTCTTTCTCCCATAAAATTCACAATTCCACTGTTACAAAAGGGTCGATGTTGAGTTTTCAAAACTGTTCTTGCTTGTGCAAAGCAGCTTAAACCGTGAGGCTTACTCGCCCCCTCAGATTACCTAGACTTGCAAGCGAAGGTGGTGTCCGATTCCAGTTTCCTTGGAACGGTACAACTCTTTACAATAGTTTGGAATCTTGCGGCTCCCTGCATTCTTTCTGCAGGTGTTTTGTGATTCACGAAGAATCACGTAAACAAATTTATTCGATACACGTGTATAAACTAATACTAGATGGAAAAAATAAATTAAGTTTTCGTCTTATTCTGAAACCTAAATGGGGGTCAGTTTGTCCGAGGTGACGTACACACACATACATACATACATACATACACACACACACACACATATATATATATATATATATATATCATAAGTAAACATAATATACTTATTCACTTTGCACAGAAACTTTCGATTCCCAGCGTTAATAGGTCGAGGAAGGGAAATAAGTTTGACCAAAGCAAAACAAAAAATAAAGATGGTCTATTAGTGGCTTTTACATATTTTGAACAAGAAACGCGCAGCAATGTATATTATGTTCAACGAAATATAATCTTGTCATCAGTTACAATTTAGATATATTCGAAATGAGTTATAAGATATAAAAGAAAGGGTGTGTTAATGCAACATACCTGGAACAGATATTAAGGTTGCTATTCTTTATAAATTGGTGTGTAGATTCGACTACATTGCAACTAACATCTCATTCCTATGCTTACAATGTCTGATACCACATATTTTCACACTACTCTTGCTTAATTATTTATCGATGCAATAGAACCTCATGTCTTCCTCTAAAATTATATGAATACTCTTGTTGGAAACAGTTTGAACATAATATATACATTTTAAAAGCTTTTACAGCTGTACCTATTTACATTACGCAAAATGATATAATAACAGAGCAGAGAATATTGTAGCATCAATTACACTGCAGTGGAAGTAAATTACCAATTATCTTAGCTAAATTACATCCATAGGGGGTCACTTCACAGGTAAGAAATGACTGTGAGAAATGAACATCGGTTATTTGGTATAGGTACTTCCGTGAAATAAAGTTGACAATGAACCACAACCCTTCGGCGTGTACATTTCTCTTGACTTTAAAGACTGGATGGAAAATTAAAGAATTGCCTGGCGTGATAATTGTTAGTTAAACCTCTAATCATGATTCACAGAATAAATACAAGAAAATACACAGATATTCAATAGCGCAAGTTAGGACTGAAAATCTGCCTTCAATTAGTGATATAAAATTACGAAAGAGACCGCTTACTATTACGCATTTTTTTAGTTATTAAAAATGCTCTACGAGTCTAACCAAGTAATGACATATGGCTACAAACGAATCCACGCAAACACACCAAAGCCTAAGGAAGCGATTTTCCATACAGTGACTAATGAGTAGGTAGGCGGGTGTCTACGACCTATCCTTTTCTAGAGAATCGATAACAAAGCTAATATAGGGGAAGAGAAAAAGAGACGTACGCTCGTCAGCTTGAGGGTCACGCCATTTATGAGACTGACGAGTCTCTGCAATGTCCAGCTATCTTACTAGGTTACGATTATACAGAGACAATGGTACTTCATTTTCTTTTCCTGTTTTCTGTCCGTGTGATACTTTGCCTTCTTGGTATTACCTCACTCCTTAATTATACTTAGGAAAAGATTTCTTTCAGTATACATGTTATGCGACAATAGATTACAATCTTAGTAACCACAAATATTTTCTCTTTATTTCAAAAACACACCACACACATGTATATGTATGTGTATATATATATATATATATATATGTGTGTGTGTGTGTGTGTGTGTATATATATATATATATATACATAGTTTATATATACACCTTGAAGAAATAATATATAATTATCATTATCATAATTACTATCCAAACTACAACTCTGGTTGGAAAAGCTGAAAGCTAAAAGCCCAAGGGCTCCAACGGGGAAAACAGCTCAGTAAGGAAAGAAAATAGTAATATAACAAATAAGCTATATATAAATAATCAATAAAGAAAAAAAATATTTTAAGATCGGTAACAACGTTAAACTAGATTAGTCATATATAAATTATCGAACGATAATTTAAAGATGTTTTTTATTACAATATACTTCACATACGACTACAATTAAAGTATAGACATTCATATGGACATATCTTTACTATTTTTGGACAACTTGTACCGAACATATGAGCCAAATGTTAGGAAAAAATTACGACCGTGATATAAGCAATAGTTTCAACCATATACGGAAGCAGTCGAAAAGGCAACATTTACATTAACTTAATTTTTTATAAAATAACCTTGATCACTTCTATCATTATTTCTCTATTGATTTGAATCTCTCCAGTTTTGGAATAAGAAGGACCCAAGTAAAATCATCTGTAGGAAACATGTTTCTTTCCTTACAAGATATCGTGTATCATAACTGATCCTACTCGTAAAAATAATAATTCTAAAGCGCCTTCAGGCCGAATAAGTTCAGTATAATAAATTAATTGCTGAAATTAAAACAAAATGGGTTCGTAAAAAATCGCTCTATTTGTTATTTTTAGTTACTTTACTTTGCATGATAATAGATATAACGTAAAAGGTTGTAATGAGAAGAATTAAAATTATTTTAAAAAATCAGAAAAATACCCATGCATTATTGTTTCACCAACTGAAAGGCCTATTCAGCAGCTCAGAAGACCCTGTTCGCCTATCTGTAAATGGGCATAAGCACCTATTAAAGAGAGAGAGAGAGAGAGAGAGAGAGAGAGAGAGAGAGTTGATGGACTAGCAACTTAATCCTTACATTTTATGAAACGCCAAGAGGCTCCACTTTTCTGACCCCATTCAAACCAAAGGAAAAAAAAAAAGAGTACGCTGGGAAACACTATATATAATATATAATATATATATATTACACATAATATAATATATATATATATATATATATACACATATATACACACACACACACACACACATATATATATATATATATATATAATGTGTGCTCGTGCATGAGTTCGAAGTATTTGACACCAAAGCTGATCGTACATAAATGCTAAATTGAATCCCCGTAATAACAAAAGAGATCCATAGCGAAGATGACATAACTGCTCTAAACCGACAGGCTTAATTGGATACAGCTATCGCTTCCTGATGTTTGCATTTCGTTAATAAAATTCTGGGTTATAGACATTGCCAGGCAAAACAGTAGTAGAAGACAATTCAGAGGCTGAATACCAAAAAGTTCTAAATCTAATGATGTAGTCTTTAAATAACATTGAAAGTATAAACAATTAAAATTTTATATATGTAATATATATGTATATATATACATATATATATACATATATACATATATATATACATATATATATAGACAGATATAGATATATATATATATATAATATATATATAAATATATATATGTGTGTGTGTGTAAATATATATATATATATATATGTGTGTGTGTGTGTGTGTAAATATATATATATATATATATATATTGTGCATGAGGTTTTTCTTTGTAATTTCTATATGATATATATGTTACGCTCAAATCTAGGCATCTTTGAATTTACACAATTCCATTCAGCCATGAGGCAAACATGAAACTGCAAACATGTTCCATTTACTATTTGGTACCGGGAGCAGTTTCAGCATACTATTTGATGGTAATAAAGACTATGACAGTGAAAATTAAAAATACAAAACACGAGTGATAAATTTAGAAATCGTTTTAGAATCTTTTATATATCAAAATTTCCAAATTGATGATGATATATTGGGAAGTTTTTTCATAAATCTTCGTAGGATCTTAAGACCGATTCCACAGACTCCCTTCCTGGTAAAGTGCACTGTCCGAATGGTACAATGGGTTAGACGCCATTTCTTTGGGTCTTATAATTGAAAAATAATTGTAAATTGTGAATAAATATAAATATAAATATATATATATATATATATATATGTACATATATAAAAATACATATATATCCCTTATATAATAAAAGACACGTTTCTGGCTATATATATATATATATATATATATTTCTGGACACGCTCCGCTCACCATCCCTCTGTTAAAAGCAAGAGAGAGAGTAGTCCTTCCCTGGGTGAGAAGGGGGTGCTTATGCGTGCGTATCTATCTGAATGCTTAGCCATCATGTTTGAAGTGTCTTGTACACGTGTGTGTGTGTGTGTGTGTGTGTATGTATATATATACATATATATATTTAGATATATACATACATACATATATATATATAATATATATACACTGCATTGTATCCAGTTTTGAGTAAGGATACCTCAACGTAGTGAAAATGAGTGTGATCACCATGATCAGCAAAGCTGTACTAGTCAGCCCCACCCATACTAAGTTGGTTTGCTGTGAGGGATCAGACTAAAATCTCCCACCCTCACCAATCCAAAGTGGTCAGCGTGGTGATGAAAACTGTCCAACCCCCGGACAACATGAACAAGAACATGTCTGAGGCCTTTGTCTTGCAATGGACAAGAAACTGTTGCATTTGTTATTGTTGTTGTTGTGTATATTATATAGCTAAGAATATATATAATATACATACACATATATGTATATATACATATAACTATATACCTTCGATCCAAAAAATAAAAACTCATCCGAAAAAAACATTAAGACCTAAACTTAGGTCTAAGACTCTAAGTAGACGGTAACATATGATGCCCGACTCCTTAAGAAAGAGGGACCATCGATCTACAACCATGATTTTCGGCACACAAGAACCAGATCTGATCCCCTTGGGTTTTTGACACAATATCACAATATCGCTAGTGATCAAGTTGTGGATAGTAGAGTATCCCCTTCTTCCGCCTTGACAGGGTGTTGAAGAAAACGGGGCGTCAGGTCATTTATCAGCAGCTTTTGTCCCGCTTACTCGGGAAGATACCTTCCATTTTTCACGCCCCCCCCCCCCCCCCTTTGAAACACGGAAGCTCAGCCACAACATCTTCCTTGGAAAAGGCAAGAAAAGTAAAATGTGGAAAAACGAGAGGAGGGAAAACAGTGTATTTTCTCAATAGCGAATTGAAGCTTTGTTTTGGTTTACTGTGGTAACAACATCAGATCTCGTTACATGTGATTTCTTGTATTTCATATAATTAATATTTCCCTTTTCTCAATATGCCTTCTTTTAACTATGATAGTTAATCAATATAACTATGTATAACAAAATTATGTTTTTTATCAGAAACAAAATGGAGCAATGGGAATAGCCTTTATAAAAGAACCCAGTAAGTTTTAGGAATATTCCAGTTTAACATAAATGACCCCATGATCATGTCTGAGTACTAAACTACAATTATCATATCAAAGGTCACGCAGTTGACATTGAGTAACCTGTTAGAGAAAAGAGGAAATAATAAGGATTCTCTGATAAGCACAAGATTCTCTCTCTCTCTCTCTCTCTCTCTCTCTCTCTCTCTCTCTTTAATTGTAAACTTGTGTACACACACACACACACACACATAAATATATATATATATATATATATACAGTATATATATAAATATATATGTATAATATATATATACTGTATATATATATATATATATATATATATACAGTATATATATATACATATATACTGTATATACTGTATATCCCTCTCTGAATGGGGTTACCTTAACGTGGTGAAAGGGTTTGTGTATCGCCATGATCAGCACAGCTGTACTACTTAGAGTCTCCCTTATTAAGTTAGTTTGTTGTGAGCAATCAGACTAAAATCTCCCACCATCACCAGCGTGGTGATAAAAATGGCCAAACCCCAGACATGAATATGGACATGTCTGATGCCTTTGTCCTGGAGTGGAATAGAGAGGGCTGAATTTGTTGTTGTTGTTGTTGTTGTTGTTTTGTGTATACATGCATACATACATACATACATACATACATACATACATACATACACACACACACACACATATATATATATATATATATATTGACATCTTTTATAACATCTGGTCCTTTCCCCTCCTTAGTGACGGCTCCTGAGAAAAATATGGTAAGCACCTGCCATATTCCTCTTTTAACTTATGAATTAATTTGTGTATCCATACTGCTATAAAAACAATGATGCAAATGGTAGATACAGCTAAGTTGGCCAGTCCCAATCAAGGTATCTATTCCTGACATTTATATACGGTATAGGGCAATTGATAAGAGAGGCCACTGACCCCGGGTTGGATGATGGGATGTCTTAAACTAGATTTTATTACCTATAAACTATAGCTGAGAGTCTAGCCTGAATGTTTATGTGTACTAAAATGGAATAATTATATAGAATAATAAATAAGTATGCATACACCTGCATATGAGTACATCTACTATCATGTTTATGAAACATCGGAATGGGAAAAAATATTTGCTTCAATAATGTAAATAAACAGGATATGGAAATACCTATGGTGGAATGGTACAGAGAAAACCAGCAAGTCATCATAAAAGACAATGATACCTCATTAAGACTGATGACAACAACTGCTCAACTTTCCATCACCTCTTCATTACCAAACTTCTTTTGATGATAAGACCTGCCTACTTTTTTGTCGAATTTCACTTCCTACCTCCATTCGCCCAGCCCCTTAGCCCCAACTCTCTCTCTCTCTCTCTCTCTCTCTCTCACCTGTCCCCCTTCACGTACCTGTAATCAATTCAGTTATTTGCTAAAGGTGAAGTCGATGACAGGTTAAAGGCAAAGCACATATCGATCATTCCGAATATAAGGAGGAGACTAGGAAGGGGAACAGGTGAAGAGGAAGGGGGGGGGGGGGGACAGGTGAGGCGGGGGAGGGGAATGGGTGAGCGAATAGGACCATTCGCCCCCTCAACAATTCATTTAGTATTGACGAGAGATAGCGAATGCCAGAAGGCTTGCATGTAGCACATACCTACAATCCACATAATTCACGAATTCTTTCGCGCGATCGCGAAAGGAAAATGTTTTATACTCCATTTACAACAAATTTGTTTCGTGAAATGAGCAGGACCACATAAAATCATGCATGCCAAAACAGATGACAACACTCTCACATCAAGATATGCGGAAGATTCAAAAGTAACGCCACTGGATCCATTCATAGGTATACGCAACATTTTTATACCCGTGCGTAAATGTACAAGGTAATAATAAACATAGGAGCAAACCTTGCAGTATAAGGTATTTAACTTTGGTTATTTCCTTTCAAGTTGGTAAGAACGTGTGAAGGAGACCAGCTTGTGAATAAAGATGTAAAATCAGATGTTTATATCCTTTACCTGAGGATGAATTCGACTAGAGTACCCTAATTTCACTGATCATTTCTCAAACTAAGAGGCCCTCCTCATTACATTGTTAACATGCTCTCACCTTCTATAATTTACGTTGGTACACACGCAAGCACATCAGAACAGCATGCATACCAATATAGAGGCAAACAAACAGAAATAACAGAGCGGAAAAAAGGAAAATGCATAAAGTTTACGGACCACAAACTGCCGTGAATTTCCGTGCTAGCAGACCGTCCTCGTAGGGACGGAGGAGGTCCCCACGATAGGGATGGCAGGGGACAAGGAGAATGACCACCTTGTCACCCACCATTGCCTAATCGATTTACCTGTGCCGTGCGTCACATGCATGGGTTGGCATCGCCGGGTAATTCGGCTCGATTCATTCCGCAACAGTTCACAATGGTATGTGAAGAGCACACGTGAGGTGGCCGTCAAAATCGGCCGCTGGTGTGACCGGCCGGCCGGCCGTTATTCGAACGGGGCCGACTTTCGATCTTTATATAGAATCTTGAGGCCAACGACATAGATTCCAGTGACCTATGAACCCATACATCACTGGAGAATAAATTCTGAAGGGGCTGGTGATGGACTTATTGAACATATTCTACAGAAACGTTAACTAAATCATTTTGAGCTGCCGTTGAGTCGAAACAACGTACATTTTCAATTAAAATTTACTACGGCATTCTTATGACTCCAAAAGAAAACTTCACTGTGTTAAAAATCAGGGCGATTCGAATTTGCTATCCTTAATTTAAAAGATTTATATCAGACATCAAGATTTACGGAACCTCTCATTATGCAATCGAAGAACAAATTCAGTACATAGTAACATGATCTGAGGTAATAATAAAGTTTAGTGGCGCATTGTATATATGAGAGGAATGGTTTTGTGACCATTCAACAATTCCAATGCTTCATTTACCATTTCTTAAACAAAATCTATAAATTGAGTGAACTTTATTACTACTACTACTACTACTACTACTACTACTACTACTACTACTACTACTAC
>NC_090747.1:87607547-87610047 GCF_036898095.1 Palaemon carinicauda
GACCTGCATAGAAAGACCATAAACAGCCGAGAGTGGAAGGACATGACTGAGGCCTTTGTCCTGCAGTGGAAATGTTTTGATGTGTTTATTCTACCAAGCTTGCGTATCACTCTCCTCTCTGGTCTTCAGCTGCAGACTTTCTTCTTAATTTCTTGTACTAAAATTTGCTGTCAATTAAATTCCTTATCCCGGATCTGGAATGTTTCGTAATATTTTTCATGTCTGACCATCCTTTGTATTGAGAACTTCCAAGACTACCATCCAGTAAGTAGTACTAAATATGCAGTTAATTCTAAGAGCTTTGCCTTCTCCGTCATAAGGTTTCATCTTACACAGTTTTCTAGAAGTTTTATTCCAGCTGTGATCAGATTATGGACTTATCTTCCTAATCTGTCGGTTGATTCGATGGATCTTCATGAATTCAAACTTGTTGAAATGTTTATCTTTTAAACAGATTAACTTGAGTCTCTTATAGTTTATATACGACTCATTCATTTAACGTTATTACTGATCTTAATATATTATATATTTCTATTATTATTCCTCAGTTGTAGTTAATTCGTTACTTCTCTATTTCCTTTCCTCACTAGGATCCTTCCTTTGTTTACGCCCCTCGGCTTATATACAGTATCAGTCTGCTTTTATAATTAGTGCTGTAACTTGGATGATAATAATAATAATAATAATAATAATAATAATAATAATAATAATAATAATAATAATAACAATAATAATAATAATAATAGTAGTAATAATAATAACAATAACAATAACAACAACAACAACAATAATAATAATAATAATAATAATAATAATAATAATAATAATAATAATAATAATAATTATAACAGCAATAATAATAGCAATAAAAATAATAATAATAATAATAATAATAATAATAACAGCATACTATTGTAAATCTTTTAATCCCTTAAAAATTGCACAAATTCAAAGCATTGTGCATTGCTAGTTTTATGTAGCTATCCTTCTCCAGTAAATACATCAGGTCATTCTAGATTTGAAAAGAAACTATGTCCCTTCTTCCTCTTTGATTTGTAAAAGGTTATATTGCTTTGGAATCATCTCTTGCTCTATACCAAGATTCAAACTTGGGTCAACATCGCCCTCAATATCAGGAAAGGTAAAAACCACATATAACTCACACCAAAGCTTTGGCTTACATACATCATTTGAAATGAAATGGATATATTTGGGAATAGCGAAGTGTGGAACTCATTAAATGTCAGCATTCATACTAGGTATTTATAACTATAAGTTTTCTTGTTCCATAAAAGACATTTTATTGTTGTTTTGCCATAATATACCACTATTGATTTTTCTCAACGATTAGAAAAAAAAATTCACATGTATAACCTGATATATCCCAAAAAATAAATTCAAATGTATAAACTATAATATACCAAAAAATAAATTCACATGTATAACCTATAATATACCAAAAAATAAATTCACATGTATAACCTATAATAACCCAAAAATAAATTCACATGTATAATCTATAATATCCCCAAAATTAAGTTGACATGTATAACCTATAATATACCCAAAAAAAATTAATTCACATGTATAGCCTATAATAACCCAAAAATAAATTCACATGTATAACCTATAATATCCCAAAAAATAAATTCACATGTATAACCTATAATATCTCAGCGTTTACATAGCTGAAAATGGTTACTTATATAGCATACGAAATAAAGGGGATAATAAGATGACCCATATTATGGGAACTAATCGAACATAAATTTTCAAAGGAAATATTGTGGTTTTATAACTAGTTTCACCAACTTCTTAAAAGGGAATATAATACTCAAGAAATTTCAATTTAACTTTATAGAATTTGGGCCATATGAGGCAGAGAAAGCCATTCAGCGCCGATAAGCAACAGGGAATGACGTAGTTGCATTGATAAGTAATTATTATAAGAAATTTGACAGCAAGATGGAAGCAACCGGGAACCGAGGTGAAATAGGAGGATATAAAGTGAGTAGGTAAGGTCCTAAAGGAAAGTTCAAGGATCGTTTACTCATGTCTGACATGAGTCTTTTTATAGTTTATATATGACATATCTGTTTTGACGTTGTTATTAGTTTATATAGGACATATCTGTTTTGACGTTGTTACTGTTTTTAGAATGATTTATTGTTAATTTGTTCTTATCATTTATTTATTTTCTTCTTTCCTTTCCTCACTGGGCTATTTTTCCCTGTTGGAGCCCTTGGGCTTGTAGCATCTTGCTTTTCCAACTAGGGTTATGGCTTGGCTGGTAATATTAATGATAATAATATAGTGCATAGCGTGATGTGAACGGACAACACTTTTCACTAATTCAATCAAATACCTTTTTGGGGGTTAGATTCAAGATTTAATCCAATTTCGGAATAGCAAGATCAAGAAGTCTAAAATTCTATACAATTCTATTCAATGTACTAGTAACTAATAATAGAAATCAGTGATCAAGATCTCCATGTCTTGC
>NC_090747.1:87612547-87625047 GCF_036898095.1 Palaemon carinicauda
CTAAAGTAGCTCACAAGACGAGAGGAGACTCAGCAGTAGGTAAATTTGGAGCAGGCACAAGGAATGATAGAGGAGACATGCTTGTGGAACTTACTGAAAGAAGGAATCTTAAAATTATGAACACCTTTTTTTATAAAAAGAAACATAGAAAATGGGCATGGAGAAGCCTAGGTGGAAAACCAAAAAAAAAATAAGATTTTATCTTCGGTAAAAAAAAAAAAGAAAAAAAAAAACTTCCATTAACCTAACGATAAGTTAAACTATAAAAGCTCTCTGGAAGTGCAGACCTCCGCCACGGAAACCTTTCCCATAATAAATTTAGACCGTAATCGTAATTGAAGTCTAAGTGACAACCATGTGCGAACTTAGGGTCAAGGTTAGTTGATTCGGTTGACCTTTTGCTCGACGTTGACCTTGAACTTTGACCTAGGACTTTTAAAATTGAATGACTTCCATGTCTCAACATAACAATTGATCCCTGAAAGTTTCAATACTCTATGAGTAAAATTGTGGTCAGGAAGTTGTTCACAAACAAAGAAAAAGGCAAACGGTCAAACAGGGGCGAAAACAGAACCTCCTCCCAACTTCGTTGGCGGAGGTAACAAGTTAAAGTTGAGCGACCATAGAAAGGTGAGAAGCAAAATTTGTCTACAAATAAGGAAATAACGAGAATAACTAATTCTAAAAATGAAAATAAACACTCTTGTAATAAATGTTTAGTTTAGCAAGAAAAAAAATAGATACTATTAGCTACATAGTGAAAAGGAAGCAAGTAAAGAAGAAATAAATAGTAATTCAACAAAATTTGTATTGAAATCAGCAAAAGAGATCAGTGGAAAAGCTCCTATTAAACATGATCAAGACTAACAGTCTAATAAAGAAAAAATTGGAAATGAGGGCAAAATCCAAGAGAAATGAAATAGAATTAGCAGAACTATCCAAAATAATAAACAGAAAAAGCAGAAATGAAGGACTGAAAATGAATAAGAGTAAAATTAAGACAATGTCCCACGAAAATCCAGAGATCACATATAAGGACACTTAGGACAGACAGTAAGTGTTTTACCCGGACATGAGACCGAAATTAAAAGAAAGATAAGCATGGGATGGAGAGCTTTTAGCAAACAAAATGTAATTATGCAAGAAAAATGCTACTTTCTCTAAAAAGAAAAGTGTTTACTCAGATGATCCTATTAGTATTAACTTATGCATCGGAAACTTGGAGCCTTACTAAAGCCCTAGAACATAAGCTAGTAAAGGTTTTGGGGCTAAATGGCTGTCAAGGGCTTGTTTGCTAACGTTTTTGAGTTTATAAAGTATTTATACAGAGAATAGCCAAAACATTACTAGCCAAGCATTCGGCAACAGAAAACTGATCAGACAGTCAACATGTGTGTTCGGCCAACGGAAGTTGATCACCTGATCGGTACACGGGTGCCTGCCGGTCGGAAGTTAATCATTATGTATACAATGCAAAGCTTTTAGCTGAAGCCTAGAAGCAAGCCAAGCAGTTATGATCCCGACTCAGACCTATAAGAACGTGTGAAATAGTGGGGTCGTGACATGTATTGTGAAATTCATAATTGCCCATTGGAGGCTATTGTATACAGTTTGATTTCAAATCACTTGAGAAAATAAGATTTCAAAATGTCAAATAGAAAGGAAGAATGCAAACAATTGTTAGAAATATTTGAACCAAAGAAGTGATGGAACATATGTAAACATATTCCTATAAAAGACTCGGTTCGTAGTGCACAATCCCCATTCAACTTCAACCCCAACTCAAATATTATACAACCAATATAAAATAAAAAATAAAATAAAGGAACATTACAATGCTTGTTACCGAGGTGAATAAATAAACGCTAACGTTACAATAACGAGTTACATTGATGAAAAATCCTAAAATATACATCCTTACAAATGGTGACACAACATCTAACACACACACACACACAGATATATATATACATATATATATATATGAATATATATATATATAAATATATACAAATATATAATATATATATATATATATATATATATATATATATATATATATATATATATATATATATATATATATATATATGAAGGAGGTACCTATGTTGTCAAATTTACTAATTATATGATATAAATAGAAGAAATTAATTACACGAATTTATTACCCCTTAAAATATTTAAACTAAGTGGCATTTTTCATCACTTTTTTTAACATATTAACAAGACACATTAAACCATTCATGCTTCTTGATAAATGATGAAAATAATAGCAGAAGAAAAGAAAAAGGAAATTCACCGTAGTAGCGCTAAAGGAGACATAAGAGAACATCAAAAAAGTCATTCCAAAACTTTGTAGGTTCAATAATCTCAAGTGTCTTTCTTTACGACAAATTTTCCCTCCCACGACCTTCATTAGATTAAAATGAGCCATCTCCTGAATAACATGGAACCCGGAATAACGAATATAGCAATTACAGATGTAATCTTCAATAAAGTTTCGTGGGATAGTGATCGTCAGCATTCCATGGTAATGGTTATTATCATAATAAAGATGATGAGGTCAATAAAGTAACATGAACTATTCTTAAGTAATATTTCATCAGAAAGAAGTCTCCTAAGATATCTTAAAACATACCATTAATTCTTGTAGAAAAAAAACTACGTCTGCATATCTACACTTGAACAAGAAACGATAAGAAATGCCATGAAGGTAATGTATTATTGAAAATTTAAAAGTTCTAGTTGGGATAACTGAAATTAAAACATTTAAGATAATTCATTTAATTTCCAAGAACTTGAACTTGTACGTTTCAGATATAGAAAGATGAATTAGCATTCAAGTTGTACATTCATATATAGTTTTGTTTTATCTCAAATACCAGAAACTTTACTTCATATCGATTAAGACCTCCAAACTAAGATGAAAACTCAATTGAATTAATCTTTGAAGTCTCTCCAGATCAGGGATTCTGTTGAAAGTTTCACAAGAAGAGCGGAGATTAGAGATATCAGATATTCCTGATAAGAAACAAGAAGATATACCATCTCAAAGTGATTTTTTATAGTAATTGTAAAGTTCTTTCAGTACCTAAATAATACCTATTGACTGAAATAAATATATAAGAAATATTTGTACACCTATCAACATGGATGTCTGGTTTACAAACAAAGTAAAATTCACATACGCATTAACTAATGTATGATCAAACACCATTTAAGGTAAGGGTACTTATTCTCAAATCTGAATATATTTCCAAAACTTTTCTTATTCAAACCTTCCACAGAAACGTTTACCATATACACCAAAACATAGAAGTAAAATCATGAACAATGACAGCAGTGAACATAATCAACGGCACCATGACTACACTATCTTAGTTATATGGAACATATCTCATAAGAAGGAATTCCAACAATAGTAATTCATAACACACGGCAGAGAAACGAGAGGTTCCATAAAAAGAATAAATATCATCTGGATCTCAACATAAGCGCACACATCAGGCGAACAGCTGAGGCATATCTAGACCCTCGACACTTTTGGCGCGGATTGCGACTAGCACGGCTCATGAATGACAATATCCAGCCACCGAGATTGGCGTCGTAAAGAAAGGAGAGAGAGAGAGAGAGAGAGAGAGAGAGAGAGAGAGAGAGAGAGATGTTGGCTTAGCTTTACTGCAGATGGAAATTTCTTTGGATTCAGATCTGACAATTTTTCACACATAGCACTGGGGGGAATTCAGAATTATTTTCCCTCAAAAAAAAAAAAAAAAAATCTTGGAATACCCTTGTCATAAATGGGAATCGAAAGATTTCTCAAATCTATGATTTGAAACTTAAGATCTCTTGGAATAGGAATTTTCCATCTAAATCTGCATGAGAGAAGGTTTTAATCCTCTGTTGACATAAATTTCTTCGTTATTTTAAATGTTCTCCTCTGATTCTGGTTTCAAGGGATATCCATATTTTCACAGTGGATTTAGGATAACTAGTCCTTAAACCCGAGATTATAAGATTAGTCCTTGCCATTTAAAAAATCCAAGAGGATCAGCCTCGAGATGAATGAATATTCCGTCTTCAACATGAAAGAACCAGAGATTTTCTTTCTTTGTTTTAGGTTTCAGCATACTTTCTTTAGCTACTTTGTAATAACGGTATCAGTGTATAAATTGCGTCTAAAATTTTGGAAAGATTAAGTTTGAAATAGAGAGTAAAAGGACAGCCAATTGCAGTGACTGATTTTAAGCTGACAAAAAAAGAATATCTATAATTTTATTGATCTGAAATTGTCAACAAATCAATTTTAGTGGCCCATTTTCATATCTGGTCGAAGGCCCCTGGAACCTCCAAGATACCGGAACACCAAGATAATACCCCAAAAATTCTGTCACTATTTTTGAAGGGGTCGATTTTATTTTTTAGTCAAAAAGGATTATAAGATATTAGAACTTGAACAACATTAGCCTAGCTAAAACAATTATAATTTTCTTTGAAATTACAAACACGACTCTAGCGTTTCCATCCCGGCCTAATACGATTTGTTTTGAGGTACACGTACCTTCCACTCGAGATTTAAAAAAGAAAAAAAAAATACCAAGGACGTGCAAAACCACTATAAAAACGTGGTCCAAAATAATACGTTCATTGGTGGATATTGTAACATACATTCTCTTCTACGTTCAAAAAAAAAAAAAATTCCCCAAACGTGGTTCACATTCAAAGGGACACATTTTTCTTTTGCCAGTTTTTCAACAGCACGTTTTTCTCGGTTAATTGCATCCGCATATTCTGGAATTCGGGTCACCTGATTCTCCAAACAGTTGCCGTTTTCCGATTAAAGCAGATTCCGCCAGACATAAAACGCCCAGGATTCTACCTGAAAGCTAAGGGAACTATTTATATTGATCACTGTGATTTCTAGATTATCTAGGTCATCGGAGGACCTTAGCACTGTAGTATAAAATCTACACGTTTATACAATAAGAACTATCTGTCAATAGATATGAGTCATAGCCTGAATAGCTTGAAAAAAAAATGGTGATAATTTTGGCCAAAATACTGTCCTGTATTTTGAAAGAATCTCAGCTTAATCTATTTTTAAATGCATTATTATGAATGCAATGCATGAGCAAGTGAGGTTCTTACTCATAAAACTTTTATTTCTCCCTTGACCCCAGCAATTTCTAATACCTATTTACAGCTGGGTGGATTTGTCGACAATAGCCGAAATTGAGTAAGTCATAACGACACAATCTCTACCCTCATCAAGGTGTTAGAGCCAAGTTTCAGTGAATGTTACCAACCTGTCCTATGACTGAACTCGATGACTTTGTCGGGTGGATTTAAGTGTTACAACCACACATACTTCATACGTGTATATATATATATATATATATATATATATATATATATATATATATATATATATATATATATATATTAACTGCTACATCGTGGATAACTCCTCTATTCCTTATAAGTTTCAACATTCCAAAACCACAGTCGATTTACACTCCTGCACAGAGGGCTCATCAACCCGTGAAGTTCCTGAACATGACGCCCTAAATGCACTTGCATTATTCATACACTCTTCCTGGATGCCTAAGCCATTCCTTATCGACGTATTTCGCACCACCTTTTCATATATATATATATATATATATATATATATATATATATATATATATATATATATATATATATATATATATATATATATATATACATATACATATATATAAATATAGATATATACATATATATATATATATATATATATATATATATATATATATATATATATATATGTGTGTGTGTGTGTGTGTGTAAAACGGTACTTGCTTACTGATTCTCTGTGGCTTTGTATTACTATGGTACTCACTTTAATATGTTCCTCTTATACTAAAAAGTTCTGGACTCTTTCACTTGGAAATGAATAATGTAGCCCCCCCCCCCCCCGCAAAAAAAAAAAAATCTATTAGTCGAATTTCCCTGTAATTGCCTGTGCCGTCATTAGTCTTCCATTCAATTTTAGGGCTTCTTCCACATTAGAGATTGAGTTAGTTATTCGTCAAGTCCCTATGCAGACGTGGCATAACTTCGAGACCAAGTAACCTCACTTATCCCATCATGGGGTATAATGAATTGCTTGCCTTAAAATTTCAGATTAGCTTCATTTTAGCTTTACTGACTTTCTGAAAGAATCGTATTTCTTGTCATATAGTTTATTTCATGTCTTCATTCAATTCACAACAATGATATAGCTACTTAAAAGTTTAAACTTTTCTAAGCAAATATTTCATGTTGCCTTGTGTAGTGTACCAACCGTGTGTCACACGATCGTACATAGTAACAACATTTATTTTTTTTTACATAATATGCTTTGTATCTTCGCTCTCCCCTCGCACTGATAGGGACCTGAAATAACATGTCTGTTTTTCTCACCGTTAACTGTTAACAACACCGGTTGTCGGTTGAACATGAAATTGCCTGTCATGTTTTTATGTCCTTTTTGCTTGGAGTTTATGTATATATAAACGGATGTTCTGTAATAAAGTTACTCAGTTGCTTTCATCCCGCCTTTGAGTTACAACCTTCTCTCGGCCCGTCACAGTATTAAGTGTACGCTAAAATATTGCCTATTTGGTATCGTTTAGTCTTTCCTATCCCTAGGACAAAGAACAGGCACAATATGACCTAAAACCTTTTGGGTTAGGTTAGGTTGGGGCTCAGATTAGTTTCTGCTGCCATATTAGTTACGATAAGTTATGAGCAGGTTTACCTGTAATTCATTCAAAATAAGATTTTCATTGTAATATTCTAACTCTGAACTATTTATCATTATTATCATTATTACAAGCTAAGCTACATCCCTAGTTGTAAAAGCAGGAAGATATAAGCCCAAGGGCTCCGGCAGGGAAATAGTCCAGTTAGGAAAGGAAATAAGCAAATAAATAAACTACAAGAGATGTAATGAACAATCAATATAAAATATCGTGAGAACATTAATAACATAACATTGGATCCTTCACGTATAAACTATAAAAATTTCATAAAAACAAGAGGAAGAGAAACAAGATAGAATAGCATGTACAAGTGTACCCTCAAGCAAGAGAGGTCTAACCCGAGACAGTGGAAAACCATGGTACAAAGGCTATGACACTACAAAAGACTAGATGACAATGGTTTTATTTTGGAGTGGCCTTCTCCTAGAAGGGCTGCTTACCATAGTTAAAGAGTCTCATCTACCGTTATCAAGAGGAAAGTAGCCACTGAACAATAACACTGCAGTAGTTAACCCTTGAGCGAAAAATAATTGTTTGGTATTTCAGTGTTACCAGGTGTAAAGAACAGGCCAGACTATTCCGTGTGTGTGTGTAGGCAAAGAAAAAATAGCCGTAACCAGAGAGAGAGAGAGAGAGAGAGAGAGAGAGAGAGAGAGAGAGAGAGAGAGAGAGAGAGAGAGATCCAATGTAGTACTGTCTGGCCAGTCAAATAATCCAATAACTCTCTAGCGGTAGTATCTCAACGGGTGGCTGGTGATCTGGCCAACCCTACAGTACTACCTTCTGTAGAGATATTCTGTTAGATATCTAGTTTCTTGAATAAAGAGCTGTCTCTCTGGTTGAAAACCTACAATATACAACAAAATTGTAAACAATCTATGTTTTAGACGTAAAAATGCACTTGACAAACCTTTTATCAGCCATTCTCTCGTTCCAGGTTAAGAGGATTTTTTTTTCCCGGTGTTTCAGAAACTTTAAGATGAGGCTGTTATTCACAGGCCCCTTTCCTCGATCTCAGCAGATAATGTTCCCATTTACAAGTGGGTAGAATGGTAACCCATAAGCTTGGAACAGACCACAGACACACCAAACGTATGCCAAGTACTGAGTCACACATTCACATCTATATTTAGACGGTCCTATACAACTTTTTTTTACCCATAGAGTTGCTGATAGTCAGCGTATTGAGATGAGTGGGCTGAGGGGAGCGACAGACCTGGGAAGATTCGTGAATACCAATTGAGAGCTAAGTGTTGTACCACAAGTCCATATTGGCTGGGTTACATCACGGAGGTGGGGTGTAGTCTCCACATGTATTCGTTATATATATATATATATATATATATATATATATATATATATATATATATATATATATATATATATTAGATGTATATAAATATACATGCATATATATATATATATATATGTGTGTGTGTGTGTGTGTGTGTTTTCATGTGTAAAAAGTATTCACAACATTAAAGATTAATACTAATAATAAATACATCCTGCTTAAATATCATTAAAATTATATTTTCCAATTACATTGCCCATTCACTTGGACATACAAACGAGACCAATCCGAAGCAAACACAAAATTCCTTGTTCAAAACTTTAGCTGCCGGCAACGACAAGAGGAAAAAAAAGGTGACGGTTTCCCAGACATAATGAGGAAACACTGATAACAAAAGAATCTGGACCAGACTCTCGAACGAAACAAACTTCTCCGTAAAAACTAATCCTTAAAAATCAGATCGGGAAAAAGAGTAATCAAGGCATAAATATTCCTCTCTCAAAAAAAGGGTGGATTTAAACGGGGTAAAATTTCCTCCCGATAATGAGTGAAAAAAATGGAAGGGGACAGAAAGCTCAATTAAGATGAGCATAGATACAAGTAGGGTAAGGAAGTACCTATAGAATGAAGTTGCAAGAGGGTCTGATATAAAAAAAAAAAAAGTAATGATAAACTTGAGGGGAAGTTTACACAGTTAAAATAAATGGGGAAAACGGATTTTATGAAAAACTTAGACCAAAACTTATAAACAAAACATCATGATAAAAAATATTAGAAGTGGCAGAAAAATAATAGTATTTAAGATTACTATAATTTTCTATATCTAAATTCAACGCAAAATTAATTCTTATTGTTTTTGAGAAAAGATACTATGCTAAAATATGGAGGATAACACACTCCAGCTCATTTCTAATGTTAAGAAAAATATACCCAAATCAAAATTTTTAAACAGCAATGACGAAAAAACATATAACCAAAACATTAGGCTATAAGTAAAATTTAACTCGATGGAAATTTTCAGAAAAAAAGGTATTATATGATGAGATCTGTCTGTCTGCCTGTCTGTACACTTCTGAGAGTAAATATAATTCACAGAATATTCACAAAATAAACAATCTAAATTCCTAGTACCCATATGCCATGTTATTCATTAGATAAAACCAGAATATACCTACGAATCTGAAAAAATAATACTGTATATAGCAAGTATGTGAAATTTCGTAGAATGACAATCTGAACATATAACAGAAAAATAATATTAGCCCAAACAATGAAAATATCCCGGAGAATTTCAATATTTCTTTAATACAATCGGTCCATCATTGTATCAATCTACTAGCGTATATACAACGCTTTATTTATGATACTAATTATATTTGTATGCAATATTACAATACATGAAAATAATGTGTATATATATATATATATATATATATATATATATATATATATATATATATATATATATATATATATATATATATATATATTCATTCTGAGTGGTGATACCTTAAAGTGGTGAAAGGGTTTGTGTATCACCATGATTAGCAAAGCTGTACTATTCAGGGCCACACACGCAAAATGGCTTTGCTGTGAGCGAGAATACGAAAATCTCCAACTGGTGATGAAAACTAGTCAAACCCCAGCCATGAATTGATATATCTGAAGCCTTTGTGCTGCAGTGGACTAGAAACGGCTGCATTTGTTATTGTAGATATACTGTAAAAAAGCAGAAAACTAAGTATTCATCAATTACCATCCAGAGAATCTCATAACCCATGATAAATTTCCCGACTTCCCGCTAACACGCAATAATCGAGACAGAGGGGAATTCAAGGCAACATTGACTTCGACTAGTGAACGTTATTTCAGGAGAAAATATATCAATTCATAATTACTTCCTATTGCAGGTTTCGTTGCAAATTATTTCCACGAACATAAGTTTCCATCTATTTTTTTTCTTACAAAACTGGGATACAAACAGACAAGAAGTTACAAGTTTATCACACCTTGCAAGAGAAAACCTGGACCGTTGCCGAATGTTTCGCGAAAGAATCAGTACCTTATAACCATAAACCATAATGTATATATTCTCCTTCTGAGAGAGAGAGAGAGAGAGAGAGAGAGAGAGAGAGAGAGAGAGAGAGAGAGAGGAGAGAGAGAGAGAGAGAGAGAGAGCGCTAAGATATCAAATAAACTGTTTGCCCACATGTATCAAGTTAAGAAATTATATTATCATAACATTCAAAGTTTGCGTCTTGGCCACGCCAGTCTGGAAGGAACAAAAAAGAGACCTGGGCGTCGTGGAAATAAAGGTTTTGTAAAAGTCCCTAGGAGTTTGTTGTAAAGCCCGTCACGTACTCGTAGGTCTAAGTTTAGCTCCGAAAAGTCACTAGGTTTGGCCTAACTTCCTTCCCCATAGGTCTGAATATATAAGACCCCTATAAAATGGAAGAAACAGCTTGGTACTTGAATGGTATCACAAATCCTTACGATACCAAAAGTTTTGGTATAATGCTATGAATACATAAGCGCTGTCCACAACGATAAAACTTTCGATCTATGTATACATAAACACACACACACGCACATATATACTGCATATATATATATATATATATATATATATATATATATATATATATATATATATACACATATATATATATATATATATATATATATATATACACATATATATATATATATATATATATATATATATATATATATATATATATATATACATATATACATGTGTGTATTTGGGGATTATATATTTTCATATATGAACAATCACACAATAGTGCTTGTACAATAAAACAAACAAAGAATCATTTCCTAAACACAATTATTACACGCTTACACATAAATATGCATATAATAAGACAAACATTACACATTTGAACAATTTCCAGAAAGTAATTGATAAAAAAAAAAAGCTTACACTGTTTTCCTATTCATTCCTCTACCCCAGAATCCGGTTGGAATTCAACATACAGTTGCATTTTTCATCATGAACATTGCATAATTAATTTCTTCGCCCTGAAGAGATAAATCTATAGCATTCCCTTTCGCATTGTACAGCTTTAAACGCTAGATAATAAGATAGTCCACTTTTTGTGTGGTTACTTCGCAAATTAATCAAGTAAATATACACAATTTGTGAATTAAGCCTCCTCCATTTCGTTTACACAGAAGGAATCTACTAGTACTAGTGTACGCGATCCGTCAAAATGACGGCAAAATATTAAGCAATATGCACAACCCCACCCGCCCAATATCAACAAGGTATGACTACTCCCTACCCAATGACTGATGATAAAAGATATATATACTATATATATATATATATATATATATATATATATATATATATATATATTATATATATATATATATATATATATATAGCCACTTGCTCTTTATCATATAGGGGAGATGATTAATCTTTTAAGCTTGCACAAAATCTTTCAATATCAAATTAAATATCCCTAATTTCAAGTATCTTTCAAACTTTCCCCCATCACATACACTCTATAATAGGTGCCTAACTAAAACAGCTTCCCCTCTCTCCATTCTATTCTAAAATACTATTGGAAAATACCTCGACAAACCCCAACTTTAGGTACCCCTTCTGTTCGACAACTTTTGAGGTCTTTTTCGTCTTTCTCCTCCTCTGGATGGTCTCGTAGTTCATTTTACAATATCCTACTTTCTCATACTCTCACAGAGATTTCCCAACTTTATCCCCCTTAATGGCTGTCATATATATATTTCTACATTACTATATATATGAGAAATTCTCTTTCTATAGTCTACTACGTCTTTATCATACTATCCACTTCATTTATTTCCTAATAACCAAAGTTTCCCCTTCCTATTTCTACCTCTTCATATGGTGAATTCTAGTTAATTACACTCCTTTCTCCTTCATGGTATTCACTCAAATAAATATATCTGAAAACAAGTGCAATTTCCATAAAAAATTTACTTTTGGTCAGATGTAATAAATAAAATGATCCTTTACAATAAATAATTACGTCTTCGCTTGACACCAAAACATGAAGGTAAACTGATAATAAAAACATAAGTAACTTTATGCACATATTTACTGATTTCCAGATGCAAAGTTAAGTGCGAAGAGCAATCTAGCACTCTTATGTAGCCCAGGTCTGAAGGACGCATTGATAATAAAATTGGGAATGTGTGTTTTACATCCAATTGCGCTTTAGAGAGAGAGAGAGAGAGAGAGAGAGAGAGAGAGAGAGAGAGAGAGAGAGAGAGAGAGAGAGAGAGAGAGAGAGAATAACTTTTTAATGTTCCCCTTTCATATCTTATATTACTGTATGATGAAAGGGAACAAATGACATTACCAAGGGGGTAGACCAATAATATTAAAGTATTATAATATTCAC
>NC_090747.1:87640047-87645047 GCF_036898095.1 Palaemon carinicauda
TCTTTCCTGTGGACTTCTTCGTTACTTACATTCAACCGTTTACAGATGGACAAAATACAAGGCATTTCTCCTAAGTCAAAAATTGAATTTTGAAACAGATTGTCATTGAAGTTTCATGATCATATAAATAATTTAACGGACTAAACCAACTCGAAGGTGCTTCCGCCCATCCATCTATCCGACTGTTTGCCATTCCTCGGACACACTTACTTCCAAAAGTATCTCCATGCTTCCGGCACCCTGATTAATTCTTATCCACTCAATCTCAAGGAAATTTCTGACAATCTAAGTCAAACTTCACAAGTTATAAGTTTCCGTGCACTCTTCATACCAACTGCATTCTTCGGATTTTTTCTCAATGATATACAACATAAAAGTATTCCTTAGACAAGAGTAAAATTTTTAATATCTAAATTACGGTTAAAAAGGTTATATGCACAAAAAGTAGGCCTTATGCAAGAAAAGAGTTTAACATGTCAATTAAGGTTAGAAAGATTTTAAGTCGACAAAATAGAGGTAGCACTCCCGTTTTCCATTCAATATACCATCTCAACATTCTCCTAAGGTTAGCCCGTCTCTTTCTTATAAATGATATTCCCATAAATGTTTACTTTTCCTAATTTTACCACAACATCTCATTTACCTCATCTAAGATAGATTAAGCTATTCCTTTATTTTTTACACTAAGTTCCATATCACAGCGTTCTCTCTGATCGAAGTGTCGACAGCTAGTATTCATATATACTTGAACCCTTTTACTCCTATACTTGGTTGGGCCGTCTTTACCTATAAAGCGGGCCATACATTATCCAACTTGTTGTACAACTTGGTCGGGTTGTATGAAATGTTAGACAGTGTATGGGCAGGTTGTACAACAGGATTTTGGTTGGTTGGTTTGGTTGGAGAGAATCAAAGCAGCTTTGATTTTAAGGGGGCGTGGCCTCATGTTGTACAACCTTTTTGACAGTGTATGGGCAAGTTGTACAACATCACAACCAACATCAGTTGGAAGCCTAGTTTGATAGCGTGTAGACCTTGCTGTAAAGGGACGTTCTTTTGGAAATAGCTGTTTTATAAAAGTGTTAAATAGACGTGATGGCAAATATAATTGACATTGGATAGTGGAGAAGTTTTATTGATACATAGAGAAGTTTACCTGCGATTTGGAAAGTGAAAAGCGAAGAATATAAAGATAGAAAAACAAACGAAATAAAGCATGGGAAGTACTGTTGAATAACTTGAAGGAAATAGTTAGCAATGCCACTCTAGATGGTTTAAAAAAAATATGAGAACTTGTTATAGGATGGAATTAAATAAGAAGGGAAAGTCTGATGCGGGCAATGGTGACATGTACGAACCAAGTTTATGGTATTTCGATCTGTTTCATGATTTTTTAGATCAAGAAATCCAGATCCCTGGAGATAGTAATTTGGGTGAGAGCGATGACCAGGGAATTGGAAATACAGCAGGTACCAAGAGAAAAACGCGGGCTACTCATGATACAACTAAAGATCACTATTTGCAGAAAGCTGTCGAACATTTAGATTTCATAAAAGAGCAGAAACTCATGAAGGACGAAGCCGCAACTTATGCGGATAGCTGGGCTGTATCCTACAGAAAGCTGAACGAGACACAAAAGTTGTATGCGAAAAAAGCTATTGATGAGATTCTTATAATGGGCCAATTAAACCAGTTAACATTGGATTCTATGTCACTATCGTCCAGTAGGTCAAGTACTCGAGCATCAACCCCGTTGACACTTTCAACCCAACCTGTATGCACTTAATCATCTATTCAATGAAAATGTCTCAACTGACATAAGCCAAGGGAGTCAATATACTGTAACTGAACTTCTTCAAGACCCAAATTACCCCTTCACTAGTTGTAGAATACCTAGATTAAACATCAAGGATAAAAATACATTCATTTAGTGCAATAGTTTATTTTTAGTTTGCATTATTTAAAGGAAACATTTTTGAACAATGTAATATTTAGTTGATGTTTTTTTTACAATATTGTAGTATACCTAGGTTCAACTTCAAGGATAAATATACATTCATTAGGTACAATATTTTATTTTTATTTTTCATAGTTTGAAAGAAATGTTACTAAGAATGTAATATTAAGTTAATACATTTTTATAATGTATATTACTTAATGATATTAAACTTTATCAGTTTTTTTATTTTTTATTGCTGTTCAACCCTTGCAGAAGGTTGTTGTAATCCTAACATTTTCCACTGCCGTGAGATTGCACCATCAGTATGTTATACACTACAGATCGACATCTATAACTAATGTTGGACGACTTGGTCTTACAGTGTATTCTCTAGAGCAGAAAATGTTGGTCAACATTGTTGTCCAACCAAGTTGGATAATGTATGGCCAGCTTAACTTATTATATCTTAACCCCTAATAGTTACTTTCATCCAACGCATCTTTGAAATTCTGATCAAACGTTAATCTCAAGATAGCATGATCATAGTTGAACAGTGCAACACTTCTCAAAATTCCTAGGTTCTTGTCATTCTCCCACTTAGGAAAGTTGAGCTCATATGTAAACATGAAACAATAAAAAGTTTCGGTTTATATTTGTCATTTTAAAGCATGCATTACTGACTTTAGTATATCGAAATGTAAAATTTCCTTGTCAGTTTCATCCTTGTCATTTAAAAATATACGTCAATTACATTGTCATTCCATAAGTTTCTCTTTTATTCCATTAGCATTGCAAAGACTGGCTCCCTTGTAATATCCCTTCACTTTCAGAAAGAAGAAATAATTAACTCTTTTTGTTAATTTGACGTAATATTTCATAGGCCAGTCCAAACCCCCAGAAATATAATGATGAAGTAGCTACTAAATAAGAAAACCTTTACAACGATCTTCAAGCACTAATTGAAATAGCAGCGATGATGTAGATCAATATGAGAGTTCACTAATGCTCAAGAGAAGAAAATCCACGATTGATAAAAAATAGAATTTAAGTACGATAATGATGCAAATGGATTTACACTCACTTAGTATAAATTTCTTAAATGATCCAAATCTTTGTTGGCATGGTTCAAACACAGTGTAATGAAAAAGAAATCAGTCAACCGATGACACTCCCATATAAATAACTCTACTTTTACAGATGTTTACAAAGAGTACATACAAAAATACATAAATATTAATATAGATACACACACACTATATCTACATATGTATGTATGTATATATGTATATATATATACATATATAAATATAAATATATATATATATATATATATATATATATATATATATATAAATATATATAATTATATATAAATATAAATATATGGATATGAATATAAATATATATATATAAATATAACCATATATATAAATATATATATATATATAAATATAAATATATATAAATATAAATATATATAAATATAAATATATAGACAAATATAATATATATAATGTGTGTATATATATATATATATATATATATATATATATATATATAAATATATAAATACATATATATATATGTATATATACTTAACTTACATACATACATATATATATATATATATATATATATATATATATATATATATATATATATATATATATATATATATATATACACACACACACAAATAATTCCCTCTACTCCGTAAAATCAATCCAATACAAAATCCTCCCAATGAAGGAATGATTTCTCCCTCGAGCTTCTTGTAATTTAATGAGAAGAACTGCGAGATCAAAGAAAGTTTCCCCCATTCGCGGCCAACCAGGGAGCGATGCAACAGCTAACCCAACCATTAGCGGCAATTATCACCACCTTACAACTAATGAGCCAATTAGTTACCGTTATTAGGACCCAATTGGCACGTACGAAAATTTTATTCCAACACAAATTAATCAAATTATTCCTCTCCTGATTATCGGTGGGAAGGTCGAACGCGCAGAGGAAGGAAGGAAGCCAAGATGAAGTCATTTTCGGAGGCGTCAAAGTTTCCCCGCAAGTAATGACTTATCGACCTCTTTGCTCTTAATGAAACGCGCTTTGACTCCTATATATCAATAATTGATATCTACCGTTTATTCATTAAGCTACTTTACAGTTGGCATATATTTCACGTAAAATTAACATTTCAAAGTATATATTTTACTGGGTTTATGCGATTAATTATCGAAAACGATACAGTGACTCATTTTTGGGTTATTTATATTCAAATACTGTTCTTGGTCATAACACTACTATTCAGTACGATCATATTACGTTACTTAAAAAACAAAAACAAAACAAAAAAAATCGGTTTCAAATCGAAGTAGCTTATGCAAGGAAAAGTACTATAAAAAACATGCAAAAATGCCAGCAGCAGAGAGTCAAATATACAGACAAATTTGGCAGGCCATGTGTACGCGGCGTAGTCTCTCTCTTTCCAGTATGGTACAGAACTATTAGAAAAACACGCTAAAAAAATCACATTGGGAGAGTAAAGCATGATTTTTGTTTTCACTTTCGACAATTCCCCACAACGAAACCCTGACAAACTGTCTTTACTTTACTTTTTACTTTAAGGACTGTTTTTCTGGTCCTATACTGCAGAACACTACTCCACACAGGACCTTCACAGTACATTTATCTTATTCATTCCAAGGCATTCAGCATTTTCCACCGCAGATTGCTCGTTTATTATCAAATCCATATTATCGAAGCACTTAAAAAACAAGAAAGTCTTCAGTTTCCTCTTGAAAGCCTTAATATCTTCAGTCTTTCGTATTTCTAGTGGGAGCTTATTGTATAGTCTTGGGGCGGCAATTTAAAGGCTCTAGACCCTACAGTATACATATACTGTATCTAGGTTCCTTCAATCTAAAACTATCTGTAACTATTCCAGTGTCAACGCGATTTGTATTGATTGCCTACATTACGGAGTTGCGATCATAAAATGTTTTTTAAAGATGCTTAGGAATTATAAATCAATGCATCATGTAAAATTAGAGGGGCACTCAGT
>NC_090747.1:87650047-87712547 GCF_036898095.1 Palaemon carinicauda
TATCAAACTGATTTAAAATAGTTTTAAACTGGTTCAAAATAATTTTCTATATTTAATCTAAATGGATTTGAACCCGTCAAATTCATCCCATACACAATCTCATTCTATATCAATGCATTAGAAGTAAAACCATACATAATCCCAATTATATCTCCCACCTTTTATCTTATGATTATATTTTTTTCTTCCTAATTAAGAAATGTGATATTATATGAATTTTAAAACTTTTTTAGTATTTAATTTAAATAAATTTGAAACCTTCAAATCCATTCCATACAAAATTTCATTTTATATCAAAACATTAGAAGCAAAACCATACAATATCCCACCTCTTATCTTATAATTACATAACCCACAACCAACTGCCTCTTATTTCCCCCCGGTCTCTGCCACTCCTCTCAGCGACTGACGTGAAGAAGGGATATATAATAATATCTAAACAGGGCCTGAATCGAGGTTTCCTTTTTCCCCTCCTGAGCAACAATAATTACTTTTTCCGGGAAATTACTTCCAGAGCGGATAGTTTAATCGAATATCAATCGCCTGTCATGAACAGAAAGATCAATAAAACGAGTCTAAATCACTATGGTTAATTGCATCGATAAATGGCCTGTAAAAGGAGCTCGCATAGAATATTATTATTCGTGCTCAATTTAATTAATAAGAGGGGTAGCGTTTATTCTTAAATTATCAGGTTTACTAGTATTTATTCTACTCCATGTGATTTTCTATTTGGCGTCGATTTTATACACGCAAATAAACATACATGATAAACAAGAGCATATACATATATATATATATATATATATATATATATATATATATATATATATATATATGTGTGTGTGTGTGCGTGTGTATATATATGTATATATATAATATATATATACAATATATATATATATATATATATATATATATATATATATATATATATATATATATATATATATAAGTTTTATTACCATATAGGCTACTGTATCATGTAATCCCGGAAACAAAGGAAAAACTTAAAAAGTACAAAAATCTTGTCCTTTTAAAGAAAATAATTCTTATTATAACAATTATTTGAAAAAAACGTATTATTATTTCACTCCTTAAACAGCTCAATAGACTACAAATTAATATGATTAAAAAAAAAACACAGGATTTAATGCTGAGTTGAGGCATAAATTTGATTGGAATTACCACACGAAAAACAAAATATAAATGGGATTGATTCATTGCTTTTTGGGGCAATCTAAATAACTCCCAGTGAATACTGTAATGTATAGATTTTAACTAGGTATTCAATGAAGCCTTTGATTTTTAAATACACTGTAAATAACAATAATTTAATGTGGTCTGTTTAAGAAAAACTATGTTCCCGCGTGTCTTTAAAATTAAATTCGTCCATGGAAGCTTCAGTAACGAAACCCATGTAAGTGATAAAAAACAGACCAGGCAAATGTCTATAAAATAACTCGATGGGAAATTTAAATTTTCTGAAAGAAACAACTTTCGACCGGGAAAAAAAACACACACACACACACACTAGACATACCAGAACATAAACAAAGTCATACAGGACAAGTTTTAACATTATGAAAAACACCTCCCATCCAATATTGTTTGCCATGAGAACAAGTATCAGTTTTTGGGCTGAAATGAAAAAAAAGGCTTAACATGAATATTTTCGAAACCTATTTAGATGCTGTTATATCATGACAAATACAATGTTTATAAAGAAAAAACACGCCAAATCTTTACTATCAAAAAGATATGATATAAGAAAAAATACCGATATACAGGAAACTAACTGATATTCAATATATTTATATATGCGCATATACGTTTATTTCTACAATAGAAAAATGTTCTGAAAGAACGGGAAAGACAGTGTATGGACTAGATGTTTGTGGTGAAAATTTTCTAAAAAGCATTGCAGATGAAGGAAAATGTTTAATGTGGCATTCATGGACCTAAATTTGTCTTCTGGGAGAATCGATGGAGGCAATGGGGAGTGTTGACAATATGTGGTAAACAAGATACTTTGATGAGTCATTAAAAGTTTTTATGATGAATCAGAGTTGTGTATCAATAGTAATTATGCAAGTAATGACTGATATTTTGCGATATTAGTTTCAGATAAGGTGTTATTTCCCCGTTATTTTTCAAAATATTTCCGCATGGAGTGATGTGAGAATTCGGGGAAAAGATAATTAATATAGGTTTTAAGATAATATAAGTTGATACACCTAGTAGAAGAGTTGGAAGTGTCTGTTATAGTAGAAACTTGAGAGTACTTAAAAAGGAAACTGAAGAGATGATAATGGCAGAACCATATCAGGCTTAAGAACAAGATATATTCAACAAGCTGTAGACGGAAATAACATCTCGTCAAAGTGCAGAAAATTTTTGGCAAAAGAGGAAACCATCAAACACATCGCCAGTGAATGTTCAGCACTTGATCAGAAGCAATACAAGAAACGACGTGATACAGTGGCTAAAGCTCTCCATTGGAGTCTCTGTATTAATATGAAATACAATGCAGCAACAAATGGCACAGACATCAACGTCAACTTGAGGTATAAAATGATCAGGCTAAACTGCTCTGGAACTACAGTATAAGGACGGGCAGGGGGAAACAAGCACATCGGCCAGACATCACTTTGGTTGACAAAACAACGAAAAAAGTATCACTCATAGATGTCGCAGTGCCGTGGGACTCAAGAGTGGAAGATAAGGGGAGAGAAAAAAAAACAGAAAAGTACCAGGACCTGCGAATTGAACTAAAGAATGCTATGGAATATGTAGGTAGAAGTGGTGGCAATAATCATAGCAGCACTAAAGACCACACCTAAGTGATCAAAAGAGAGATTATAGCGGTATATAGGAAGCAAGTACCTGGATCAATGAATGTTATCAAGAATAGTGGAATAATAACAATGCTTCATACGGATATGCATTTTGGAGTAAAGAATGGTAGTAGGAAAAGAAAATAAGCGAGTTAGAGAGTAGATAAAGCAAGAATGGTACCAGGTAGTTAGCAAAGAATAAGGGATAAAAACTAAAATTTTGAATAGATATCTATGTGTAAATGTATAAGAAAATTGCACTGCAAACTCTTTATGAAGTGAGGATGCTGAGCGAAACTGAAAAGGAAATCACTGAACTGTGAAAATTAAGTGTTTGCATATCATATGGTGTAAGAGGAATTGATAGGGTGAGATTTTGGGAAATACGTAGAACTTGTAAATAGGTTAGTGTTAGTGAAACGAAAGGATAAAATATCTTGATACGCTGCAATTGTGAGGAATTTGGACCACGGCAGGTTAATTAAAAGTGTATCATTCAAAAATACTCGGAGGTAGGGGGAAAGAAAGGAAGGTCTAAAAAAGATTGGAGATGAGGCATAAAAGTTGTACTGAAAAGGGGAGGGATTAAAATACAGGAACCAAAATAGTTCGTGCAATGTATGTGTGAATAACTCAGTTTGTATTGGATGTACAATGGATGAACCTTCTGTGTAGGTACAAGGAAGTACTGAGGTGGGGGAAATTTTTATGTATAAATTAAAGGATGAATGTAGAGCCTACACTTGTGTTGTCTTTTCTTTATAGCTTACTGTACTCTGTTACGGGGAACTGCTTTAAGTGTGTGTGTATATATATATATTTATATATATATATATATATATATATATATATATATATATATATATATATATATATATATATATATAATATATATATATATACATATATATACATATATTTTCTATATATATATATATATATATATATATATATAATATATATATATATACATATATATACATATATTTTCTATATATATATATATATATATATATATATATATATATATATATATATTGTAACGTAAACAAGATGCAAGCTTATCATGAAAGAGTTATATAAAAACTAGCATACTATACAAGCCTAACGCACATGCATGTATGGGGAATAAAACCATAAAGATTAGAAATCTTATTAATGAAACGGAATTAGATTTATGCTTATTAACTGAAACTTGGTTGCAGGGAAATATTAGTGTTAACTCAAAGATTCAGGAGATGACGCCGTGTACTCAGGATTTCAACCACGTACCAAGAAAGGATAAAACTGGAGGAAGAGTGAGTGTCTTCGTGTCGAAAACCTTCTCTAGGGGTTCTATCATGAATGAAATAGTATTTAAAACGTTTGAATATATCTATTTAAAACTGACAAGAAACAGTAAGGTATTGAATATAATATCATTGTATAGACCACCAGGGAGTAATATGAGGAAATTCATTGAAGAATTTAGTATTCTTGCGGGTGTGGTGGACGATATTGAAAATATATTAATTGGTGGAGACTTTAATTGTTTTTATAGATGATGAAAATGATAATAAGGTTAAAGAACTCAAGGAAGTATTTGAGATGTTCAACTTAATAAACAGTGTTTTGGTATCAACGTCATTAAGTGGTCATACACTCGACTTAGTCATATGTGGGAAAGATTCTGACCTAATAAGAAACCTTGAAGTGGAACCAGAATTTGAGATCTCAAAAACACATAAACTCATCACTTTTGATGTTAATATAAATTGCATCAGAGTATTGAAGAAATGGATCACATATAGGGAACGGGAAAATTTCGATGCTGAGAATTTTATTGAAGCTAGTGTAGCGCAAATGTCTTGTGAGAACATACAATGTGAACATATGGTAGATAGAGAATGTGTTGGGTGTTATACCAAAAAATATAATGACAATTTTGGAAAAATGTATGATACCAAGTGTCCTATAAAGAGCAAAGAAATAGTTTTACACGAAAATGTTAGATGGTATAATAATGAGCTATTAAAGGCAAAATGACATAGACGTAAGATGGAAGGTTGGTGGAAAAGAGCCAAATCCTAACAAGCCAGAAATGACTCTAACATCCTGTTAAAAAAAACAAAAAGAAAATTCTACAACGGCGAAAGTAAAAAAACTAATAACATGAGGGAGTTTCACAAAAACCTAGATGATTTGATGGGATTAAAGAAAAAATATGTCTTGCATGATAATGTCTGTGCAGAGAAATTTGCTATATTCTTCAATGAAAAAATTGATAAAATTTATGGAGGTTTCCCCCAAAAACACTTAGAAGGACAGTCAGTTATGCCATTGAAGGAGGGTAAGAAGTTAATAAAATTTAAGGAAATAAATATGTGCGACTTGTTAAAGGTTATGAGAGAGATGAAGAATACATATTGTGGAAACGAAACTATCCCAAACAGTTCAATAAGTGAAGCTCCAAACAAGCAAGTTGTATATAATATTTACCTAAATATGATTAACCTAGGTATATCACAATCCAGTTTTCCAAGCTGGGAAAAAACTGCGTTGATCAAACCAATATACAAAGGAAAAGGTGATGTAAACGAACTAAATTCATATCCTACATATCGAAGCTTATTGAAAAAATCATAAGTGGGCAATTATGGGCGCATATTGATGAGTTAGAGGTATTCCCGGAAAATCAATCGGCCTACAGAGCTAATCGCTCTACTGAAACTACCTTATGCTCAATAATGAATATGTGTTCTTGATGAGGGAAAGTGTGGAAATTTTATTATGTTAGATCTTAGTGCTGCTTTCGATACTGATGTGCACGAGTACTTACTTGACAACTTAAAGTCCATTGGAGTGACTGAGGAAGCACTGGAATTTTTGCGAAGCTACTTAACGAACAGGAAGACTATGGTAAAAGGTTCTGGAAACCGATCCAGTGAGAGAATTCTTATGAAAGGTGTACCACAGGGTAGTGATCTGGGCCCTATCTTGTTCAACATATATACTATCGAGCTATCACATATCTTGAAAAAACAAAAAGTGGGCTTTAAACTATATGCAGATGACACTGTTCTACCTTTCAATTTCAACAACACAAGCTACAAAGAAAAAAATTGATGAGATAATGACTGAAATAAAAACATGGATGCAGAGGAAAAAGCATCCACGAACAGGAAGACTATGGTAAAAGGTTCTGGAAACCGATCCAGTGAGAGAATTCTTATGAAAGGTGTACCACAGGGTAGTGATCTGGGCCCTATCTTGTTCAACATATATACTATCGAGCTATCACATATCTTGAAAAAAAAAAGTGGGCTTTAAACTATATGCAGATGACACTGTTCTACCTTTCAATTTCAACAACACAAGCTACAAAGAAAAAAATTGATGAGATAATGACTGAAATAAAAACATGGATGCAGAGGAAAAAGCATCCACGAACAGGAAGACTATGGTAAAAGGTTCTGGAAACCGATCCAGTGAGAGAATTCTTATGAAAGGTGTACCACAGGGTAGTGATCTGGGCCCTATCTTGTTCAACATATATACTATCGAGCTATCACATATCTTGAAAAAACAAAAAGTGGGCTTTAAACTATATGCAGATGACACTGTTCTACCTTTCAATTTCAACAACACAAGCTACAAAGAAAAAAATTGATGAGATAATGACTGAAATAAAAACATGGATGCAGAGGAAAAAGCTTAAATTAGATGATTAAACAGAATGTATTTTTTTTTTTTTTGTACAAAGGTGGCTTTGAAGAATTACCAGTTATTTCAAAGTATGAAAATTGGTGACGCTGATGTTAGGATTGTGCCTGTTGTGAAAAATTTGGGTGTACTGATAGATTGTAATTTGTCAATGAGGGATCAAATAGCGAACACAGTGAAAGTGTGTAACTATCACCTGAGAAACCTAGCATTTATTAGAAAATATTTAACAGAGGGCAGTACAAAAATTTTAGTGATGAGTCACGTAATATCAAGGCTTGATTATTGCAATTCTCTGTACTATAAATTGCCCAATACACAACTAAGAAAGCTTCAAAATGTGCAAAACCGGTCGGCTAGACTGATAAAAGGCATTAAATTTTGGGAGAGAATAACTCCTGCACTGATTGATCTACACTGGTTACCTGTTAAGGCTAGAATTGAATTTAAGATTTGTTTGTTGACTCACAAAGCACTTACAAGTGATAAGCCTAAATATCTTCGTGATTGCTTGGTCCCCTACCCTCAAGCTACTAGCGCTGCTGTAGGAGTTAGACATGCTGATGACCCATATAGACTATTCGAAATTAGTGTGAATCATGCAATAGGAGGAAGAACGTTTTGTTATGCTGCACCGTGACTCTTCAACGACCTTCCACTTGATGTCAAGAATAGCAAATATATGGCAGCTTTCAAGAAAAACCTGAAGACGTATCTCTTTGGAAAGTGTTATAATAGTGATCTGAAAACTATTAAGCCTGAATACAAATGCTAGCGAATAACTGTAAAGATGCAGAGCAAAATATTAACTGGAAAGAAATTATTTTCACACACCAAGGCCCGCCTGAACAGACTCTGGTGGAGGGCGAGAAATAAACCCCTAAAAGTAAAATTAAGTAAGTATGTGTTTAGAAACCAGGTTATTCTTTCATAAATCTTTATAAAATTACTTCAATACGGGTAACTTTAAATTCTATACTACATAAAAATCAAATGATTGGGACAAACTACCGCGTTCTATATAGAATATAAAAGTTTATCATTCCAACTAAAGGTCCAATGACGATACGTCTTCTTTAATATCTGACACTGGCTTTGTTGTAAAGGTAAAAAATCACATTATAGGAAAAAAAGTACAAAGTACTCTAAATTTCATTTCGCAGTAATGTTTACGTCCCCCATTCTCTCACAATAACAACAGTTTGGCACAAATTTTTCATATCATTGTTTAACATTTAAAGCACTTTCCCAAGAAATGGATACAGTGGAATCATTTATATTAATTTTGGGGTTTGGAAAAAAAAATATAAATGTACAAAAATATAATGCATTCCATAGAGACAGAATTATCAACTGCTATTCTGTGAACAGCAAAATACCATTAGCTCGAGACAAAAATAAGGGGGCATGATGGAGATTGAAGTCAACTCACATGGAAGTAAGACGAAGTGTTGAAAGACAAAAGTGTCGAAGGACAAAGTGCCGAAGAGACCGCGTCGATAGGAAAAATTAATAGACCATTTCAACCTTCAGGGTATTTACCTGGTTACTGTAGCAAAAGGCCTAAGTTAGCAAGCTATGTGAACATTTAATAATTGAGTCTCTTGAATAGCTAACTACTTGGTTACTTCAATTACCCAATTAATCTCACTAAGCTCAAATGAATTTCCAGGGAACAATGGAATGTGTTGTCACCTATGGAGTTTATCCTCTTCATGGATTTTGTAATGCATAGAACCGTTCGGGACGGTTTGGTAACAGGAAATTAGCAGACAGAGTATGCTGATGACGCTGCCCGACTTTCAAAGCTTGATTACCAGAATGCATGAAATATCACACGAGGTTGGGCTTGAGTTAAATAGAAGAAAGACAGAGATGATGAGGATGGAATAAGCAATGAAAGATGAAATATCATTGGAAGGAGAAAGGATTAATGAGATGGAATCATTTAAATATTTAGGAACTATGATCTCTAATACAGGGTATTTAGAATTGGAGTTTAATAAAAGACTGAAAAAAACATTAGACAATGACTAGGTTAAGTAAAATTTGGAAATCAAATGGCATGAAATTACATATATCAGGCTATATATAAGTTTAGTGAGATAGTTGTTATTGCATGGACAAGGGTCGTTGTATGACTATGAAACAATATCCAAAAGATGTTGTAGATTTGAGAACAAAGCCCTCTGAAGAATATTGGGAGTTGAATGGCAGGACAGGATTATAAATGAGATATGAGAGATTACTTAAGTGCCATATGTGGATGAGATCAGGATGAGGGGTAGATAGAGATGGTTTGGGCATGCTCTTCACAGTCCACGGGAGAGATTGATTCACCAAACATTTAACTGGCCTAGATGGCTAAGGACTATGAATCGTCATGTAGGAGATGACGAATGGAGAAGTATTTATTTAAAAGCTCAAGATAGAGACGACTGGCGAAATCTAACTGAAACCCTTTTCGTTAATATGCGTAGGAGGAGATGATGATGAAGCTCAATTGGTCTTTGCCCCACCGTGGCTTGCTTAGCTTGCAATGTTAACCTATCTCCTTGCTCCTCTGTTTCGAACACCTTTATATGCTTCGCTAAGCTATTAATAACTCGGCTCTAGTCGACACAATGTCTGTTCAACACATTGTCCAATCCACACTTTCCACTTTCGGCATTTTGACATCGACCTTTTGTCCCAAGGCATTTTGTCTGCGCACGGCTCACACGAGGAGAAAATGAATTTAAGTAAGCTCCGTCTCCGATTCCCCAAGGCAACAAAATAAAATAACAAATCCATCTAATACTGAACGACGAGGGGTTGAGGGTTGAGTGAGGGTACGGGAGAGAAGGACTAGGAAAGGTGAAGGGAGAGAGAGTCTTCTGTGATCTGTGAAGTGTGTGACTCCATAACATGCTGGAAGAGACAAAGGGACAACGGAATCCAAAGTCAATGTTACAGGGAAGGGAAAAAAATAAAGTCTTTGATCTGAGGTAGATGTATGCGGACCAATTTTATCTGTTTAATGGGCCATGAAAAAGGCTAACGGGCAACCCCAACCCTGAAAAGAATACATTTACATATCAACTCAATGACTAAATGCTAATTCAGAAAATTGGATACATGGGACTGACTTTTGTCCTTTGAAAGTTTGCCTTGAAAAAATACAATTTTTTTTTCCGGTCAGAAATATAAAGGCAACTCTTGTTTAATTTAGCAGGGAGAATACAGTGTGATTTTTTGTTTACACTTTTTTTGAACTATCAACGTGAAAACAATGTCCCTAAAATCCGCAACTATATCAGAATTAGTTTGGAAAATAAAGCATCATTTGCCGTTCACAACAAAAACACAATTCAGGGCAGCATCTGTTTGATCCGAATAGAGTCAAATATGCACTGGAATTCTGTCAAAAATAGTTTTCAAAACTGCTCAGCGCAGGAGTACGGAGGACAATGTTTTTGATGGCTGTATTTGTAGAAATCAACTTGCATATAAAACTATAGAAAATATACTAAGTGGAAAGCTTTAAAATATATTCTTGTCTATTCCTCTAAGAGCCAGATTTGGTGTTTTCGTGGTTGGTTGTATGCTAATCGCTCAATGTCCTCTACGTTTTCATGGTTTTGGCAGGACTTAATAGGATGGATATGTGTGTGTATGTGTGAGTGTATCCACGTGTGTTGGTTTTCTCATGCCTTTGAATACTGACAAAATCGCCAATACATAAAATCCCTTATAATTCCTACTTAAGGAAAATTATACACCAGCTTTTGTATAAGGAAACTTGACACTTCATCTTAAATATCTTAAATCTGATATTGTATTCAACCCTATGTTCAGATAAGTATGGACTTCAAGCTAGCAGTCTTGCTTTTTCCTTTAGAATTCCATAATATTTCAGTCTTCTTTTGAATTACATCTTCATGAGAATTATCACTTCCATGATTTTCACATTAACAATAGTAACTAAATTTTCAGGGAATTGAATATTATTAAGCAGATCATCTGCTGGATACCAAATGCAGCAAAAAAAAAAAAAAAAAAAAAAAAGTAATAAAAGAAAGATGATCTACATTTATTTATAATTTAGACGTCACATCAATAAACTCAAATACAACGTAAATATGAATTCTTTAATATTTTTCCAGTAATTCTAATATACAGTAAAACTTCTGTCCTTCTAGCTCACAAATGAACATCCAACCATCTCTCTCTCTCTCTCTCTCTCTCTCTCTCTCTCTCTCTCTCTCTCACTCTCTCTCTCTCTCTCTCTCAAAAAGCACGTAGGCTGTGTCGATGAGTCATCCCATAGTGAATACTGCCGTATGTGAGCTTAAACCGCAAGGCTAAAACCAGTTGCTAAAATGCATTATTCAAACTGGTCTCGCTTTCTTATCGTGGACCCTACCCAATAAATTAGTAAAGCTACTAAAAAATATATTTATCCCTTAATCTTCACATTATTTATGACCAAACGTTGAAAAAAAAAACACTACATTTGAAAATGAATAATGTAAATTATCAAAAATATGTTTTAGACCTTTCATTTCAAAAAGCACTTGTCTCACCTTGAAATTGGGTCTCGCTTTCTGATCGCGGACCCTACCCAATAAATTAGTAAAGCTACTAAAAAATATTTTCCCCTTAATCTTCACATGACTTATGACCAAACGTTGAGGAGGAGAGAAAAAAAAAAAAAAAAAAAAAAAAAAAAAAAAAAAAAAAAAACCACATTTGAAAATGAATAATGCAAATTATCAAAAATATGTTTTAGACCTTTCATTTCAAAAAGTACTTGTCTCGCCTTGAAATTTTCGTCTGATTGGCTCAGAAGTTATACCCAAATTCAGGAAGTTGTAGGAATGAATTTCTCGAAAACTAACCAATAATAGCATTGCATGGTAATCCACAACGAACATAACGTTTATATTCACTCCTGAATGGTACGCTTTAAAGCATACCTATCACGTGGTCTATTTTAAAGCAGTCTTTTTTAGTTCCCGAAAGAACATTTGTTTAAATGTGATCACCACGAAGAATCCATGCAACGACATTTTCCTTGTTTAAAACACATGCTTTCGGTGCTGAGCTCAGAATTATTGTTAAATATTGGGCCATAATAAGAAGTCTTACTTGAAGCAAAATTATTACTGATAACCATACGACAGGAAGATTGTTGATTTCCCTGCAAATAAGCAGTGTCGAACAACAATTTTCGGTAAATCATGGAGAATCACATATAATCTGTTAGTTGAAGCTGCAGACCCCACTCCTATATTTATGCGATAACTGGTTACCGTAGAGTTAAAACCAAGTACTGTCAAGTTGCCACTAAACTTGCGATAGGCGTGAGGTTCTCTGGCACTATTCCAGATTTTAAGGAATCAAGTTTTTCGCCGGGACAGCCTACAATGTATAGCAAGACGACCGGCAATGGGCGCAGGATAACACAAGGCCCATGAGACAAACTTTAATGCATCCCTCAACAGTCAGCGACATATCGACAGTATGAAACAACTCGGCAAAATAACTACAAGCACGCAACAGTCAATTATCAAAAGATAGCTCTGTATATCACGTGATAGCTCCATATAAACATATTTATTTCAATTTCAAGCCGCCAATTTCACCGGAACTGTACATCTGCGTTCGAAACGATATACTTTCTTATCATCGTAATCTTAGTAAACTACCTTTCATTTATTACATTATGTCTAACCGATATAGTATTTTCCCGTTGAAATCTCTATTCTCTATCCGTGGTTTAGGAAGAGATATCGTGGGGATGTAGCTGGGGTCTAAGAAGATTTGTCTTAAGTAAGGCAGCTTTTGCCCATACACATTTAAAGGATTGGAGGGAACTCATGAACGGCAGATGCAACGGATAAAACAATATCCAAAAGACCGCCCATACGATCAGCTCCCAAGAACCCTTTTCACCCAAGCTAGGATTAAGGATGGCCAAGCAATGGTTGCTGATGACTCACGAATTGTAGGTCAGAGACGTTATACACTAAACACAATTTTTTTTAAATGAGGCGTATTTGCACCGACTCGCAGTGGTGCCCTTTTAGCTCGGAAAAGTTTCCTGCCCTCTGATTGGTTAGAATTATCTTGTCCAACCAATCAGAGGGCAGGAAACTTTTCCGAGCTAAAAGGGCACCCCTGCGAGTCTGTGCAAATCTGCCTCACTAAAAAGAATTAACTATAGGCTATTCTCGAGAGGATTCTATACCGGTTGACTTGGTGGTTTAAAGATAAATTAATCGCTTCTTGATTTCTACTTTTATTTTTCGTCTGTCTGTATATTTTATGGAGATAAGATGAATAAAAGCGTCAACATATAAAACAGAAACAAATAATGTAAAAAAAATTTAAGGCAAATATCAATCGAACTGTTCAGAGATTGGCACTATTTCAATTTATTTAATCCTTTAAATGATGAAACTTCACGACCTACCAATCAGTAATATTTGATATTAAGAATAAAAAAACTAGAAAATTAATAAAAAAAAAAAAAAAAGCTTTTATAGCGACAGGTAAGAAAAAAAATATACATCATCATCTAGTTGAAGTGAATCAAACACTGCTGACTTGAAGAGTAATAAAAATGTAATACATCAATCATCCACTTTCGATGACATTTGGTATCTCCATATTTTTCCCGTGCAGTCAATGTTAAAAGGCATCAATAAAGATCGTCAATGGATATCCAAGATAAATGAAAATTATTAGATTTTATCCTCAATATTTATTCATGCTCACGAACTTTCATCTATGATTTTTTCTATATCTAAAAATATTCAATTGAATATATCTTTTAAAATGAACGTTTACAGAAATTAGCTTAATGTTAAAGGTATTATATTCTATGATATTATAAATTTACTTTGGAAAATCGGAGTTAATGGCAATGATATGAGATTAAAGAATTATTCTAAGAATTATTCTGAAGATATAATATGCATTATATTGCTGGTGTGAATATAAAAGGGGATATATACAAAATATATATTAATATTCACATTGACCTTGTGAGTTTTTACAATCACAGTTGAAAACGTGTTACATTATATATATATATATATATATATATATATATATATATATATATATATATACACACAGTATATGTATACATATATATATATAAATTATATATATATATATACACATATATATAAATATATATATATATATTATACATACATATATATATACATACATATATATATTATATATACATATATATACATACATACATATTTATATATTAAATATATACATATATATATATATATATATATATATATATAAATATATATATATATATATATATATATATATATATATATATATATATATATATATATATATATATATATATATATATATATCCGCATGCATACCTCGAATACGCAAGGGAAAGTTTCAGTAAACGCTGGCCTCCCTTATCTTTCTCAATTACCAACTGCCAGTTCCAGGACATATGTTTCCATAAAACATTTCATGTTAATTCGTGGCCAACTCAAAACAAGCTGGGCCTTAATTTTTACCGTGGCTGTATGATACAGAGGAGACTGCCAAATATGCATTCACATACACTCCCGTACGGGCTGAATGCCAATGTGGGAAATTCTAACAAAAAAAAAAAAAAAAAAAAAAAAAAAAAAAAAAAAAAAAAAAAAAAAAAAAAAAAAGAAGAAGAAGAAGAAGAAGTTGCAATTAACAAAAAGATAAATTATTCGCATTAAAGTAGAGGATATCACATCAATAATAATTCAGAGATTGTATTTTTTCTTTTGGATTATGAAATATAACTTCAAACTATACAGGCAGTAGTATGGTATAGCAAAACTTTAACCAACACATTTATTCCGTTTAAAATTTCCCGTTATTGAAAAAGTTAGTTCAGCTTTTCCATTCCACTCGGAAATATTTCGCAACGTTTATTTTTATCTACCTCTGCGTTAGTCATTTAGTTTTAAAAATAACCTTATGATACTTATTGAAAATACGGTATCACTTATAGGTAGGTATTTTAGAGATTATGAAATAGCTCAACCCCAATAGAATAAAAATTCAAATAATAATTCCACACTTAATGTTCTATTAGACGGTATACAGCAGTTCGCATATTACTGAAGCTGCTGGCATAACTATTTCTCATTAAGTTTTAGATGGAATAATAATTTCCAATCATCTACGATGGAAATAATACTAAGGGAGTTTCCTGTTAGTTTCGAAACATATACAATTCTATTCTAAACAGCGAACAAATAGAATGTTGCGTTACAGGAGTATTAATATAAGATCTACTTCGTTGACCATTCAGATGGTAGGATCGGGAATTAACGAAAGCATAAGCTAAAATTGAGACTGATGGTCGAGGAAGAGCATAGTCATTTATCAGAGGAAGAAGGAGCGGTGAAGTCTGATGATCCTTCTCTGTGTGGGATTGACATTTTATAATATAGACAATTAACTCTATATTGAAGATCTACTTAGGATTTTATTTTTTCTCATGTACAGTTGGACACAGGAGTCCCTGGTACATCTCGCTCCGAAGAAGCGAAACCTGCCACAACCTTACTTCGAGGAGAGTAACCAAACAGTGTAGGGAGAGATGGGCGGGGCTAAACACAAGAACTCGCTTGCGAGTTGTACTAGGAATTGCTGTGTCCAACTGTACATAGTATACAGTATGAAAAGGAATTTGGGGCTATCACCGTAGTCTATTATTCCTGTGCTCATTAGTAACTGATTCCTCGGAAGAGAGACCATAATTATCACGGGAGGGCTTTTTATGATACAGTACTATAGGATAACATACTCAACAGGGCCACATTCCTCACTTTCGCACTTATTTTTAATATCAGTTTGTTTCTTAATGGTTCAATTGGACTGCAATTTTCAAAGTATTTTTTTAATTTATAATGAAAAGGTCTTTTAAGGTCGTCCTGGTGATTGCATGATGGACATTGTTAGCTATAACCTCCCTTATAAAATCAATTGCTAGTCATAATATCCTTTATAAAAGCAATGTTTCCCTCTCTATCTTTTCATGGTGAAATGGTTTAGGAATCAGACAACACTCGCTACACTGATATATAAGTCCAAGAGCCCTAACATCAGGACTACCTGCAAGTTTCTAACAACGTTCATCAACCAAGTTCCCTCTATAGTTTACCCTGGTATCTAGAGGTAATGCCAAACTGAGTTTTTCACGCCAGGGACCCTGCACTATTTCTTATGACAGGTTTGCACCACCAAGATGTGCACAGGACCAGAAGTTATAGGCGTGTGCTCCAGGCAGAGAAACAAGATGGAAGTATGCCTAACAAGGTAGAAGGTCAAGCAACCTAACAACCCTCGTTTTCTTAAGTGCTGCATCCAACACCATCCCTGGAACAAGAAATGACCGAAAAGACTTCAGATTGCCTACGTGACGGAGCACTCTTCCTGAACACCATCCTCTTTTGTCCTCAGGTATCCTGTCAAGAGAGGGAGAACCCACCAGCAGCAAGCAACGCACAGACAACCAAGTCAGCAGCAACACCCTCTACCTTCATTTCAACTTCATCCTTGACCTAAACACAAACCTCAAACTCTTCCTCTACTTTCCCAACACCTTACCACATGAGGATCGATCAACAACAACTCGGAAGGTACCCCCACAGAAACCAAACATGAGGCTTGATTTATCTCTCTCACAAATACACAGATCTGCTCTCAGCTTTCAAGATAATCTAAAAAAACTTCAACCCTAACCCCTCCATTACTTTTGCTTGTATGACCACCAAGTCTCCTTCCCCTGCCTACTCTGATCTTACCCCTTCAATCCTCCCCCAGACACATGACCTTTTCTTGCAGTGTCTGAATATTACCATGTTGTGCACCTCATCCCGGGAGATTTCTGTACGTAACTACACACCCAAATTTGCTTATAATGCCAATAGACATTTTTAAGGGGACAAGCAGTTTCACTTATGGGGCAGTAAGTCAAACAACTGTGATGATGACAATATCAATGCCAGTGATAGTATCGATAATAAGGCAATTAACAATGGAAGTGCAACTAAGTTGCATGCCCTACAATTGTATATTCTCACAATCATTCAGAAATATACTTTTCTTGTCACACACCCTCACATGGATATGAGATTATACACCTTACACAGACAGTTTCGAGACTAGCTATTCTGGTCAAAAACGCCATTCCCTCATATCCATTTAAGAGATTCATTTCCATTAATGACTTGAAATATGTAGCATAAAAATAACTATAGTTTCTACAACACTGACCATGCACAATATTACACAGTGGTCCAAACACCATTTTTGAATGAAATTTTAATGCTCTTCGCCTACTCTGACACTCAAAAAACAAAAATGAATCAGAAAGGCATCTGTGTTGCCTAATGAGCTCCCATGAATCAAACTTCTAAATAAAATTGAGCCAATAGGCATAAGAGGGGGAAGGCTAGACATCGTTTTTTAATAAAAAAAAAAACTAGATCAGGTGACATGGAAATTGTAAGGTACTCTGACTGGAGACCATACTGGCATTAAAATTTGTCTGCATCTCGATGAACTACCCATTCATTAAAAGCTATAACCCCGAATTTGCCGGTTGGTTTATGTTTGAATATGAAATAAGACAGGAGACTTGGACCAACTAGAAGAAAGCTTTATTAAAAGCCTCAGGATAGTGGCAGAATCCCTTCCCAAGAAAAAATAACCTACGACTAGGCAAAGAGATGCACTAGTTTGGAAGGATTGAGACGTTCAAGGAGCAAGGAAAGTTTTCAAGAAGAACTTCACGGATGATATGTATCCTTTTAGGGATATCCTCATACACAACCAAAGGAATGAAAATTCATAACTGGTGTGACTAGTGGTCTTAAATCAGCAAGACAAGCTCAATTTCAAAGATATGGAGATTCTTTTCCAATTAGCAGGAAAAGGAAAGGAAACCCAATACACCCTCATCCCAGAGAGGAATCAGACACATGGCAAGATATTTTGCAGGCGGAACAAAGGTCAAAACCCTCCTAAGGAGAATGCTAGAACGAGCATAGGAACTCCATTTAACCTAATCGGGTGGAGAATAGATAATAATGACTACACCAAGCCTGACAGATGAATTGGACATCCCTTTCACAATGCACAACATGTGCTACATAGGGCATCCTACAGAGGAAATAATGACACGTCTCTTGCATCAGATGAATGGAATGGCTGTCTCAATGTAATCTATTTGACCTTTCCTGTGTTAGAACTTAGAATCATACAGTGAAAGTCACTGGCAAACCCCTATGCCCAATATCACCATGAACAATATAAGATTATATATATATATATATATATATATATATATATATATATATATATATATATATATATATATATATATATATATACATATATATAGATAAATAAATATATATATATGTATATATATACATATATATACATACATAAATACATACATACAGACATACATACATACATACATATATATATATATATATATATATATATATATATATATATATATATATATATATATATATATATATATATATATATATATATATATATATATATATATATATGTGAGTGTGTGTGTATGTATTTGAGTGTTTGTGTGTGGATCCCATAAATCAGTAGTATTTAAAAGTAAAGTCAATTGTTTAATACCAGACCATCATTCAGTTATGTATATACCGACATCAGCTGGAATCGGGATAGGGGCTAACAACTCCATCTCTAAATACTGAGCTTGCAAGCATCGCAAAGCTCTGTCTTCCTGGCACTGTACCTTTAAAAATGGATAAATGGAGACATTGGGCAAAAGGAATATATATATATATATATATATATATATATATATATATATATATATATATATATATATATATATATATATATATATATATATATATATATATATATATATATATATATATATATATATATATATATATCAAGTAGGGATACCTTAACTTGGTAAAAGGGTTTACGTATCACCATAATCAGAAAAGTTGGATTTGTCAGGGCCACCCATACTAGATTGGTTTGCTGTGAGCGATCACACTAAGGTCTCCCACCATCACTAATCCGCAAAGGCCAGCATACTGATGAAAACTGGCTAAATTCCAGACATGAATTGACATTTCTTAGGCCTTTGTCCTATAGTGAACTAAAAAATGGCTGTAATCGTTGTATGTATATGTATACACACACACACACACACACACACATATATATATATATATATATATATATATATATATATATATATATATATATATATATATATATATATATATATGATCCCTTTTATACTACTTTATTGATCCAATTCAGCTTCCTAGGAAATGGAGACCGACCGGACCCAAGCCCCCTTCGCGGGGACCCTAATCTCCCCAGACCGTTTAAGATCAATCAGTCCGAAACAGACATCATCATAAATAGGCTTTGGGGCATCATTAAGCACCACAGTGGATCCCGGCAAAGTAATCAAATGATGTGGGCGAACTTTTGATTCCTAATCTCGTCGTAAATGACACTTGACCGACCAGTGCAGCAACTTTGCTCTTTTATTCGTATTATATCTATCTCTTCTCTAGGAGAACGCGATCATAAAAGAATTAATAAAATTTCTTGTTCCATCATTTTCCTAGTTATCATAATTTATTCGATGATAAAAAGCATAATTTTTTTATTCTTCAGTTTTTTAAGTTTTTACATTGTTACTTATAATGCATCACAATCAATATTTTCTTGCCCTTTTCAAGTTTATATTTTTCCATACAGAACGAGAGAGACTATTCTGAAATGCCGTCATTTAAAATATGTTTCTCCTTTTATTTGCTATAAAAAGCAACGGATGTACTTTCTTTACCGCCTAAAGTACTAACCACAAATTAACGCCCAATATATTTATATCCATAAGGCACAAAACGACCATTGAATCAAATTCCTCATTCACAATTACGAGCAGTGATAGCGTGCCTTTTATCGACTATAACAGTTTTATTTAGTTGCTACAATATGGAGTCAGGTCCACGTCAAAAAAGTTCCTTTTTTTTTTTTTTTTTTTTTTTTAAGAATTAACTTTCAAATACAACTTCCGTTGTAAAGCACTAAACAGTACAAATGCATGGATGTACTTCAGGACCCCCAAAATGGTCATTATTATGTATTATACTTTAGTAATTTTTTTTATTTCAATTATGTTATCACGCAATAAAACTCAATATTGCTTATTTAGGATAAGGTGCTAGTAGCATGATACTTTTTTAAGCTGCTGATGTCACTGAGAATTCCCAACGATAACTTACTAGAAAATTGTTTCTTGGCAGTAAATTAAAATTAATTCGTTCATGGTCCTATGCATAAGGCTAAATGGAGAGGTAGTTAGAAATACCGAACTACTCTCATCTATCAGTATTCAGGAAAATTAAAAAGCTTAACCGAAAGGACTTGCCTGAGAAAACTCTTGGTATCAATGTTTTATTTCAATAGTTGACGATAAAGTAACAAACACTTTAGCAAAATAGTTAAAAAATAAGAAGTCGTGTCTTATCAATATGGGTTAACGTATATTCAATTAAAAGCAACAAGAGACGAGTGCAATTTTCAGACGACAGCTTATTATTTAATTTTTTTTCCATGTCCTGCTGTTAGTGTAATTTCAATACCAAACAAATACATTTCCTTTGCATAAAGATCTTAATATATCAAGTCTAAAAAATATACATAGCATTAAAACAATATTCAAGTAGTTTCTAAATTTAGCCCTGCCTAGCTACAACATAAGAGCCTGTTCCAATTCTATAATATACGCTCTACGTCAAATATTTCGTGCTCCAATGCATCAACCCATCCAGATTTTAGGCGTGAATCTCGTAATGTTCTTTGGCACTTGAAACAACTAATTATCAGCACTCTTTAAAGGTTATAAACAGATTATGTATAACACTGAAAACATTTCATACCTTCCGCATGCAGATTAATTCATAACTACACTTAAGAAGCAGGTTTAATGTTTAAGTAACATTATTTATCTAAGACTTACGAGGTTTACAAACACTAAAATTACCGCAAGGAAGGATGCACTGGATACATTTGGAGAATCAAGTGTTACAACTAAAACATTTAAGCGTAAAAATGTATTTAAAATGTTAAATAAGATACAAACGAGAATGATGAAAACAAAATCTAAGACCAAGAATAAAAAAAGTAGCCAAAATAAAATAATATCCCATTCGACAATGTACTTAGAAATATGATACATCCATTAATTGGCCTCGCCTTGTGATATTGGTTTTTTTATCAGTTATCCTAAAGAAACTGGAAAATCTATAAATCATTACAATAACCAATAGAAAATTGTCAATTTGTATAAATCTCAATAAAAATAAAAAACAATACTTAATTAATCTAGACAAATATGCATTTTCTTTCATATCTCTTTGTTCCATGATGCTTTTTATAAGTTATTTTTTAATCAGGAAATGTCATTTACTTTTTTTTTTCTCTTGCAAAACAAAATCCGGTTCTCCTTGAACGCGAGCCCAAAACCTCTCTCTTAAGTAAAGTCTCTCGTTTCTACAGCATTCCAGGCTTTAAACCTTCCAGCGTGCCTTAACCGTATGATAATTTTGCTCTCGAAATCTTGTCTGAAATTTCCTCACCCATTGTATGTATAGCTCTTTTCTTACGAAACCTATATTCTGCATTGTATTTTGCAGGGTGCATGTGGTTTTTTATGTGGAGAGAGAGAGAGAGAGAGAGAGAGAGAGAGAGAGAGAGAGAGAGAGAGAGAGAGAGAGAGAGAGAGAGAGAGAGAGAGAATTTATCAATATTGACTCTTATTCAATATAATATAGGGTCAAACTTTTGATTACCTATATTTATCATTCAAATTGAGACATAAAAAATAGAGAATATAGTAAATACAGGCACCTCTTCGCCTTTCTTCGATTATCCTAATTTTTCCATGTTAACTTTCATTCTAAACTGATTTACATTTCTTTCCCAGAAAATAAATTTCTGATGAGTTTCGCAATTATGGTTTCACTAAAGTAGCTGGTTTTTAAGTTTTTTTCTTTTTTTATTAAATGGATAACTAGCAATCTTTATATATATATATATATATATATATATATATATATATATATATATATATATATATATATATATATATATATATATATCAAACGTATTCTCGAATTTTTATTCATAATACCAACTTTGTCCGAAAAAAAATTACAATCTGCAAATGGAGAGAACGTCATTATTGAAATTCCAAGAAACAAAGAAATGTATAAAGCATCAATAAACCAAAGTCATTCACCCAATTCCATTTCTTTTCAAATCAAGCATAGAATATTGTATAAACATTGAGGTATCCCCTTTCATCAAGACAAACCGCTGGGAATGAGTCACGATGTATTAGTTTCCTTAAGAATTAGAGCGAGCTCAATGTCATGAATTTTAGATTCAATGCAAAGATTGATGGGAAAAGCAATCCAATTTCAATATACAAACACATACATACATACATATATATATATATATATATATATATATATATATATATATATATACACATATATATACATATATACTGTATATGCATATATTTAATATATATATACATATATATACTATACATATATATATGCAGTATATATATATATGTATATATATGTGTATATATATATATATATATATATATATATATATATATATATATATATATATATATATATATATATATATATATATATATATATATAGCGCCCAAAAGTGATGTCTGTCGAAAAGAATTAGAAAACAATTTCACTAATATTAACCATATAAATAAGTGTTCCGTAAACCTTAAAAGTAAAAATCAAAGAGGCAATACCATGAAAAATCGCAGGGGTACACAGCGCACAATATCACGAAGAGTTAGTGAGTCTTAGAAGAAAGTGAATCTATTAATTTATTCTCTCTTAGACATTTTGTTTACCGATACTGTCTGAATAAGCAAACTCTTGTTATTGAGTAGTTAAAAGACAAAGAAATACCAAGGGTAAATAGAATAAAATTACCGAACTCTCGTTAAATCTTTATATTTTCACTGCCGTAAAAGTACTATTGAGTATATTTAAAAGACATTGCTTGCATCCACATACCTACTCAAACTTTCCATCACTTCTGACATTCACTTGCGGAAATCAGATACCTTAAGGAATGCCCGTTTCAGTAAGTTTTCTTGTTACTATATACTTTTACGATTTTACTCGAGCTTTTCACAATTCATGTAAGTTCCAATAATTAAAGTAGCAATCCGTTTACTTTTATCAGTTAGCCTATCCATTTTAATAGTGGACTTAAAGGTGTCAGTGCAAACTGAAAAAAAAAAAAAAGTTTACTGTATGTTGAAATCCCTGTATTGTGAATATTATTTTTCCTTTCACAATTAAGAACAAAATTTACACTTAATATCCGTTTTCCATGATTTCTATTATTCATTTTCCTTCAAAAGAATCTTACATTTTAAAACTAGCAGTTTATTCATTGCTCTATTTTTAATCTAACTACGGCAGTCTGACAGAAACTCGAATGACATTGCATATAAGTAGTATTCAAAGTAAAAAACAACACTAAAAAAATTTTTTGAGACAGCTTTTTCGAAGTGTTAAAATGGAGAAATAAGAAAATCAAATAAAAAGCAGACAAAATTCTTTCAAATGCATCCATGAATTTACCTCCATCCTCCAACAGAGGCCTCATTCCATTTCGCTCAACAACGTTGGTTCCCAAATATTTCCCTTCCGAATGTCCCTCTCTTATCTGGTCCGTTCGTCTTCCGTGCCCCTTATTGCCAACATCCATCCCCTCTTTTCTCCCTCTTTCCTGCCTTCCCCTTACTCCAAATATCATCTCATCCCATCGTCGAGAGAGAGAGAGAGAGAGAGAGAGAGAGAGAGAGAGAGAGAGAGAGAGAGAGAGAGAGCCACGACCATACCATATACAATAAGCGTAAGGTAGCTAAGAGAGTGACTAGGCGCCAAAAAAAAAAAAAAAAAACATGACACTTGGTCCTTATTGCTTCCCGTCATAGAAATCAAAATTGACCGAGCGGACTTTAATCAACATTGAGGATCGCGGTACTTCAGAAGGAATTTATACACTGCAATCTTTCCGTTCTTAGATGATTCTTCCCCTCCAACTAACCTTTTTTTTATCCAACAGATAGATAGAGAGTTTTTTTAGAAAAGTGATTATTTAGCGAGGTAGATGACGCTGTTTGAATGATCATGTGTTTAGTTAAGTATCTAGTATAAATGCTTTCCATTGATACTAACAAACTATTTTAGATTAAAATAGAATAAAAATTTGTATCACATTTATTTATCAGCTTTCAGTGTTTCTATGTTCATGATAATCCAGACACATGTAATCTTGTTAATCTCTATTAGTTGAAGTCAGTTGATTTTCACATTAGTCCTCCTACTCCCATTCACACCTTCCCATTCTTAAAACAAAAGGGTCCGAGTTAGCATTAGGCTAGTTTACTCTCATCAAACCAGCAAAAACCCCTAACAAGGGGTGACTCCAGAGCATAGTAACTTACTCGTCTTCTGCAAATCTTCTATGATAAAGCTAATAATTTATTAAGCACATTGCCTTCTTTTGCCATTTTACTGATTCACTGCAGTCAGCTAATTACTGGGTAGGTAATTTTATGCCAAGGTCAACAGAGGCATTGTGGATCTTTGAAAAAACTAGCATAGGTCGTTTCTCCCAGCCATAATCCATTTATTTTATATATATATATATATATATATATATATATATATATATATATATATATATATATATATATACAGTATATATATATATATACATATACATATATATATATATATATATATATATATATACACAGTATATACAGTATATATATATATATATATATATATATATATATATATATATATATATATATATATATATATATATACAGTATATATATATAACATTATATATATACATATATATAACATATATATATATATATACATATATATATATATATATATATATATATATATATATATATATACACAGTATATACAGTATATATATATATATATATATATATATATATATATATATATATATATATATATATACAGTATATATATATAACATTATATATATACATATATATAACATATATATATATATATATATATATATATATATATATATATATATATATATAGACATATATATACATATATATAAAAGACGAGTACAAAAGGACACACACAACTATAACATTTTATTCACTATAAAATAATCTCTCTTGATACAATTTATACCTAAACCTTTACATCAAGCACTACCGACTGAAAAGTGAGAAAACCTCCGATGAATGGCTGAAAACTTGAGTGAAAGTAAAGCAATAGTAAAGTTCAGAGCGATTCTCCATCAAGGTACGATTTCATACTAAGACGGATACGGAAAACTCCGAGATGAAAAATAAAGCAATTCTGCAAGACATTGAAAAAGTTCCTGATATAAGAACTGGAGAAAAGGAGAAGTTCATGACAACAGCAACGACTTGGTAACATAAGCAATAACGGCGATACTGAACAAAAGAAAAGGCTCTGACGACTGGGAAACGAAGCTTTAATGGATTTGAGAGTAACTGAAGCGTGCCAGATAGTATAGGTTGATCATTTCAAGGGGAAAGCTTGAAACTTCTTTCAAGTACACAAAACAAAGATGAATTAAAAAAACGTTTTGGTTGTTAAAAATGTTAAGCCAATTTTTTTGTACATAAATAAATATCTGATAACAATAAATATGAGTAATAAAAGAGTATTCGGTTAATTAAAATAAGAAAACATTAATGGAAGCCAAATACAGTATTCGTAAAAAAAAAAATTTAAATTAGACGAGCTTACGAAACAAAACCAACAAATGAAAACACAATAGTATAGGCTGATCATTTCAAAGGGAAAGCAAGAAATTTTTCAAGTATACATAAAAAGAATGAGTTTTAAAAATCGTTTTAGTTGTTAAAAAAATGTTAAGACAATATTTTAACAAAAATAAATATCGGATAACAATATATATAAGTAAGAACAAATTATTCAGTTAATTAAAATCAAAATACATTAATGGACGCCAAATACCGTATTCGTAAGAACTGTTTCTAAAATGGACAAATTTACCAACAAATAAAAACACAACTCAATGTGGACTGAAAATTCTTAATGGAAACCCGAATTTGGTGATCAAAAGAGGACCTCCTAGTAATCAAAAGACCTTTGAAATACGGGGAAAATCAGATCGAAAAAGAAAAAGCCAAAAACTATTGCTAATAAGCAAGGATGTTAAGAGGACCGAACTACTGGTTGCGATAAAGAGAAATCTCAAACAAAGCTAATTACGACAAAGCTGCTAATGAAGGCATTGTGATCAAAAACTGAAAGAAGGTGCAGACAAATTCTAAAAGATTCTTACGTAATAATAAAAGCAGATAAATGGAGTAGTGTCAAACAACACTATGGCATAACAGCAGTGATTTCTTTTAAAGGTAAATACATTGTACGTACAGTTGGACACACGAACCCCTGGTACATTTTACTTTAAAGAAGTGTACCCTGTTACACCCTTACTTCGCGGAGAGTAACCAAAATTATAGTGTAGGCAGAGATGGCAGAGGAGGTGGGATGAGCTAAACACAGGAACTCGCTATGCAGTAAGGGTAGGGCTGGGAGCACTTTCTCAAAGCGAGGTGTACCAGGATTTCCTGTGACCAACTGTCCCTTGTGTACTTCACATTTTATAGTGAATATATCCATCATCTGCAAAAATACTGTAGGAAATAACCAAAATAAACATAAAAGATATAATAAAAGTAACTCATCACCATTATGAGACTCCAGAAATAAACTAAAACAGAAATTGCAGTAAAAATGAAATAAAAAAACAGATTCCTAACACAGCAAAGACAAGCACAAACCCTAATATCAAGGAGCGCAGGCTTCGGGATGATTCACATGATATATGTCGGGTGGAGATAAAGTCGTGAGGGACGACACATATGAAATTTTTGTGGGGGCCAAGATATACAATTGGGAAAGCGGTATTGGGAGGAATAAGTCATGATTTCTCGTTCGATTTATTAATCTTTTGGTACTTCTAAAATAAGTAAGAGTAAAGTGGATAAATAATATTATTTGTACAACAAAATAGCTAGTTACTTAAGTTTCTACACGGAAACCGTAAAATTTTAAAAATTGCTTTCAATGGCATTTATTGGAAAAAGCAATTCATTGGGGTGTGCAAATGTATGTATGTACACATACATATATAGGTACTATGCGTATATATATACTGTATATATACTGTGTGTGTATATATATATATATATATATATATATATATATATATATATATATATATATATATATATATATATATATATATGTGTGTGTGTGTCTGTACGATACGTATATATATATATATATATATATATATATATATATATATACATATATATATATATATATATATATATATATATATATATATATATATATATATATATATATAGTATATATTTAAAAGAACCTCGTTATGCGACAACTCGAATTTGGTATAGACCGTGTTTTATAAAAACAAAAATCCTTTCTCTACATACGCTTGGTTGGAATACAACACACTTGCTAATATTACAAATCCTATCAGCTTTGGATATTATTATTATGGGTGCTACTATAGTACGATATCTACCGGACTATTTGGGACTCACCATGTTGAACTAAGCACATTAGCCCCGTGGGCCAGTATTTTGGCATTATTCTAATGATCTCATTAATTACTTAGTTCAAACTGGTTTTTGCTCGTGATTTAGCATTATTTCACTATGTTCTGGCAGGCGATACATGGATGTGCTGTACACACCAGCCGAGTGGGCTAGTGTTTTGTGGCTATTTTAATTATCTAATTAATCACTTAGTTTAAACTGATTTATTTTCATCCTATTTCCTAATACCAACAGCATATAATATCAAAAATATAATTCTTCTATTGCTAATTATCATATGCTTATGAAGAAGCTCACTGTCAGCACGCTAAACCATCTAGAAACGTCGAGCTCTTATGAATACCTTTATTTCGAATACTCTTGGGCATTCACACTTGGCTGCTTTCCCGTTTAGGGCCTTTTAGCTTGTAGCCCTATACATTTTCAACTAAAGTTCCAGCACACTTAGTAATACTAATAATGTTAAATCCCATATTCTATTGTAAAATATATCAGTGTTCATCTTTCATTTGCGTTTGACATCCGCACATTACTTTATCCATAAAGGAAATTAGACTTAACAGTCCCTGCATACATAAGGACTCCAACTCTTCTGAATCTTTTGCGCCCACCTTCCTTGTTTCTCCTATTCTGTTACTAGTCTTCTCTAGCACCCTACGATCATCGTTATATTCGTGATCATTTGTTATATTTAGCCCTAAATACTTATACGAATAAAATGATTTCCTTTTTCCACTATCCTTTATTACAACATCAAGTTTTTATTTGCCCTTACAGCCATTCTCATGCTCACTCTACTCAACATTCTCCTATGACAAAAATGTTCAAACCCATACTATACATCATTCTGGAATGTGTATGAGTGGGAAAATATCTATCTATCAATCATTAGCGAAGCCAAACAACAATCTACAAAAGACGTTGTCATAACGTATATTTATGACGCAAAAATTTGCCAACACTAGTTGGGTTCTTTATGCCATTCCATGAGAAAAACAAGTACAAGGAGGGGTTATGCTATGATGGTGGGAGTCATATAAAAAAACACAACAGAGTTTACCAGTTATAGAAGGAGAAAGGAAATCTTTTACTACAGAATTTCTTTAATATTGTTCTGTGATATGAACTCCGCCATGTGTGCCACAGATAAGAGATAAAAAAAATGATCTGAGGAACTCTGGAAAAAGCGTGCAGTGACATGAAAGCCTTGATTTTTTTCATTCACCAAGTTAGCTGCTATCGGAATTTTCCTTGCCGTATTCTGAATCAAGATGGTTAGATTGAGAAACGAGTTTTGAATGAAGGACTGTCCCATCTCTTTTGATATCGTGAATCCGTCTGGAGCTACAAGGAGATAAAATCTTTGCAATCAGGAAAAAGGACCAACATCTCCATGAAAAAATGAGAAAACAAAGATAAAACCCGATATTTTTCTTCGTAAAATGGAGAATTATTAAATTTCTACAGTTTTGGAGGCCAAGACTCGTGCTTTTACCTACATGGAGAAAAATCAAGAGGAATGCCAATTCATATAGAGGTTTTTAGGGATATGAGGGTGAGCTACCAACTGAAAAAGTAATAAAATCTGAATGGACAGAGAGATATGGACAAGACATTGTAGTTTATGTAAACAAAATCAGAAGACTAGAGTAGTGTTTCCGTGACACAGGGAACAAAATTCTGTTTGACGCTTGATATGAAAAACACACTACAGGAGTGCAGTATGTACGTTAAGTCAGAATAGCTAGAATTTTACGAAACAACCAAGATTTTCTGCACTTTGTAAAATGGTTCTCATCCAATCATTTCCAGATTTTGATAGCATTATGTTGATCACCATAGGAGTAACAGATGTAAAAACAAATCCTCATAATGCGTATGATCTTGGAGTTTGCTCAAAGTCAAATATTGTTAGCAGCAACTTTGCAAAAGTCAAGTTTAAACGGAAGAAAAGGGTCAAACGCTTCGGAGCTCCCAAGACAAGAGTAATAATACGAGATGTTACATGTCCAGATGAGACTTTGGTGTTATTTAGAAGAATCTAATTCACCAAGAACTTACATGAATTATTCAAACATTAAGTTTGAGTATGAACTAGCCCCATACCCCCATGTCACTTTCGATGAAGTGGGAGTGCGTAAAAACAAAAAATCCATGATTTATAAAGTATTTGTACATCTTAGTGACAGGATTATTGGAGAGAAAATCTAAATTTATGATATTGATGGAGGAGTTTTCTGAGTCATCGAGTTGTTTGGTAAAAGGGAGGGATAATCTCAGAAATTATAAACAGACCACCGAGTCTGTAAAAATGCACTACAAGAGAAATGTCATTGTTGTATTTTATGGATCTCCAGAAAAGATAGCCAAAAAATAAGTACAAAATGTACTGAGCGTGTTCGACGAATGATTAATTCTAAAAGAGACACTATGTATGATGAAACAATCCCAGCTACGAGCCAAAATAAATTTCTCTTAAATGAGAGAAATCAGAGCAGATTTTCTATATTGCTCATTGACAGTTTTATGTCCCACAGGTAAATAAAGATGCAGATATTAAAATGAAGCGAAGAAAATACAGAAATCAAACTATACACATTATTCGCCATGAATTTTGGCTCAGTCATCAAAAACATCTTCCGGTATGGAAAACTCAAGTTTATAAGCCTGCTGGAAAAGTAAGAACTACAAGATCTTGTTGCCTGATAGTAAAACAAATCATAGAATAGAATAATACTTCACAACCTAGCTGCCATCACAACCATTCTACAAAATAATCTGACTTGATTTCATCATCTTCCTATAAAGATCAAGATAGCTTGTCAAGATATAAACAGCGAGGGGAACCAATACTTCTAATCAGTCAGCAATAATTGGTATAGCAATGACTACGATTTTTCAATTCACATTTTGTGTGGATGGTAACTCCAGTGAGCATTCACTTTCTGTCCTAGGCCAGAATAAAGGTGAAAATCCGCCTTTGGGACACTATTATCGAAACTATACGAGGAAATACGGTGCAACGTATCACAAAAATAATAGAACAGGGTTTTTATGGAGAATCTTATGTACATTATTTTATGTATCGACATCTTTTTCACTAAAGTGATTCCAAAGGGAGATATTAAAAAGAAAAAAAAATCAACCTTTTTTCAAGATGAAGGCCAAAACACCGGGGGGGGGGGGGGGGGGGGGTTAGAGGGGTGAAAAATTAGTGTGGTATTAAGACCCTATTATGAAGACAATAAGGCTTAGTGCAGCTTTCCCTGATTTTTTCCTTATGCAACCTCGTATTGACTATCCTATCGTACTAAAATTTGAAATACCATTAAAACTACTTTCCGAAAATACATTCGTTGGTTAATGAGATCATGGAGTCTCTCTCTCTCTCTCTCTCTCTCTCTCTCTCTCTCTCTCTCTCTCTCTCTCCAATTTTTATAGAAAGAAACCTTTCAAAGTTAGGCCTGATTGGTTCTTGAAAAACAAAGTATGGCTTCCAGTCTGTATGAAATTAATTACATTTCTTAAAAGCTTCTCGGCTAGAGGTTGTTGCTTCCTCAAATCCTTGTACAATATTATGTTCCAGGAAGGTTCTCGAATAGCCTCCAAACATTATAGAAGACCTTAGAAAAACACTAAGAAATATTCAGTTAATAAAATAAGGAAAAATTAAAAGCACTGTTTTTGTAAAGGAAAATTGTAAAGTTTCTTTGGGAATGGGCATTTAAGTAGGTTTCATTGAATATCTATCATTGTTTTGTATCAATTGTGGAAGTTACTGCTATTTATTACCGTATTAAAAATCAATTTCTTCTTTTACAAAATACAACTTATGGGGTTGTAATTAGGAAGTGAAATGTTGTTGCCATTATTAATGTATTTATTTTGTATTAATTAATACAAATAAATTTTGTGCTCTTTGAAAGTTGCTATTTCCTGGTGAATAAAAATTTGCCCGTTTTTGTAATGAATAAAAAACAAAGACTTCTAGTTATGAAAAAAATACTTATTATAATGTTAATAATATCTTGAAGACTGAAAAATATAAATTCAGATTTCATTTCAAATCTAAATAAACATATATTTCTAACTTCGCGAAAGAAAATTGCTACAGACATTTGTTTAATGAGAATTGTTTTTAGTAAGTTTCTTTTCAAACAAAGCTACCGATTATAACAAAAATTCTTATATCTACAACATTATCTAAATTTCTTTACTCATAATTTAATAAAAATAAAGATTAAGTCTGAGGACGAATAACTTTATTTGCAGGAATTAAAATAAATCTTAGTTCTTGCATCTCACAATCATTTATTTCCATGAGGTTTTAGAACCATTTGACAGGTTTTCTCTTAGAATCTTTTTTTCTTTTAAGTAATCATCATAAAAAATGATCAAGATGTTACATTTTAACAAACATCTATATAATTTTCAGTGCTATTAGACAAGCCTTTATACTAGGAACGTAAAAACCAAATCTTTTTGGGACGACAGAAATTCAAGTTTTGAATTAAATTCTTGCCATACAACTTGACAAAATAGAAAAAAAATTAAATATATCTTAATCATTGGCATGTTTCAAGCGCAAACATTCGAGAATAAGAATAGTCAATTTCTTGAATATTCCTTAACTAGGTCAAATAAAAATTTACTTTTCATATCTGACCATTTTTACATTACTTTCAATTTCATGTGACAGCCAAATTGAATATGCTCTTGTCTAGCTCAAGACAGTTGGAGTCATGAAAATAAATTATATGTAGTTTAGTATTATGTCAAAAAAAAAAAAAGTCTAAAATTTTTTTCTGCTGAATATTAGGTCACGGAAACCACTGCACTCCAGACTCGAAGTCGTTTATTTCTGCCGGGTTGAAGCCAGGATTTCTTTTCAAATTAGAAAAAACAAAACTTTGCACTTGAAAAGCAAAAGATATTCCTCATAAGTTTTCAAGGGAAAGTTTTGTAGGATTATGAAGATGGGTTTTGTTTACTTAAAAGTTTTTCTGGTTAAACAAACCAGGTGACTTTAATTTAGAAATTAAGAATCGTTACTATCTTTCGGCTTTCAGATTATGAAGTAAAACAACGGTTACATGTTATTTTTTTTCTTCATTTCGCCAATGAAGCCAAAAGGAAATTTTCAGACGATATATCAACTGTTCTTAATGTTATTAGTTACCAATCAAGGAGGAAAAGGGAATATAATTATACATTTGAAAAACAAAGATTTATATATATATATATATATATATATATATATATATATATATGTATAAATATATATATATGTATAATTATAAATATATACACACACACACACATATATATATATATATATATATATATATATATATATATATATATATATATATATATATATATATATATATATCTTGGGCAGTAAAAAAATAAGAAATTTCATATCGATAAACGGCAAACGATAATCAAGAGTAATAAAGACTTAAAATGCAAGTTTCATCTTGTTTATTACTTTTTTGAGAACCTACGCGTAAATGAATGACATATGGATAAGGAAAAAAATAAAAATAAATATCAGTAAGTCAAGAGCTCGTCTATTAATTTCGGATGGGGGAAACACTTCAGTAATTGATGTAAATGAGGGTAGGATATTGATGAGTACTTAAAACAAGATTAAAAAATTACATACTGACGGCTAAAGGGCGTTGAATACAATGAGGCGGCAAAATAGATGTAGCAATATTACACTATGGTAATTAAAACATTGATATACATCCACAAACATCAAAGTTAACAATACAACCTGTTTCTGATAGTTGTAAGTAGGAGTACATAACGTAATAAGCAAATATTAAGTAAACAATGATAGTATAAAAACATTTCATCTCGCAAATATGGTCATAAGTGATCAATACAATTGTGTACCAAGGAAACCAAGTGATCCTACTCACAAAATTATCACTGATCGTATTTTATAGAATTTAGCCATATGGCCCATTCAACACCAAGGGGCAACTCCGATAGAACCTGCAGTTGCGAAGTAAAAGGTTAAAGACTTCATATTCGACAATAAGAAAGAAGGCTGGAGTGTGGGTAAAGTCGAAGACTAAAATTAGGGTAAAGGTATAAAGCAGAAAAGATTCTTTGGCATTCTTTAGAAAGAACAGATTAAGACAAAGATACCCTTTGGACTAAATTCTTTTGGGAACTGTTTATATATATAAAAAGTTATACTTTAAACGTTTACAAAAAAAAATCGTAATTTGCAAGTGAGAAGCCCCACAATAATTAAAGTACCATAATCCAACAAAATGCTCAGTTTCCACTGTAATACTCAATAGAGTACTTTTACCTTAGATTTTAAAAAACCCAGTCCCTTTGTGATTATATAAAAAGAGTAAAAACATTTGATCCCCTATATTGTGAGTTGTTTTCTTAAATTAAACACAAATTAAAGTCCGATGTGTTCAATTTGCTTTTTGTGTCATCTACAACTCGGCTCTAATATGTTAACCTCGTGATTTAGGTGTTCAATGCTACACATTCGAAATGATTTACCCTTTCTTTAAGCCATGCCAACGGAGTTCCATAGAATTGTGAATTGGAACCTCTGCTGAACTTAATTTTTACCAATAACCCAATATCTTGTCCATAAAATAAGATTAAACAGTATGCAAATGATAAAATTCTTACTGTGGCATTTGATCCCAAAAATATGAAATATTGTTTGGTGTTTCCCAGTTTAGCGAACACAATTGAATGAATTTTCAACACATACAGTATATCGAATGTATTACCGTGATTTAATGTGTGAACACACACACGCATATATATATACATATATATATATATATATATATATATATATATATATATATATATATATATATATATATATATATGTTGATTTATCTATTTACAAGTTACAATCTTGTATCTTCCTACTTAGCATATGACTTTATAGCTTGTAGGGTTTCGCGCTGCAAGTTGATGGCCTTTGGAACATGTTTCATGTTACAGTTTGTATAACTAGCATTAATAATAATAATAATAATAATAATAATAATAATAATAATAATAATAATAATAATAATAATAATAATAATAATTTCCACTAACAGGAGCGGCTGTTCAAGGTAAGACAAGTTAAACACTCAGACTGGCCTTGTCTCTACGCTCGCCGAGCCTCACATAAGTTTCGTAAAACGTAATGCCGGTCCTTTTGCGAAATCGGGAAGCATATTAGCTCTTAAATGGAGATCACGAAATAAAGGCACGTACATTTCTATTCGGTTACAGCTGCATACGGAAACCTAACCCCCCTCAAACAATAGATCGAGAGGAAATTAGTAAGTCTAAAGCATGACAGTAGACGAAGAGTGGGGGATCTCGAGGGAATGTGGCTTGCGGTAAAAGATGAAGGATGGAGAGAGGCAAGAGAGGGAGATTAAAGGAGAATGATGGAAGATGATGGAGGAGGGAGGGAGGGAAAAGGCAAGGCGAGAAAAGGGAGAAGCCATAGGATTGAAAAACGGGGGAGAAGTAAAGAGGCCAAATAAGGAGGGATATGAAACGAAGGAGATTACTTCGTGACAGGAACCTTAATTCTAGGAAGATGTCGACGCTTAGCTTTGATAATTAAAGAAGAAAATGGGGGGAAGATGGGATGGGGGAGGTGCGAATGAAGGGGGGAGAAAAACAAAACAAGATAAGATGAAAAAACAAAATCAAAGAAGAACTAAGTTAAAGGGAAGACGAAAATGTAAAGGAGTCGATGAATATTGGAAAAGTAAGACAGGAACAAAAATTGACAAATACCACACAAAGCATTAACCTGAGAGAGAGAGAGAGAGAGAGAGAGAGAGAGAGAGAGAGAGAGAGAGAGAGATAGAGAGAGAGAGAGAGAGAGAGAGAGAGAGAGAGAGAGAGAGAGGGGAGGGGATGGGTTGAAGCAATGAGACTGATACAAAAAGTTTATGTATCTACAAACACATTCGAAGCTCTTGTTGTGTGAAAACGAGAAGAGCTTTTACACTGATTAAAATTGACGCCTCTGTGACCTTTCTCTTTCCAGCACCTTTTGTTTTTGCTTTTCAAAAGTTTAATAATCCAGATTCCGTATCGGATAAAAAAAAATATATTCTCTGTACACCCTTTCGGCAGCAGCAGTGCCTATTCAAAAGGGAGAGAAAGTGAGAGGGGGGAAAGGGGGAAGGGAGATGGCAACAACCAGAGGGAGTGAGGATGGAGGATATAGTTGTTCGAAAGGAAGTGAGGGAGTTTTTTTTTTTTTTTTTTTTTTTTTTTTTTTTTTTTTTTTTTTTTTTTTTTTTACTTTCCTGCCTTTTATGTCGTACTGAGAACCTTTCCATTTTAATCTACCGTTCTTTGTACTCACGTCAATAAACATAATTAGAAAAGAACGTTTCCTACGTAAACAGAAAATATACACGAACGGCTTTCCCTTTTTTCCCTTTCCACACAATAGGCCTAATCGAGATTACAAACATTGAGGCTGCTTAACACTTTACGAAGCCAAATTTTTCTTACGTTGAAGTAGAAAAGGACGAATTTGTGGTATTTTTCTTCAGTATTCGCCCTTTCTGAGTGAAGATACCCTAAACGTGGTGAAAAGGTTTATGGATTCCCATGGTCAGCAAAGCTGTACTAGTTAGGGACACCTATGCTAGGTTAGTTTGCTGTAAGCGATCAGACAAGTCTCCCACCTTCACAATTCTGCACTGGCCAGCGTGGTGATGATAACTGGCCAAACCCAAGAAATGAATAAAGACATGTCAGAGGCCTTTGTCCTGCAGTGACTAAAAACTGCTGCATTTGTTGTTGTTCAATATTAGTGAATACGATAACATCGATCTTATCCACCGTGTGTTATACTTTATCAAAAATTTAAATTGAACACTAAAGATGAACAGGGTTTAGCATAATGGTACTGATTTATCAATATTAAGATGTTGAAAATCAGTGTTGTATATGTTTGAAATTTCTCTTGATAAAATGCATAGATGTTCCCTATTTTGTAAAAAAAAAAAAAAAAAAAAAAAAAAAAAAAAAAAAAAAAAAAACCATAGGGGAATAAGAGGGATTACAAATTTTAGTATCATCATCATCTTTCAAAGGGATTATGAACAAACTTGATTTTTATAGCCTTCGAACGAATCATAGTATCATTAGAGTTGCACTCGAAACAATACTCTTATTCCTATTCGCATTAATTGAAATACTAAAGAATACGAAAAAAAAAATCCAGCCTAAGGATTGTTAATTTCGATATATTCCAATTTACGCGATTTCGTAACATTTGAGTGTTTAAGCTACTATACCTAAAATGGGAATTAAAAGTATAACATCCAACACCAATCTAGTACATGTTAAAAAATTGGCCTTAGTTTAAAATACGAAAAGACTAATTTCCTATTCCCCGGAGAAATGTTTAAAAAAATAGAAAAAAAAGTCCATTGAAGATTAAAACACACTAAGTACATTTTCAGTTTTACTATTCAAGATTTGAAATACCTTCATAGTGTTTGAATGTTACATAAAAAAAAATACAAGAACATACTAAAGTAATACTTTCATTGATCGCGTCTTGATTCCCTGCGACTTTTACCCGTTTCCAGAAACCTCTCATTTTCAAGAGAGCAAAATATATTTTCTTTAACTAAGGATTACCCTTCCTTTTCTGTTTATAATTATGTAATAACAATTACTGATTAGTTACGGCTCATTTTGTCTTTGCCTACACATCCACCGAATAATCTGGCCTATTCTTACCACATTCTCCTCAGTCCTCATACACCTGACAACACTGAGATTAACAAACAATTCTTCTTCGTCCAAGGGGTTAACAACTTCAATATAATTGTCCAGTGGCTACTTTCCTCTTGGTAAGGGTAGAAGAGACTCTTTAGTTATGGTAAGCAGCTCTTCTAGGTGGACACTCCAAAATCAAACCATTGATCTCTCGTCTTGGATAGTGCCATAGCCTCTGTAACATGGCATTCCACTGTCTTGGATTAGAGTTCTCTTGCTTGAGAGTACACTCAGGCATGCTGTTCTATCTTATTTCTCTTCCTTTTGTTTTTTTAAGTTTTTATAGTTTGTATGTTAAGGGTCTAATTTAATATTGTTACTGTACTCGAAATATTTCATTTTCCTTGTTGTAGGTTAATAATAATAATAATAATAATAATGTAATTATATAGTATATTAACGGCTGGGTGGAGTAATGAGAGAAAATTGGAGAAAAAACAAGATTTAGATGCAAATCTGTGGCATAAGAAATTGTGTGTTGAAATTGAAGACGAGTAACTTGGTACCTGCTATTATGAACAGCAAATTTTTAAAGAATCAGTGTCTGGTAGCAAGGGCCACGCGCAAGCAAGGGCACGTGCGCACGCACACACACACACAAACACACACACACACACACACACATATATATATATATATATATATATATATATATATATATATATATATATATATATATATATAAGCAGGAAAGTTATAGAGTAGTTAGTGATTTTAAAGAAAAGATAAAAATACTGGCAAATACGGAAGAACATACATTATTGTTATCATTACTAGCCAAGCTACAACCTTGATTGGAAAATCAGATGCTATAAGCCATATGGCTCCAACAGAGAAAATAGCAGAATGATGAAAGGAAATAAGTAAATAAATAAACTATATATGAGAAGTGACGAATAAAAATACTTAAGATCATTAGAAACGTTAAAATAGATCTGTTATATATAAACTATCATGAGAAACTTATGTCAATTTGCTCTACTTCAAAAAACAATTACTGTAAGTTCGAACTTTAGAAGTCATCCAATTCATCTGCCAGATTAGGAAGATCATTCCACAAGCCGGGCACAGCAAGAATTAAACTTCGGAAATACAGTGCATTGTTGAGCCTTATGATGAAGAAGGAAAGACTACAGTATTAGAATTAACGGCAACCCTACTACGTACATGATGGTACAGTCTGGGAAGATCTGAATGTAAAGGATGATCTGAATTATGAAAAATCGTCAGCAACATTTATAAGCAATCCTTTTTTATATTGAAAAGGTCAATGAGACGGTTACCTAAAAAGAAGGAAGAAAGAATGGTGGCCTCGTCCAGAAGCAAGTGATACAGCTGATTGTTAAAGGATAGCGGATCATAAAAGATACGGAATATACAAAAATTAACTAAGTTCCAAGGCTTGGTAGTAGATGGAAAGAAACAATCATTGACCAGTAAAATCACATTAAAAATGAGTGATAACACCTGTTGTGCCACACGTCGTGTGTTATGAGTCACCAAAAGGGGAAAAGGGCTCTCCTTGTATTTAAATGAACAGTGGTTGAAACCACACCTCCAGAAAACAAAGAATCTACTCTGCGGTGGAGAGAGAGAGAGAGAGAGAGAGAGAGAGAGAGAGAGAGAGAGAGAGAGAGAGAGAGAGAGAGAGACTTACTTGCCTTATTTTATGTTTGGGTTCCCCCAGGTCCCTCAGTGTGAGAGATTTTTCCCTGTTGGAGCCTTTGGGCTTATACCATCCTACTTTTCCAGATAGGGTTATAGTTTAAATAACAACAACAACAACAACAATAACAATAATAACAATAATAATAATAATAATAATACTGAATGTAGTCATTGCTCAAACGAACTACCTTTGACTTAATACTTTCGATGATGGACCCTACAGAACAACTTCAAATATGTGAGAAATACAACAAACACGGACAATTTTGGCCTATTTTCTTTTTTTCATTTACGAAAGCTACAACCAAACGACCAGATCACTCTGTTAATTACTATTCATCACAACTTGCCCGAGTGCTTTACCGGGTTGCAGGGGTGAATTGCTCTTCCATAGAAAGCGGCATTACACAAATTAGCAAGCTTAAGCTCACCTAAGCTCCCCTGATGATCGCCACTAATATCCACTTCGTTTTGCATTATCTCGGATATATCCTAAATTCTCCATCTACCCACAAAACACATTCCCTCTCTATTACAAAGGATATTTTACGAAATAGCTGTTCTTCCCCTTTCGCGAGTAATGGTGTGCTTTATGAGTAGCATTTGCCGTTCCCCATAAGAGAAGTTCAATGTACTTCTACGTAGAAATTTAATGAAATCTAAATACATTATTTCAGGGGAAAGTAAGGTAATGACCAATATATGAAGGAAGTTAAATTTTGAAAAAGTTGTACACAGTCACATACCTTGCCTTTCTCACCGCATATATACTGTATTATCAATGTCGAATGTTTTGGCGTGTGAAAGGGATAAGAAAGGAGTGGCAGAAGCTGTTTACTTTTATACAGGAGAACCGTAATTTCTTCCCCAGTTTAAAGGTCGCTCATGAAAGGCATAGGCAACGGACAGTGACATTGCCCTATCAAGCCGGACAATGCCCTAGAGACTGACTATATATACATATAATCCGCGCCCAAGCCCCCTCTCCACCCAAGCTAGGCCCAAGGAGGGCCAGGCAATGGCTGCTGATGACTCAACAGATAGACCAATTGGCTCCCTACAAACCCTCCATCCTAAGCTCACAAGGATGGTGAGGTTGCAGCGACCAAAGGAACTAAATAGTTTGAGCGGGACACGAATCCAGGTATGTTGATCACCAGTCAGGGACGTTACCACATCGGCCACCACAGGAGGATAAACAGCAACTTCACCATTTTTCTATATAGGAGTTACCGGTAATAAAACTAGAGTATGTAAGTAGTGAATATCGTGCAAGGGTTTGTTTGAGATTCAAAAATCTCATTTTTCACGATTATAAAAAAGGGAAGCTTCAAAAATTGCCAGTGACCATTGTTAAATTACTGGAAAACCATTGAAAATACAGCAAAAGCTTTTCCCAAGCTAAAGTAAACATTCAGTATTCTAGACAGGGCGTAAAATATACTCGTACAGTATGAAGTCATATACATATGTAAATGAACCTCCCCTTAAAAGGATAGGGGTACATCATTGTGTAACAGTTACGAAATAACAGGCCTGTACTTCAACATTTTCCATGATCGAACCACCCCTCATTTTATTAATTAATGCCTACATAAATATATGAAGAAATGAGAAATAAATATCCAAATTATGATGAACAATTGCAATAAAGGTTTAACATTTTCCATGATCGAGCCACCCCTCATTTTATTAATTAATGCCTACACAAATATATAAAGAAATGAGAAATAAATATCCAAACTATGATGAACAATTGCAATAAAGGTTTAAACATTTTCCATGATCGAGCCATCCCTCATTTTATTAATTAATGCCTACACAAATATATAATGAAATGAGAAATAAATATCCAAGCTATGATGAACAACTGCAATAGCGGTTTAAAGGTCACCCATGAATGGCAGAGGTAAGGGACAGCTACAATGCCTTATAGACTGACCATATACTATACTTATGATCAGCGTACAAGCCCCTTCTCCACCCAAGCTAGGACCTAGGCAATGGCTACTGATAACTCAGCAGGTAGAACTATAGGCTTCCCCAAACCCCCATCCTCAGCTCATAAGGATGGTGAGGTTGAAGATACTACAAGAAACTATCAAAGCTTGAGCGAGACTCAAAACCCAAGTAATCAAGAGAGAGAGAGAGAGAGAGAGAGAGAGAGAGAGAGAGAGAGAGAGAGAGAGAGAGAGCTCCTATGTAAAATCTTGCTTTGCAAGTGAAGTTTTTTAAGAAGTTAACTAATTTTAATTAATGATGATAATTGGACATACATGGCTTTACAGGGTTACGCTATAGAAGTAAATAACAACGACAACAATGAAAGTATACGTAAGCAAATATAATGTTTGCCTGTTCCTTGAACTTGAGTCAGGACTTTGGAAACAGTGCTTTCTTAAAATCATGAGTTATTTGATCCTGCGGTTATCAAACTGAATAACTAAGAAACACTTTTTGTAGATTCATGTTTTCTCGTGTGAATGTCTAAAATCAATTAGCTTCTGGATCTGTAGACTATCCACAGCATACTTATTTTTTTTTTTTTTTAATTCAACCTAAAATTAAGCATACCGATTTTAAGAGGGCTCTAAACTTCTGATATTTAACAAAGGGAGCTACAGATATCAAGAGCTTTTGAAGTTCAAGGAAAAAATAATATTATTGAAAATTCATCTTTAATTACAGAGAAAGGGATGATTATGCAGGTATAACTTGTTCAGTGGCTTTGCAGTTTTTGTGATGAAGATATCAGCTGGAGGCTAAAAAAAAAAAAGCCACTATGCTATGAATATTGATAATAATAAAATAATAAGCCCCAAGGAAGGACGTCTTCAAAAAAAGAAAAAAAATTGTTTTCAGGTTCCTAAATGTACTAATTCTTCAAAAGAGATTCTGCAAGTTCATGGAAGTGGCAGAAATACTAATAGGATAATAGTTACCAAACAGGACATTTCAGCAGTAAACCTAAATACACCGATTCTTTGTCTGTCATTTAAAATGGATTTCAATTACCTTTCTAATACTGAAAAAATCATAATAAACTCAAAGTATCCAAAACTTACGGATGGTAATGAAAAAAAAAAATACCTTTATTCTTTCGGTGTTAAGTATTCAATAGAAAAATATCAACCTAAAAATATGACTACCCCATACAGACAACGGATTTTCTCTTAAAATGGAAATTCAGCTCAGCAGACCCCTTTGTCTCTAGTCTCCGCCTGTTCAAAATAATCCAGAAACCGTTCATTATGAAAAGAGCATTAGAAAGTCAAATTTCTACGGTGGAATTAATCAGAATTATGAATTCCCAATGCGGTGACAATGTTTTCAAACAGAGAAGGGCTTCATTTGGAATTCAATATCAGTTCGACGGTTAGTATTTTACTTAAGAGATCGCCAGACTCGGGGCCAGTTATATAAGGGAAGAGGAGAGCCATGATGGCAAGAGTAAAAGCTAAATCACCGTAAAGATTTTCTTTACTAATAGAGTACAGCCAGTGCTGAGTATCAGCCAGCTTCCAGCCGAGCTGTGTTATGTAATCTGAAAAGTAAACAAAGCCGAATTGTAAAACTAGGACACATTATCACCAAAACACTGGAGTTTGATGGAAAATAAAATACTTTCGGCAGTTACAGATGGCTTCAAACTGTTGGAACCTAGATTTATGTCCACTCTGGGCTCCAGAGCCTTTAAATATGCGGTCCCTAGACTATATAATAAGCTCCCACGAAACATTCGAATGATTGAAGACATTAAGGCTTTCAAGAGGAAACTGAAGACTTTCTTATTTCATGAGTCTTTTGACAGTGACGATTTAACAGTAAATGAACAATATGTGACTTGAAAAGATAAATACTGTGAACGAACAAGGTAAAACGACAGTGGAGGTCCTGTAGTGAGTGGGGTTCCCCTGCTGTATGGGACCGGAAAAGCAGCCATCAAGTAAGTAAGTAAGCTCAAAGGAAAACCTCTATATATAAGAAAAAAAAATACAGTTGTGATAACCAACATCCTCCACAGAAGCACTTGACCGACTGCTTTCGTTAAAGAACAATTCAACTTTAACATTGCTAATACAAATTTCATTTAACATCGTGAAACGTAATGGGGTTTTGATCATTTATTTCACATTTTTATCAAATGTAATTTCTTGACTTCTGTAAAATCACTTCTATTCTTTCCAACCCATTCCTTCGTCTAAGGGCTTCCAGTTGGTTCTTCATTCCCTAACTCTGAATTGGTGTAGATTAATTCTACGTATATAAAAAGTGCTTTGCTTTAAACTGCCAAAAATTTCATCTGTATATGGTGAAGCAACTGACAAATAATAAACGCGTTTTGTCCAACATTACCACTTGAAACACAATTATGGAAAACTAACCGTGTCGGTTTCCTGGCTTCCATCGCTTCCATTGGGCAGGAACTTTTTCGTTCTAGATTTTTCTTTTCATCAATTTCCTCACTTTTGTGGCGGTTTCCCCTCTTGTTACCCCTTTTCTAAGAAAAAAAAAAACTTTAGATGTTATCCCTTCTCATAAAGCGATACTACATCGTACACTCCCACACCCTTAAGGTTGTAATCTAAGCTTTACATCGTCCATAAATTCTCTCCCTTCTCGGAGTCTACCTGTAAAATCTGATTATGCTCTCTCTCTCTCTCTCTCTCTCTCTCTCTCTCTCTCTCTCTCTCTCTCTCTCTCATTGTCCCCTTTCAATCAAGGAAATACAAACGCAAAATCTTTTACTAACATATTTATTCTTCTATGATTCTATGATTGGAGTCTTTCACATTCCACGCCATTAATTCTTACTGCAAATTAACTCTAGATATTTTGGGCATCAGAAGTCGAGTGACAATGCAGTTGCAAATAAAGAAAAATACTTTCTCTCGGCCAATTTAATTTTGACTTGGAGACGGAAATAAAATCAGATGGTTCTTTGATCATTGCTCTTGAGCCTACAAGTATTTTGAAGCATTATAAGGCGAGACCACAAAATCACAGAACTTCAGTGGGCCTGTTTGAATTAATTCAAATATTAGAAGAAACGGCTAAGTGATTCGCTAAATGTCTAGAACTTTCATTTAACAAGAGCCATTTACTATGATCCTCTAAACTAAGGAAATACAGAGTAATCTCTCTCTCTCTCTCTCTCTCTCTCTCTCTCTCTCTCTCTCTCTCTCTCTCTCTCTCTCTCTCTCTCTCTCTCTCTCTCTCTCAATTTCTGGCCTTGTGAAGTTTATCAGAAAGTAGGAAGAGGTTTAAATTCGATGCGGTCAGTGTAAAGAGAAATCTTGTCATGAAAAAGAAATAACTTTCAATTCTGCGAATAAAAGAACATATATGTCTAATACATATTCCTTATCATCAGTGACCTGACGTAATGACTAAAGGAATGCCAAAAAGAACACGCATTTTTAAAAACTCATGCAAATTCAGAAGACACCTCAACCAACAACAAATTAATCTATATAATAAAACAATGATTAAAATGGAATACAACTAATAGTAATGCAATTTCGACCAAAATTATCACGTTCAGTTACGATATATACAATATATATGTAATAACTAGAAACAAACACCGAAAGACCACCGTGAAAAGAAGTTAAGAGGTGCATATTTACAAAATAAGGTTCTACTGGAAATGGAAAACGTCAGGGAAGTGTAGATATTCAAATATATGATTAAGTAATTCGATATGAATTTTACACATTAATGTTATCCAAATACGTGGTGAATGATTAAAATATAATATTAATAAATATGATGCTACAACTTGAAAATGTTTTGATTCAGGATCCCTTTTTCTAGATACTGTATATGTAACGATGCTTTGAAAAATTGTTAATTTAGCACAATTACAAGTGAATGTACATAAACAAGACGTTTGGCAAATTTAATAAATTTCAGTATGTCGAAATCATTTATTTCTAGTTTTACAGTTACCACGGTTTTTCTGAGTAGAGTTCCATCACATTCTATGCAGTTGTTGGTATAATGAATATTTAACAGTAATCAGTCAATAGAGCTAATTAACTTATTCTATAAAAATAGAAGCTTAGATAATCGACCAAGTACTTTAAATGCCTAATTATCGGTATTCTGCTAATTAACAAGAGAGACTTTAGTGTGTATTAAAATTTAACCTTGCTTTAATGCCGACTGAAAGACTGAATTATCATCAAGTGAGAGACGAAGCAATCGGGACGAAACACGACAAATTGGACAAGAAGTCTTTAGCTGATTGACTACACAGACGTGCTTCCTCACATTTGCTCTTTCGCAGAACACAAAACTTTTAACTTTTGTTTCAACGCGAAACTAAATTAACTTTTTATTTTAATCTTTCTATTTTATAAACCAAAATAAAGGGAGAAGTTTTTTATTCATATTTTTCCATACAGATCGAGCAACCCCTATATGAAAAAAGCAATGAAAATGCAATACAACTAACAGCAAGGGAGTCTCGACCAAAACTATCACGTTTAATTACGATATATACTACATATAATAGCTAGAAAAAAAAACACTGAAAAGCCACCATGAAAAGAAAGTTAAGTAGTGCATATTTACAAAAATATGTTCCATTGGAAATGGAAAACGTCAGGGAAGTGTAGATATTTAAATATAAGATTAAATAATTAGATATGGTTTTATATATTAATGTTGTTTAAATCAGTAGTGAATGATGGAAATCTAATATTAATAAAAATGAAGCTAAAAACTTAAAAAATCTTTTTATTCATGTTCATTATTATTTTTTCATACTCTATATGTACTGTATATAGGTATGGCTACTTTGATAAATTGTTAATTTAGCACAATTACATGTGAACGTACAAAACATCACGTTTGGTAAAAGTAATACATTTCAGGATATTGAAATAATTTATTTCTAGTTTTACAGTTAAAACGGATTTTTAAGCAGAGTTCCGTCACATTCAAGACAGTTGTTTGTATTATAAATATATAAAGGTAATCAATAAATAGAGCTATTTCATTTATTTTATAAAAAATAGAAACTATTAGATAATCGACCAAGTACTTTAAATCCCTAATTATCATTATTCTGCTAATCAACAAGAGAAACTTTAGTGTGTATGAAAATTTAACCTCACTTCAATACCGACTGAAAGACTGAACTATCATCAAGTGATAGACGAAGCAATCGGGAAGAAACACGACAAATTGGACAAGAAAAAGTCTTTGGCTGATTGACTACACAGACGTGCTTTGTGAAATTTGCTCTTTCGCAGAACAAAACTTTTAACTTTTGTTTCAACGCGAAACTAAATTATCTTTTTATTTTATTCTTTCTATTTTATAAACCAAAATGAAGGGAAAAGTTTTTTATTCATATTTTTCCATACAGATCGAGCAACCCCTATATGAAAAAAGCAATGAAAATGGAATACAACTAACAGCAATGGAGTCTCGACCAAAATTATCACGTTTAATTACGATATATACTAAATATAATAGCTAGAAAAAAAACACCGAAAAGCCACCATGAAAAGAAACTTAAGTAATGCATATTTACAAAAATATGTTCCATTGGAAATGGAAAACGTGATATTTAAATATACGATTAAATAATTGGATATGGTTTTACACATTAATGTTGTTTAAATCAGTAGTGAATGATGGAAATCTAATATTAATAAATATGAAGCTACAACTTAAAAAATCTTTTTATTCATGTTCATTTATTATTTTTTCATACTCTATATGTACTGTATTTAGGTATGGCTACTTTGATGAATTGTTAATTTAGCGCAATTACATGTGAACGTACAAAAACATCATGTTGGCAAAAGTAATAAATTTCAGGATATTGAAATAATTTATTTCTAATTTTACAGTTACCACGGTTTTTTAAGTAGAGCCCCATCACATTCAAGACAGTTGTTTTTATAATAAATATCTAAAGGTAATCAGTAAATAGGGCTAATTCATTTATTCTATAAAGAAACTATTAGATAATCGATCAAGTACTTTAAATCCCTAATTATCGTTACTCAGCTAATTAACAAGAGAAACTTTAGTGTGTATGAAAATTTAAACTCACTTCAATGCCGACTGAAAGACTGAATTATCATCAAGTGAGAGACGAAGCAATCGGGAAGAAACACGACAAATTGGACAAGAAGAAGTCTTTGGCTGATTGACTACACAGACGTGCTTCCTGACATTTGCTCTTTCGCAGAACACAAAACTTTTAACTTTTGTTTTAACGTGAAACTAAATTATCTTTTTATTTTAATCTTTCTATTTTATAAACCAAACAAAAGGGAAAAAGTCTTCTGATTCACATTCTTACATAATGATGGAGCCGCCCCTGTTAAAATCAATCCTCTACTTAATATTAGATTCCACATAATTAGAAAGAGCGTAATGGAGAAATCTTGAAACGTGATATATCCATCGAAAAAAGAATCATGTCCTGAATAGCGATGGAAGCAACTTTCTTCAATTGCTGTTTACGAACAAACAATTACAACTGTAGCATCACCATTTTACTCATTCCTTTTATTCACTAATTTTCTGTCAACATGTTAACCATATTCCATATGCTCTAAGTGATTACAAATAAACTTTAGAGTTATGACAGAAAATGGTAAGATGGGTTTATTTATATATATATATATATATATATATACATATAATGTATATATATACATATAATGTATATATATATATATATATATATATAATGCTTATGTATATATACTTCAGCAGTAATAAAAGACCCTCAAAAGCAAGGAATAGATCATTCATATGTTAGGATATTTGAAGACATCTATACCGGAAGTACAGCACTCTTGAAACTACATAAAGATAGTGAGAAAATTCCGATTGAATAGAGTTTGACAGGGAGACACCATATCTCCTAAATTATTCACAACATGAGCCTTGAAGTTTTTACGTATCTAAATTTGGAAAACGCAGGAAATAACATTAATGGGAAATAACTTAACAATTCAAGATTTGCTAATGACATAGTTATATAGTGTTCAATGAAAATGCAAAGACAACAATTAAGAGTTATGGACGAACCTCTAAAGATTGTTAATGAATTGACGTATTAGTACAGAAAGCCATGAGACCCAAAATAAAAGAAGGATCAGCATGGGATGGAGAGCTTTTCGTAAACAAAATGAAATTATGAAAAGTAAAATGCCGCTTTCTCTATAAACAAAAGTATTTAATGAGATGGTCCTATCAGTATTAACTTACGTATCAGAATTTTGGAGCCTTACTAAAGCCTTTGAACATAAGCTAGTTACAACTCAAAGACCTATGAAAAGAATAATGATGAGATTAACACCAAGAGACAGAAAAAGAGCAACATGGATACGAGAACAAACTAAAGTACAGGATATTCTAACAACATGTAAGAATAAAAATGGACATGGGAAGGACATAGAATGAGAATGACAGACAATAAACGGTTATTAAGAATAACAGAATGTATCCCTAGAGATTGCAAAAGAAGGCGAAGGAAGAGAAGATGATGGATTGACGAGCTAAGAAAATTTGAGGGTTTGATCTGGTATAGAAAGACCATAAACAGACGTGAGGGGTATGACATGTCTGAGGCATTTGTCCTGCAATGGACTAGCAACGTTTAATGATAATAGTAATATATTTAGATATATATATATATATAATATATATATATAACATATATGCGACAGTTAGTCACTAATGTAATGGTGACTTTCATATACGTTCAAATAGTAAGTTTTACATCCTTCTTTATATACAATTCATATATATATATATATATATATATGTGTGTGTGTGTGTGTGTGTGCATATATATATATACATATATATATAGATATATGTACACATATATATATATATATATATATACATTATATATACCCGTACACTTATATATTAACCGTTGGAGTGGGAAACTCAAAAGTTGATATCAAACAGCCTAAGTTACGACCCGCTAATATGCTTTACACATATACACACATATCTCTCCTATATAATAAAGAGCAAGTGTCTGGCTATAGATAGATATATAAAAATGTTTTTCTCGGTAATGCTAAGTTCTTCCCTATTCCTCAGGTAGAGAGAGGATGCAGTCATACTCTGGAAAGAGGGGGGTGCATGTACGTGTGTGTGAATATTTTGGTAAGAGGGGGATGTGTGTGTGTGTGTGTGTGTGTGTGTGTGTGTGTATTTTTGTAAATATTTAGCCGTCATTTTTACGGGTTGCGTACACTAGTGTATTGTAGGAAAAAGAGCGAGGTTGCTGAAATATTTTTGATGAAGGATTTAACCCAGAGGGATTAAGGATTACTTCATCATGGGATTCCCGTTTTTAATCACGGCATGGTGGTATATATTTTGAAGGACCACTGACAGTTCACGTGTAACTTTTTTCTACAGTATCTAATACAAAATTCAGTGCTTGGGTTGGATAACAGTACGCCCAAATGGCTGCATACTCGACCGTGGTCAAAACGGGGACATCTTGTTAACCAAGTAGAGAGAGAGAGAGAGAGAGAGAGAGAGAGAGAGAGAGAGAGAGAGAGAATGTCCTTGAAAATATAGGCGAATAAGGTGACTTGCAAATGGGCTTTCACAGATGGTTTACCCATTCCTCAGCTGTTAATGTGGTAGTAGTCAACAATTTACTTTTTCCTGAAGCTATCACCTGTTAACCTAAGTTTCAAAGAACACACCTCATATATATATATATATATATATATGTATGTATATATATATATATATATATATATGTATATATATACATTTATGTATATATATATACATATATGTATATATATACATATATATATATATATATATATGTGTGTGTGTGTGTCTATTTAGAGGGATGAGAGAGAGAGAGAGAGAGAGAGAGAGAGAGAGAGAGAGAATTTGGCCGCCCTTTCGATCTTTGCTCTTTTGCAAACCCTTTAGCGCAACACATGTAATAATAATCTTGGCCATAAAGTTCTTTTCACGAGTGTTGTTAAAGCTCTTGAAACAACCGGGTCTCCTGCTGTGCCTCACTAATTTATGGACGTTTAAACTTTGCTCGCAAAATAAGGGTTTGCTTTCCAGCTTCAATTCTTAATTCTCTGTTACTTCAACGCTAAAGGGATTAGCATCGTTTAATCAACACACTTAATTCGTTTGATAATTGTTTACGTTGGGGGATCGAGAGTAAAACGCAGTCGGTTTATGATGAGTAATAAAAGAATAAGAAATTTCTCTTACTGTGCGTACATATTCTGTGAGCAAACCCTAATTCTTTTTTTTTATTTCAAGGAAACTAATAATTCAATAATCTTGCTGTACAGATATTCTGTGAGCAAACTTTTTTTTTTTTAATTTCTAAGGTAACGAATAATTCATTATCTTGCTGTACACAGATTCTGTAAGCAAACCCTTAATTTTTTTCTATGGTAACTAATAATTTATTATCTTGCTGCCAAACCCTTGATTTTTCAATATTTTACGGTAACTAATCATTTATCATCTTTCTGTACACATATTCTGTGATAAAACCCTTAATTTTTTTTTCTTTTTTTTTTTACTAGATTTTAAGGTAACTAATAATTTAGTAATATTACTGTACACATTCTGTGAGTAAACCCTTAATATTTAAAAATTTTATGGTAACTAATCATATATCATCTTGCTGTTCACATATTCTGTGAGTAAACCCTTAATTTTTCTAAATTTTAAGGTTTCTAATAATATATCAATCTTGCTGTACACATGCTGTGAACAAACCTTAATTTTTTTTTTTCAAGGTAACTAATAATTTATAATACTACTGTACACATAGTCTGTGAGTAAACCATTATTTTTTTTTTCTAAATTTCAAAGTAACTAATATTTCATTAGGATTCTACATCTATATGTTTCATGTTAATACCTTCACTGATACCTTACCATTCCATGGAAAAAATACGATGTGAATCTATTCCCCTAAAACTTAATGTTTTAATAGATAGTAAAACCCCATAAGAAAGTATTATGATAAACCCACGTAAAATCAATGAATTCTGAGAAACCTATTGATAATGATAATAAATAACAACGAAAAGATTAGGAAAGAAGAGAAGAGGAAAAAATGGGATTCCAAACTGCTGCTCCTCCTCTTCTATTTCTGAGAATTCCCAAGGAACCACTCATTACGAATGGTTCCCATTCCACTTTTACGGACCATTCAAGACTAATAACGGGTTGGTGGCGTTTTCCGCCCATTCACGTATTCCTTTCCAATAAGAGAGAGAGAGAGAGAGAGAGAGAGAGAGAGAGAGAGAGAGAGAGAAGGGGGAGGGGGTGGAAAAAATAAATGTGGCGATTCTCAACAGTAGAAATGAACCATCCCGCTCCCCAATTTTCTCTTACCTTCTCCCCGCCCCCCACCAAAAATTACCTCCCACCCCCGCCCTCGCGTCCCTATTAGGCCGCCCCTCACTCATCTTTAATTCCAATAAAAGAAACGTGTGTATGAAAGGGGGGTGGGATAGAGGCGGGAGTTAGGATAGGGAAAAGGTGTGTGTGGCAAGCAGTTCCCCAAAAAATTCTCACATAGAAAATCTTATTCTCTTGTGGATATGAAATATTTATTGTTCTGGGCACAACAGTAGCCCAGAACTGGCGTTTGATTACCATTCACACAAAACATTCTCTCTCTCTCCCTCTCTCTCTCTCTCTCTCTCTCTCTCTCTCTCTCTCTCTCTCTCGTAAACAAAAGTTACCCAGTGAATTATGATGAAAAATATCTTGAAATCTCAATAGATCGAATAGTACTAGGACTTCTTGAAAACTTTAATTTTTACAACGTTTTTTTTCTTGTTTTCAAATAATAAAGGCATCTCTACCAATAGTTACCAATCTTTATGGACCGTGGCTTTTATACAGTCCTTCTGACCGCCTCCAAAATCTAGGTATTGTATATGGGAAAATAAACTTAATTGTGAACTAATTTTCGAATCGCATTCTGTTTCAGAATACACAGCATGTTTTATCAATATCTATCACGAAGCTCCCTTATCGGCTCCCTCTTTGACAACGAACCCGTTCACAAACAGCGATCGCTCGTCGCTATCTCCTGTCATGTCTCTTTTACAACTAACATGACAGGATTGCTTATCTGGAATTCTGTTTAAAAAAATGCTCGGCAACTGATGTTATCTTACAGCCTATTCGACAACTCAATTCTACACCATTTTTAATGCAGGCAACAAAACATCATTTTTTTTTTTAAAAAAATGATTGTTATGTCAAACACCAACATTAATTTTAGCGTTCACTGTTGACTGCGGGCAATGGGACTGACTTTGTGTCCATACATATTTGGAGAAATAAAAGCAACAAAGAGCGGCAGATTCAACAAACCTGTCCAAATAAAAAACGAAAAAAAAATATATGCATACATTTTCTCACAGATCAACAAACCTGTCCAAATAAAAAACAAAAACAAAATATATGCATAAATTTTCTCACAGAATATGAATAACATTATAAACATATTTTACTTTCTCAAGTGGTATTATATAAATAGTAAAACTACTATTCAAAAAAAGAAACTATCTTACTAATCAGGCAGTGGAATCGCTGGAACTTTATATAAGTTCAAACTTGTAGCGAATGGTTTCACGTTGAACAGGCTGACTTGACTCTTCATAGTTTATATATGACAGATTTATTTCAACGTTGTTACCGATCTTATAGTACCTTATATCAATTATTCATTACATCCTCGTGTAGTTTATTTATTTCCTTATTTCCTTTCTTCACTGAGATTTTTCCCTTTTGGAGCCCTTGAGCTTATAGCATCCTGTTTTCCAACTAGGGCTGTAGCTTATCTAGTAATAATAATAATAACCACAACAAAAACAACAACAACAACAACAACAACAACCACAATAATAATAATAATAATAATAATAATAATAATAATAATAATAATAATAATATAACTGGACAAAACTTTCGCATTGCATTAATCGTCATGATATAATACCATCCTCAAAAATAATAATAACGAAAATTCAAGAAAATGCACCAATCAAAAAGTACTTTGAGAACATAAAATCTTGAAAACCTCATGACCAACAAGTGGTTCAACTGTTGACCTAAGAGTTCTGAATGACATCCAAAAAGACTTGCGATGAAATAAAATCATCCCTTATCATTTATATTATTAAACGATGACAGTATTCAAGTTAGTATCTAAGCTAAGAAAAAAATAACGAGAGAGAGAGAGAGAGAGAGAGAGAGAGAGAGAGAGAGATTTGCCACCAGGATTTATCCTTTGTCATTTATATTATTAAACGATAACAGTATTCAAGTTAGTATCTAAACTAAGAAAAAAATAAGGAGAGAGAGAGAGAGAGAGAGAGAGAGAGAGAGAGGCATTTGCCACCGGGATTTATCCTTTGTCATTTATAATATCAAACGGTAGCCGTAACCAAGTTAGTATCTAAACTTAGAAAAATAACATAGAGAGAGAGAGAGAGAGAGAGAGAGAGAGAGAGATTTGCCACCGGGATTTATCCTTTGTCATTTATATTATTAAATGATAGCTGTAGCCAAGTTAGTATCTAAACTTGGAACAAACAACAGAGAGAGAGAGAGAGAGAGAGAGAGAGAGAGAGAGAGACATTTGCCCCCTGTAGGTGTTGAAACTTCCATTCGATAAAAGTATCAAATACTATTGAAAAGATGAAAATAATTGGCTTCATATTCGCAGCACAACCTTTAAAAATGACAAAGAATGATTGCGAGAATCCAAGGCGCAAATAATCCAACCTTTCAACGAAGACAGGATCTTCCCCCAACCTATTCATTAAATCATTCTAACGACCCCTTGCTGTTGGCGAAGGGTAAAGAACGTTTTTTTCGCTTTGCAATCCGTGTCCATGACTTCATTGTATTGCATTCCAAATACCATTCTCACGTTTTGTTTGTAATGATATCTCCTCTGTTTATTTTGTCCAGGGCCGCGCCTTGTACTCTATCAGAGCTCGAGTGCAAGCATGTGAATCCGGTATTTGTTCAAATATTGAAAATAAATAAGCTTTTCGGACACACGTGGATTCTTCCATCCCTATTCTATCTCTTTCTCTTTCTATTTTTCAAGGTGCTCCACATGCACACAAATATTTATGTACACACACATTATATATATATATATATATATATACATATATATATATATATATATATAGGCAGAGAGAGAGAGAGAGAGAGAGAGAGAGAGAGAGAGAGAGAGATTTTAGTATGATCCTAAACCCTTCCCTCTTTACATTACTAATATATTCATTCCATGGTGCTTGAAAATTATTTCAAACTTCTCCCCTAACATTATTAAGGATGTTTAAAATGCTACTGATTAGTCTTGGATTGCTTATATACTTCGAATTACGAAACTTGCTTCCAGAAAAAAAGTTTTATTTTTTTTTAAAGTTTATTTTGAGATGGGTTTCCTTCATTTCTTATTGTAGCATGATTGAATAAAAAAACGTCATTAGTTTTTTTTACAATCCCTACGTTCCAATATTTACCGAACCAGTCTTCTGGCTTGAAGGAATCTTTCAGTCATGGAAGCCCCGCCAGTCCACCGTAAATAAAGTTTATTTTGCATTGTTACTACAATTATAGAAAATTAAAAAAAAATCCCTATTGGACAAACCGAAAAAAAGTACTATAAGCTTCCACGCCCCAAAATGCCTATATGTGAAGAGGAGAAACCAGAGAGCAAAATAAACAAATACTTTAAATTATGAAAATAAATAAACTATTCAGACTGTCACCCTTCACCCACAAACATTTACACAAAAATAATTAAGATGCAGTGATCTGAAAGTGCCATTTTACTATCATGGGTGGATAAAATATTAACATAGAACTTTTCTACAGTTTTCAAGAAGATTTTAAAACCGAATTAGCAAAGGGATTATCCATACCTAAAATTGATCGCTATAAATTCTAAAGCAAGAAAACCATAATATGTTTCTTTTCTGTTTTATGTATGTTCCTAAGCTTCTACAAAGACAAAATGTTAGATAATTTCTCTAGGAAACCTTGCATTTCTCTTTAACATCTGCGCTTGCTCAATATTACAGAAGTCAAACTTCCCATCTTTCCCAATAATGCCGTTATATTTTAAGAAAAATGGATTTTGTATAAATATAAGTTAATTTTACACTCATTTTAAAATGTCTAAATCCCACATCGCAGAATAATGAAAGGTAGCCACTGTTCATAAAAGGCTAAACAAAAAAGTAAAGGAAGTCCTTAGTAAAATCATTATTCGGCAATGAGTTGCCTATAGGGATACGTTTAATACAGTAACATAGTCTGAGGTGGATTAGGTGTTAATGGCAAATAAAATATGCAGTTCATATGCTTGACTTTTTAAATGATAATTATACATTAATGCAATGTTTGCGTGATTACTACTATGAATTTATCTAATAAAACGCTTGAAATAAAAAGTAAAAAACACTTCATATCATATAATCACCTAAAAGGTTAAATCATAAAAATAGGTCTGCCTAACAAGACTTAATTAGTAAAAGTATATATTCCAAATACGAGGAGCAGGAAATGTCACTACATGATACAATGGCAACATAAAGATTAAATTTTACCATATGACGAAGTATGAATGAAAACATGAATGAAAAGAAGTTTGAATAATCCTCCTAATGAGACGCGAAATAAATGTAGCCATCACTAAATAAACACATTATGACAGAGAATAAATGAAAACATAAAAGACTGCATCTCCTACATGACACAAATAAAATCTAATGTCCCTACACAACATGGGATGAAGGACTAACTAATCGATTGATTATGAGTTTTTTTGCATCCTGAAATTGAAGGTCGTTGACCCCGATATCGTTTGTTATAAATAAAGAACGGAAGGCAATTCAATCTAAAAAATATTAAAGCAAAGATATCCCTATAAAAGTTAATACTACGCAATACTCTAGAAGTTTTATTCCAGCTGTAACCAAGTTGTGGAATGATCTTCCTAATCGGGTAGTTGAATCGGTGGAACTTCAAAAGTTCAAACTTAGCAGATGTTTGTATATTGAACAGGCTGGCATCAGTCTCTTTTTACAGTTCATGTATGAAACATCTGTTTTAAGGTTGTTACTGTTCTTAAAATATTTTATTCTAATTGTCCATCACTTCTCATATAGTTTGTTTATTTCCTTTCTTTACTGGGCTATTTTTCCCTGTTGGAGCCTTTGTGCTTATAGCATCCTGCTCTTACAACTACGGTTGCAGCTTAGGTAGCAGAATTAATAATAATAATAATAATAATAATAATAATAATAATAATAATAATAATTAATCAACTAATTAATTAATTAATTAATTAATTAATAAATAGATAAATAACAATAATAGTAATTAGTTTTCAGAAGACCTGCTTCTGATAAAAATCTAAATATACCGCTAGCGCAGGACAACGCATAGCCATACATCGTACATAACAGTAAATGGGACAAAACAAAAGAAAACCCAAAGGTCAAAATATTCCTGACATCAGAATGAATGAAAACAAATAGTCTAGAGCTAATAATAAAAAGCTTTAGCATCGAATCACTTACAAAGATAAACAGTTATTCAGACTGATGCTCTAAAAAGGGGTCGTTAAACCTGTACATTTCCAGGAAATGAAAAATAAATTGCGCTCACTGAACCTAACCTATCAACCATGAATTTAATTAGTTTCTGTATTTCATATTTTTCGAACCTGTAATATTTACAACGCTGTTTGTAAAGTACAGAGCCACAGTATAGAAAGATATTAGTAATATCATCAAGCTAGATATTCACGCTACACTTACTTCATGATATTCTGATGTTTGGAAATGATCAAACAGGATATGGAAATACAATGTCATAGAAACAAAATATGAAACATGGAAATACAATGTCCTAAAAAAGAACAAATCTAAAGCAAAGAAAACTAATAACTATACACAAAAACAATCTACAGCAAAGATAAATAATAACTATAAACAAGAACAATCTACAGCAAAGATAACTAATAACTATAAACAAGAAAATATCTTCAGCAAAGATAGCTAACAACTATAAGCAAGAAAATATCTACAGCAAAGATAACTAGTAACTATAAACAAGAACAAATCTACAGTAAAGATAACTAATAACTAGAGAGAATTTAAAGAACGAATTTATCTATTTTTATGTCTCTACGAGCATAATTTTTCGCGGATAATAATCATAAGGTAAGTCAAATTACAGATTATGCAATATTTGAATAATCAAAATACCTATTACTAAACTATTGGACTAATGCATGTGTTAGTTACTTCTAAAACCATCAATTTAAAAAGAAACAGTATAGAGACATGATCGATTACTATAATGATAAGTTCCAACACATTTAATTTATTTATCAAGATAGAGGTAAGATGGAGAAGTTATTTCTCTACTTTCCCTCCATGTTATTGAGAAGATCCCTTCCAACGCCATTAAGTTTACTGTACTGCCCTTTGTTCATCTTCGTAATTACGACAATTACTATTAACTTATAACGTCACGTAGTTATTTGCTTGAGATAACCAAGTATGCATGAAGTTTCTTCAAGTGTCCATCACTAGGTAATATTTGAATACATTTCGTATTTTCTTTTCTTTCCAAATCTTGTTTTAAAAGACGTGGTAGTGTATCAACACAAAAAAGACTGACCCGGAAAGAACGTCCTATTTTGAGTTGGGCAGGTATCGAAAAATGACGGTTTACACTTCAGCGGTCCTTCCTACCTACTTTATGCTTTAAGACATTTGGACCACACATTGACACCAAATAAAGAATCTAGAAAAATTCCACCAACATTGCATGCAAAAAAAAAGCAACAACAACTAAGACCAATTGGTAAGACCATCGAACCAATAAAAGTGTTCTAGAAGAGTCAAACTCCGCAAGTATCGCAGCCCTCAAAATCAGGACCAAGTTCACATGGGCTGGTCATGTGGTTAGGATGAAAGACACATCTATACCAAAACAAAAATTTCTAATCAGAACTGAGTGAAGGAAAAAGAAGACAGGGTTGACAGAAGAAGCCCTATAAGGACTGTTTGAAAGAATATATGAATATAGGTGACATCAGTTTTAAAACCTGGGAAAGAGAAGGACACAATCGTTCAGTCTGGCGAGCTGAAATATAGGTAGACATTCAAATATTGCAGAACAAGAGCAAAAATTAAAATTAATGAAAGGAGACCAAGAGCTTCTACCTGAACATGTGTGTCCATATTGCGGCGGATTATGCAGGTCCAAAATAAGACTAATTTCTCATTAGGGAATTTACTAAGTAACTGGGTGGTTATATGAACAATGATACTCAATCCAGTGATTGCTATGATGATGATGACACTAATGATACATGAGAAATAATAATTTCAAATGCTAAACATAGCAAGACGTTTTTGATAGCGTATATGATTGTGATGAATTTGATACTTTATTTGGTCAGAAATATTTAGTTAACCCTATTAACTCCACTGTATGCCTAAGAAAAACGTGGACTACGATGAGAAATCAGATTACCTGTATCAGAGGCCTTAGGGTCAAGTTAGGTAAAGAAGGGTACTAACTGCTGTTTCCCTTTGGGGATAGTGACAATGAGGACAGCAAATAAGATTCTAAGTAAATATCGTTATTAATTCATGCCCGCCAAGGTTATATAAAGGGGAGAGAAGGATTCCTGTCACTCCGTTAATTTATGACGTTCAAGGGTAAGTCAAGATAGGATGCATTTCTGTATTTCACTCTTAATTGCTGGCTTAAGTGAAAATTGCATCCTTCAGTTTCACTTCGCACACAATAAAAAAAAAAAGCTTTTCCCAACGCGGTCCCATATCATTGTTAAACGAATGGCGCGTAAAAAGTTCATTAGGTATCTCATAAAAAATTTGCTATTCGTCAATATCTTACAAGAACTATCAGAAAAAAAACTATATTTCCTATATTTGTATTTGACTAGATGTTTAAACCACTTTACCCAATTACCTCTTAGATGAATAATTCAAATGAACAAGAATTCAGCTCATGAGGCTTGATACTAAAATTAATTTTCCTGGATAAAAATTTTGTGTAAGGAGTCCGTTGCTTGCAATGCAAGACAAAAAAAACCAACCAACTGACCAAAGTACTCATGAGCAAGAAAAGCCTCTCCTCAACATAAAGCTGAACACATGATATCATACAAAGGCCTAATGATTTTGGAAATAATGGCTGTTTCATTATTTCGTGAAACCCTATATAGAGTTTGCCTCATCCCAGGAAGCTGCAAACAAAGTACAATTGCATGAAATTCGAAGCTTTACGAGAGCGAGCAGACTTAATGCAAGGAACAGCAAACAGCAGCTATTCCAACTACAGCAGCACTGTAAAATAGAAATGCGTTGGTTCCAATAACATCCTTTAGTGAAAATACAAAGAAACTTACTCCCCCACAAACCAAATCCTATCAATCATGAAAATAAGACGTAGAGTGTTATTTAACCATCTTATATTGCACTTACTTGAATCTTACAAGATATTTCTGAATATTGCTTCACTAGTCCAAATTATTGGTAAAAATCTCCACTGAGTTTCACATTAAAATAACGGGAAAACTAAAATACCGGGGAAAAGATATCTTGACAGTAACTTCATGCAAACGCATGAGCTGTAGGATATAGATATAACGCGATTATTTCTTCAATGATGACTAAAGTCCGAAGTACCATGAAATTCTAAACCTTAAAACATTTTTAGGAGTTTCAGAGTTTAGGATCTAAAACAAAGATTTTGGTACCACAGAATAGATTCTCAGACCAGACTTACAACCTCTGAACTTGATATAAACTGAGTGTAGGATTAACTGCTACAGAAGATATTAAATCAACAGGTTGACCCGAATGTTTGAATGAGAATGAAGACATACAGAGCTTTCACTGCAATACGAATCATGTTGTGCAAGTTATAATAGATGTGAAAGAAGTTAATGGCAACGACCACAGAAAAATGAAAAGATTGAATGGTTATATATTTCATGGGAGAAAAAATAATGAACATATTCTATGGGATGGATGCACCAGTGAGGTGAATAAAGAAACCAAATTTTGGAAGTATATTATTATTATTATTTCTAGCCAAGCTACAACCCTAGTTGGAAAAACCCAAGGGCTCTAACAAGGAAAAATAGCTCAGTGAGGAAAGGAAACAGGGAAATAAATAAACGGTATAAGAAGTAATGAAACATTAAAATAAAATATTTAAAAAAACATTAACAATATTGAAACAGATAATTCATATATAGACTATAAAAACTTTGTCAGCTTGTTCAACATAAAAACATTTGCTGCAACTTTGAATTTTTGAAGTTTTACTGATTCAACAAACCGATTAGGAAGACCATTCCACAACTTGGCCCCTGCTGGAATAGAAATTCTACAATACCGTGTAGTATTGAGCCTCGTGATGGAGAAATGAAATGAAGATCATGCATAAAATAAAACATGGAATCATAACCATGGAGGGATTTCTAAGCCGATGGAAGGCTAAAAGACCAGCCAGAGGACAGAAAGCTGATGATCATGACGTAATTACTAGGCGTCACGGGCCAAAGAAATTAATTATCACTTGTGTTACTGAAGTATATCATCAAGGTACGTCATCACAGTCTCCTAATAGGGTTCAGCCTGGCGTTGTATGATGAAAATTAGATATCATATCATAATGCTGACTTTTGAAATACAAGGAAATCGTGGATATTGCAAAGATAATAGAAATCCTTTGGTTTTATCCGCTTATTCGGTGGAAAATGCAATGCGAAGAATATCTGAATGAAATAATTTCGAATGATATCCACAATCGAAGACATGCTTTCAAGGTTATTATATTATACATATGACTTTCCGTTTTACTTGATTTCTTGGTCAGATAAAGCACACCATACCTAAAATACACATTTAAGTCATAATGGTTAAGTGAATTGTCGAAATATTAGTTCAGAAATGTGTACATCCTCGTTAACTAATCATATAAAAAGTTATTTTTTCTTTTCAAATTATTTAGCAAAACTTGTTACATATATGTTCCACTGTTAGCGTGTCAAACATTTTACGTTTTTCAGTGGTCTAATCTTAATGGCATAAGAGTACGTGCTTCGCTTTCATTATGGTCTCGCAAATAGTTCTCACAAAATTACAGACACAGGTCTAGGAAGAGATTGTATAAATATCAGTTGCATTCAGGTTTCATTACTTTCGCCAGCATGCACATATTTAAATATACATGACATATAATTTCAGATCTGAGAAACAATAGACATTTATCCTGACAGGACTTCAGTGACAAAAATATTTTCACAGGCAAACAAGTAGAAAGAACAATCAGAGGTTTCTGGCCTCCGCCAATGCAGATTACCAACTTTTTACTCAACTTATGTTAACCATGAATGAATCTACTATATAATAATAACAATAATAACCAGAATCGCGATCTTGGTCAGTATCACCTCCAACATTTAATAGGTTCTTTTGCAGCGTAAGAAATTACCTATCCGTAGTTAGAATTTGGTGAAATTCCGTCTCGACGTTTTGACGCAATGCTGCTCACAGACAAACGGATAAATAAAGAAACGTAAATCATTTTATAGCCTCCTTGGAGGAGGTAATAAGGGGTAATATAAAGCCATAATAATCACTAGTCTTGACCCCCCAGAAAAACATGAAAGAACTTTAATAAAAAAAAAAAAGGTTTAAGAGAACAAGATCAAGAAGGATTTCCCCTCAAAGAGAGAACATTCAAGCAACGACTAAAAGCCCAATCAGGGCAGCAGAACATCAAACGGATGGGTAACTGACATCCCAGGCCAAAACGGACACACAAACACGCCTACGTTACTCAGAGACATTCCAGCCTCCCTATCTGAGAGGAAGTGCGTGTGCCACCAAACACAAACACGGAGTTCCAGTTCTTGGTTAACCCACTTAGCTTCTCTAATTCCACTTCTGGTTCGAGATTTGCTTGTAGGTCTCCTGCAGGCACCCTTGCAATTGGGACTCCCTTGACGAAAGGGGAACTGATGGAATCCTCGCTCAAGTCACTTTGGAATAACAGCAGGGAGGAAGACACCAGACAACAAAACTAACATTTCTTTTATTGTTTATTTCACCTTCACTGCAGCCTAGTGTATATAACACAGTGAAGTATAAAGCATGTCACGCTTAAAAATCGCAGACATAACAAAAAATTACAAACTGAATGTTTTGAAACCATAACTTCATATTTAACTTAAACAAAATGAGTATCTTAAAATCCTATGTACTCGTCTAATTTACATATGAAGGCATACTAATTTCTGTAATTAAACCGTGTAATACCGCATTACCTTTTTTCATGCCGAATTTACATCCGAGATAGAAATAAAGAACTCATAACGATCCATTGAATAAACCTAGTAATACAATTTATATTGAATTAAAATAAAATCAACATGAATATCCTCTTCCTTTAATTAAAGGAATATTAAAATGAATACGTTTACATTTCATACTAAGTAAATACTTAAGAAATTACATATTCCTCCAAAACAGAGCGC
>NC_090747.1:87717547-87735047 GCF_036898095.1 Palaemon carinicauda
TCCCTTATGCATCGACATCCCGCTCTCTCCACAAAGTTGCAAATGTGGCTGTTTGCCTCCATTTGATTTCAATATTGTAATAGTCTCTCTCCCTCTCCCTCTCTGAAATTTGGTTGTTTTCGAAAAAGGAATTTGGCAAAATAATAGTTTATTTCTCTGAGGTATCTCTCACTCAAACTCATACAATACTGTTTTTCGATATATTTCTAATAATATAATACACACTTTCTTGCATTTGCCATTGCTGGCCTATGTGAAATTTGATTTAAATAATTCTATCTTTCTCGCTGCTGCAAACCGGTTATATATCTCATAGTTTAATAATTCAATTATTTTCTTACTGTTACAAATGTAATTGCTTTTAACTTCCTTACATGTGAATCAGAACGTCTGCTAGCAAATTATTCAAGTAATGTGTAATGTCTGCTTGTCTACATTCAAATAACCTACATAAAATACAAAAACACATGCGCATATGTAATGATATAATGTGTACATATATATACATACATACATACATACATACATACATACATTATATATATATATATATATATATATATATATATATATATATATATATATATATATATATATATATATTGGGAGGCAGCGCAAACAATTTATGAAAATCCGTACCGTTTAAAATGTCAGATACTCGAAGCTGATTTAATTAAAAATGCGATGTTTCGCTCTTTCCCAATGGTCATATGGAAACCAAATAAGATCAATCCTGTCTTAAAAAAGATAAACACTATTCAAATTCGAAGCTTTGAAGAATTTAACGAATTATTCATGTCTTAATTGCTTGCTCATTCGGAAACAGCTTGAATATGCACTTTTCTTGTGTGCTATGGAAGTTATTAAATCATTCATGTTTGAAAAGAGGATGAGAAACTACCAGAAATATATATACTGTAAACATATATATGTACATATACACACACACACACACACACATATATATATATATATATATATATATATATATATATATATATATATACAATACACACACACACACACACACATATATATATATATATATATATATATATATATATATATATATATATATATATATAAACTACAACAAATAAAGCAGTTTCTTGTCTGCTGCAAGACAAAGGCCTCAGACATGTCAATTCACTCTTGGGTTTTGGATAGTTTTCATCATTCGCCACGTTAGGGTATCCCCAATCGGTTCGGGATATTATATATATATATATATATATATATATATATATATATATATATATATATATATATATATATATATATATATATATGTATATATATATATATATATATATATATATATACATATATATATATATATATATATATATATATATATATATATATATATATATATATATTTGCGTGTATACATACATGCATACATACTTGCCTAAATTATTACATCAATAAAGTTATATACATATATGGTATACATAAACCTTACATAGTAGTTTCTCCGTGTGTAGGAAGGTTTCACTGGGATATTAAGAAGAGCAAATTTCCAAATCAGAGTGCATCTCTGTAATTACACGTATATTCCCAAAGCTTTCATCTAACCCTTGTAAACTGAGTCCCTTAATTTTGCTACTGATGAAAAAAAGCAAAATTAAAATAAAATAAAAATACAAATATATAATCAGAAACATGAATATCTGTTTACAGCATTGATAACAAGCTCTCTTGTTGCCGACAGAACGTTTTAAAAACGGTATGAAAAGTTATTGTAAAGGAAAAACCTTATCACCCATGAACAACAAATTTGTACACGAGTAGTGCACATTTAGTATGGGGTGTTTGGCATTATTCTACAGAACAATTTGTGTAGGTATACAGTATAAGCGATTAATTTCGTGAACACGTTCTGCAAAGAGATTCATCCATAATTCTGAGGATAATTGTATGACTTTAGCAAGGACCGGTGTTTTTGTTTCTTTAAGCTATGGTTTTTAGAAGGAACTACTTAAAGGACAGCTGGTGCCTTGCAGTCTCGTTTTATAGCAAAAGGCTAGGCCCACTGCCAATAATTGTAGGTAGCAGGTTGGCCAGGGCACCAGCCACCCGTTGAGATACTACCGCTAGTGTTATGGGTCATTTGACTGGCCAGGCAGTACTATATTGGATCCTTCTCTCTGGTTACGGTTCTTTTTTCCCTTTGCCTACACATACACCGAATAGCCTGGCCTCTTCTTTACATATTCTCCTCTGTCCTCATACACCTGACAACATTGAGATTACCAAACAATTCTTCTTCACCCAAGGGATTATCTACAGTACTGTAATTGTTCAGTGGCCGCTTTCCTCTTGGTAACGGTAGAAGAGACTCTTTAGCTATGGTAAGCAGCTCTTCTCGGAGGTGGTCACCCCAAAATCAAGCCATTGTTCTCTAGTCTTGGATATTGCTATAGCCTCTGTACCATGGTCTTTCACTGTCTTGGGTTACAGTTCTCTTAGTTGAGGGTACACTCGGGCACACTACTCTATCTTATTTCTCTTCCTCTTGTTTAGTTGAAATTTCTATTATAATTTATGTAGGAGTTATTTATTTTAATGCTGTTACTGTTCTTAAAATACTGAATTTTTCCTTATTTCCTTTCCTCACTGGGCTGTTTTCTCTGGTGGAGCCCTTGGGCTTATAGCATCCTGCTTTTCCACCTAGGGTTGTGGCTTAGCAAGTAATAATAATAATAATAATAATGATAATAATAATAATAACTGCTGCCTTGCAGTTGGACTATTTAGTCACATGTTACCCAATGCCTGATACTATTAGAGGCGCATCAGGCAACCGTCCCCTTAATTTAGGAATAATGGTGAGGAAGAAGATATATATATATATATATATATATATATATATATATATATATATATATATATATATATATATATATATATATATATATATATATATATATATATATAGACAAACAAGAAAATCCTGAATATGTATAATCCAGCAAATCCATTAGATATTTTTTTTATATACATGGCAATTAATAACATGAAATAAATTAAAATCTGATGTTAATAATCTAATATTTTTAACGACTTCGGTTCTGTCACTTGTATAGCGGCTCACTAGAGTTCTATTCTACTACTGTAGTAGCAGTGGTTAGTCTGATCAAGTACAGAATTTGTGGACTCCAACTAATAGGCCTCAATATGGATTTTAATCAAGTAATAGTGTATATAGGCGAGGGGTAAACGCTGTTCCAAATTTCACACCATAGCTACTATTAAGCTTCATGTCAGCGTTAGTTGGGAAATTCAAACAATACAGTCCAGCAACTGACGTTAGAGAAAAATTATATCTGCCAATGGTTTAAAACGCCTTTCAGATTACCCATAAAAAGAATTAATTGAGGTGTATTTATTAGAGGTGAAGAAAGATACAGTTTCCATAAACAAAAACAATATTAAAACGCGGAAGAAAATTACCTAATAAACCTGAAGAAGTCAGTGAAACTACTAAGCAAAAAATATATTTTACATTTACTAGTCATAATAAGGCCCGAAATATAATCTTGGTAACTATAGCATTATCCATCGACATCGTTGCCCAAAACATATAGTTTAAAAGCATGCATGTATGAATAAATTTTTGAATAAGAAAAACAAATTACGTATTCTCAAACATCATCTGGGTCATTTGTTTGCTCAAGAAGCGTATTGTATTAAACAGCCCATATATATTGCATATTTATACAATTGTATATGCAGGCACATAGACGTGGACGAATACATACTCTGTTCATGCACCACAAGCTAGAGAAGGAGCAAGATATGTTTATAAAAATTATTTAGGCTATCATACGGACGAAATGGTGGGCTATAAATAGATGGAAAAGACCAAGTCCGTATTACTAACCATCATTTACCTTTTTTAAATATAATAACGATTACGTTCTTTTATGATTTAGCAATATCTTGGATTTTTTTTCTTAGGATATATAATGAACTAACATCTTAACCCAGTAGTCTTCCTAGAAATGGATAAATACAGTATAAACAATATATGTACAGTTGCACTTCTTAGAAGGGGATGTTTCTTACGAGATTATTATGATTATTATCAAGCGATACGATGGTTGGTCTTTAATGAATTTAAATCATGCACAGGAAAACTTACTCTTTGGTGTTCTTGGACACAACCTGAGTGAAAGTTTTCAAAGAACACACGGATAGATAAAATATTACTTGCTAGAAATGTATATGTATATAAATAACTAAAATATTTGATAACCAAAAAAACCGCTCGCATTGTTATTAAAAACTTGACTAAACAATGTAAAATATGGTAAATAAAAATTACAATAGCAGGTAGTTTCAAGAACCACAAATAAATTCAATATAAAAAACGAAAGAGGAATAAATAAAAACTCAAAAAACGAAAAAAAGCAATAAATAAAAATACAAAAACAGGAAAAGGATATCCAAACAAGCCAAAAAAGAAAAATAAAATTACATAAAATGAAGCTAAAGCTTCGCCATTTACAACAAACTAAACCCCACGCTTTTAAAACAACGCAATAAAGAAAAACTCAAACAATTCTTTCTCAATGTAGAACGATCCTAAACAAACGTTTTATAAAAAAAAAAAAAAAAAAAAAAATCTCCCATAAAAACCATTCGAAATTACAACTGCTAGATTACAGCTACAATCAATACCCTCACAAAGACTAAATCTAGGATAATTACCAGTCTGATGGACTATTTACAAAGAGAATCAATCATTCAACACCAATCAAAATTGCATTATCTCCATTTTAAAGCTGAGTGTTGCATGCAATTCGATGCAATTACGGAGGATGTGATGTGCTATGACGGGATAGCAAGGAGGGAGGGGGGGAGGGGCGGTGGAAGGAATTTGTTGGAGAGGACCCTTTTACAACTGGCGTGTACAGACAGACGTTTATCTGTGAGAATTATATGTGAAAATGTAGGGGTAAGGATACTCAGAGTTCCCTTTTTTCGAACAATCTTTGTATAGACGCACGTACGCAGACACGCACTCTCACAAACATAGAGAAATGTGTGCGTTTGTATGTACGTACACAAACACACATACATATACAACAACTACAGCCGTTTTTAGTCCACTGCAGGACATAGGCCTCAGACATGTCCTTGCTCATATCTGGAGTTTGGACAATTTTTATCGCCACGCTGGCCACTGAAGATCGGTGAAGATGGGAGACTTTAGTCTGATGGCTCACAAGAAACCAACCTAGTGGGAAAGTGGGAGACTTTAGTCTGATGGCTCACAGGAAACCAACCTAGTGGGAGGCCGCAACTAGTACAGCTTTGCTGACCACGATAATACACAAACATTTTCACCACGTTAAGGTATCCCACTCAGAGTGTGTATATATATATATATATATATATATATATATATATATATATATATATATATATATATATATATATAGTGTGTGTGTGTGTGCATTCATAAACATATATACATAATGTGTGTGTATATTTCTCCCTCGGATGGGGCAACACCAGGTGTTACCCTTCTGATTTCCAGCAAATATGTGTGGGGATGAGATTGCTAGCCTCACACCTTGACCCGTGGATATTCCTTCTCCTTGAAGTAAAAAAAAAAAAATTAATTAATTAAAAAAAAAAATAAAGAAAGAAATCTTTGGTAACTTTATATGAGCAGAATATATTGATTGGAAAGACCAGGTTAAAGGTTGTTTAAAAAATGATTACGTGAAAATAAGAGAAATTATAATTATTGTACCAGAAGAGATTTAAAGTAAACAACATAACAAAAATTGTCTTTTCCTCTAGTTTTAGCTTTGAAGGTAAGAAAAGATATACCAAGTTGGAAAAGTTTTGCCTCAAAATAACAAGACCCCATATTCATTAATAAACACATTCTCACATACAGGGGGCAAACTAAGAAAATCTCCCTTGCCCTGATGGCTACATATTCTTAATGCATTCTCAATACATACATATGAGTGGAAGTATGTGTGCTCTCAAAATTTATTAGCCCCCGCACCATTAGCATAATACAATATCCATGTAGTATATCCAAGTCAAAGGCAGCTTAAGTCCCCCTTTTCTTATTTTTATTAATTAATTCATCGAACGTAATCCATTTTGAAGTCCAAACCTATTTGCGAATTATGTACTTCTAGAACGGACGGTCAAATAAAGTGTACTATTTAATTTACAATATTATATATTGAACAAGTTTCTATTTGTTTTTATTATCTCTCCGCCTTTCATATGAAATTAAATTGAATAAACATTACAAATAAGTGCAAATTAGAAGTTTATATCAGATATAACAGTAGGGAAAGTTAACGTGGAAGTAGTAATCAAATGCCCACTAAAATCAAGCCATTAAAAGAAAAGTAAATTAATTTGAAACCAATTAAAAGTTTTAAAACTCCTAAAATCCTATTAACCAAACTAAATAAAAGAAACTAATGCCGCTGTCAAAGAAGAGAAGAAAAAAGGAAAGAGCTGAAAAATAACAAATAGCGTCGATCCAATATCAATAAAAGGTACTTGCATCATTCCAATCCAATAGTTGAGGGTCAATATGGGACGAACTGCTAATCAATAACAGACGAGAATTAAATAAAGCAATTATTCGTGTAATTAAAAGAAAATAATGCACAAAATATGGCAAAAAATCATAAAATAGCATGTCGAGCAAATAACCATCAAATCAGTAAATAAAAACCCATACAGATTAGCTTATAAACGATAAAAAATAACCAAATAAAAAGAAGGAAATCAAGGCAATAAAGTTTAAAACAAACAAACAATATTAAAATGAAAATTAAAAACAACAGATAATGAGGGACATAAGTGATATATCTAATGAGCAATTACCATGAGGCTAACAAAGTAAATGAGCAAATAATAGGAGTATTAAAGAAAAGGATCAATAAAGCACAAAAAGCTGTTTTGTTGGTTTTGCTGACTTCTTTTTTAACTCCAGTAGTTTTTGTCCATTACTTCATCAAAAACTGACAAATAGCACAAGAGAGGGTATAAGAAATAAACAGAGACAATAAAACCAAAGAACGATTAATTCTGATGGCATGAGCGAAAACGGAATTAGCAACCAGTAACACAACGAAATCGATATACCATTCACTCAAAATGTATCTGATGCCATGGAAAGCAATAAAGTGAAATGATAATCGATATAATTCCTACTAAATTGATATAGAAACTAATGTAATTCCTATTGGATGGAAACAGTAGTAATAGAAAGGAAATGTGAGATAACTTCTAAAAGAATGAAAAACTAATCCTAATATGGTAAAAAAATATTGGAAACACAATCTAATCAATATGACAGGAACAATTACCATTTGTCTAGTAAAGAGTAACTATAATATCAACTTATTGGGCATTAATTATTAGTATTTATTTTAATGTGGTTACTGTTCTTAAAATATTTTATTTTTCCTTGTTTTCTTCCCTCACGGGGCTATTTTTCCCAATTGGAGCCCTTGGGCGTATAACATTTTGCTTTTCCAACTAAGGTTGTAGCTTAGCTAATAATAATAATAATAATAATAATAATAATAATATATACTTTAGTCTTTACTTTTCTTAGTTGTCAAAATTTTTTTACCCACTAAAAGTAAACTATGTCTCTTTAACAAGATGCATCGAAGACATAAAAGAAACACTATTTACACCTCTCTTACATATCCGAGATTTCTTACTATCTAAAAGTTCTCAAACATACATTTTCAAAACTTTTTAAACTATGTCTCTTCAAAAAGAGGCATTGAATATATATAAGACAACCTATTTATACCTCTCTCAGGTATGCAAATACAATCGAGAGTAACAGCAACTGCTGGCTTTGACTTTTAAATCTTATTTGACCTGTCACTCAACTACAGTAGCAGAAGAGGCGTGTGAAGAATCTGGTCACTCCAACACAGATGTACAAAGAAATGCTTCTATGCTCATTCTAAAGAATAAAGTTCTAGAATTTAGAATTCCCAAGCTATTGGTTGTTTATCTAACTATCTATCCGTCGAAATAAAAACACACAGACACACACATACATATATACATATATGCATATATTTGCATAAATACACATATATACATATATATACATATATACACATATATACATATATATATATATATATATATATATATATATATATATATATATATATATATATACATATACACACATACATACGTACTATATATATATATATATATATATATATATATATATATATATATATATATATATATATATATATATATATGTATATATATATATGTATGCATATATATTTATATATATATATATATATATATATATATATATATATAAATCACCACTATGCGATGCTTCCTTGAACATTCAAATGGAGCATTTACCTCGCAAAAATGTACAGTTGGACGCAGGAATTCCTGGCACACAACGCTTTGAGGAAGTGCACCGTGTCATAGCTTCACAGATAGTTCAGGGAAAAGATACCATTCGCGGTCGGAAAGGCTACAACATAGGAACTCTCCAATCAGGAAGTGAATTCCTGTGTCCAACTGTACATGCAACCCAAGTCACTCTATTTAATATCACATCATAATTAATATCTTTGTAAACCTATCAATTTCTGAGCTGTTTATTTCTTCAGGAGTCACTATCTTATAGAGGAAAGTGTACAGTTGGAAATACTCCCCGCCCCCCAATATTTCTACACCATCTACTCTTACATATTCAGTTGTCTCTCTCCAAACGAATCTTCAAAAGGCTCCCTCCACCAGCACAGGACTGCATTCTCTACAGACATCAATTCATTTGCATTCTTTATTCCTGGATCAATATATTCACGAACCTTTCAGTTATCCTTTAGTTTTCTTCAATCAATATATTCACTAATATTTCCGTCAGCTTTTGTGCAATTTCAACAAAACGTTTTTCTTGAAGGACGTTCTGGGATTCTCCCCCAAAGAATTTCACTATATATTTCAATGTCAATACCTCTTTTGTGCCTCTACACTCTCCTCATCATTTCTGTAATATCTTTCTAATCCATATCGTTTTACACTTCACTATATTTTAAAGATCCTTATCAAATAATTCACTTCTTTTATTCCTTATTTCTATGCGTGTATCTACACCAAAGGCCTTTCATACTTGAATAATGTATGCCTATGCAATGGAAATGGATTTTTCATATAGAAACTGCAAAAGATAACAAACAGTCCTTTGTCTTTCCAATTATCATATATGTAGTCTATATATATATATATATATATATATATATATATATATATATATATATACACTCACACATATAAATGTGTATATATATATTATATATGCTATATATATATATATATATATATATATATATATATACACCGTATATATATATATATATATATATATATATATATATATACATATATAATATATATAAAAAAAAAATATATATATATATATATATATATATATATATATATATATATATATATAAGTCTACTATAGTCCTCTTCCCAATTCAATGCAAGTGACAAAATGGTAGCTCTTTTTCTTTCCTCCTCTTCACCTAATTCCTACACACACACGCTCATGCATCCCTTTGAGAGGACTGCGAACCTTACAAATTATTTACACCATGAAACAGATCAAAGGCTGCCTTTGAAGAAAAAAGAATGAGAGAGAGAGAGAGAGAGAGAGAGAGAGAGAGAGAGAGAGAGAGAGAGAGAGAGAGAGAGAGAGAGCACTACTCAACCCTTACGAAACTGGAAATTGAAACAGTCCACAGATTCAGGGTTAGCTTATTTCCAGTGTGGTTAATCATTGTAAATTTAAAATCTCTAAAATACTACCAATGTATGTTTAATCTCGCGTATGTAAACCACAGAGACCACATGTTTATAACAGTGACGAATATACATAATTATGTTTAAATGTACAAATACATTATTCACTAACAAGAAATACCGTTCGAGTACCAAAAATATAAGAATCAAATTTGAATACAAATGTTTACCAAATCAGTGACTTACGTGGCTTTGTATTTCATATCTGAAAACCTTTAATATACAAGATAAAAGGTTTTAAATAAATGAAAACCTAAATACTAATCCTATATCATCGAGATAAGAACCCAAATACCTATCCATTCTCACCAGAGCAAGCGTTTGCCTCGGATAAGATCACCAAACTCTAATCCAACCATGCTGAAACGGTTTAATTTTTCTTATCCAGATAAGAGAAAAATTTACGGATCGTCCAAGGGAATCAGATCAACATTTAGATAGAGTTAGGAGCCTGCAGGGTTTAAAGCTAGATGGAATTTTAGTCATTAACCCAAATATCAGAGGGATACACCGTTAACGATTTTCGGTTAGATTGAGTCCCTAAAAGGGTTAAACGAGCTATGGCTTTGTAATTACCTAAACAATATTTACAGCATAATCAACTGATCAACAATCAATTATTTTTAGAATGAAGATCAATTGAGTTCGGAACGATTTACATCAATGGAAAATAGCGATGTGAAGATAACAAAAAAAAAAAAAAAAAAAAAAAAAAAAAAAAAAAAAAAAAATATGACATTACTCAAGTGATACTACCCTGGGTAGAGTGCGAATTAAAGCATGATCTTATTTAGCAATCAAAATATAATGAAGAAAATCAACAACAAAAAACGGAACGCAGGACCTGCCATTTTCCAGAGGTGCATCCATGTATTCAAACTGGAGACAATCCAGCACAGATAGCAAAAGAATGAAGAATATTCAACAAGACAACTTCAAGTTCTATCATAAATACTTTATTTTATAAAAAAAAAAAAAAAAAAAAAAAAAAAAAAACGTAGGGTAATTACTTCCATAACGAGAGGAAATACTGATTTCTTTCATAGAATTGACTGTAAGAAAGTACAATATAACAAAAATGCCTAATAATCTTGACCATAGGTTACATTAAATAAAAACAAGGCTCAAAAAGAAAACAAAGCTTCATGTTACAGTAAAAGACAGAGGAATTGAGATAAGGTCTTATTTAGGATTACAAACAGTAAAAGAGAGAGAGAGAGAGAGAGAGAGAGAGAGAGAGAGAGAGAGAGAGAGAGAGAGAGAGAGAGAGAGAGAGAGAGAACTGTTAGTAACAAAGAAACTACAAGTAAAGGTAAGAGGGGCATCAAAGCCACTTAGCTCGATCACTTTACCTCTCTCTCTCTCTCTCTCTCTCTCTCCCTCTCTCTCTCTCTCTCTCTCTCTCTCTCTCTCTTTTCCCCATCTCCACCGATAGCACCTGAATAGAAAATGGACGTTGTTCATTAAAGGTGTCATTAAGTAGTGCCAGAAACATTAATTCCACTAAATGTATGGCAAGAGAAAAGGGGGGAAAGATAGATAGAGAGAGAGAGAGAGAGAGAGAGAGAGAGAGAGAGAGAGAGAGAGAGAGAGAGAGAGAGAGAGAGAGAGAGAATCAATGGATGATGAAGTGGAAGAGCATATTATCTCGACGCAACAACAGATTAGGGGCGGGAGAGGAACCTTCCGGACAGAGACTGATGCCAGTTTTCAAGGCAACAATTACTCCTAGGGAGATGTCGTTGCTAGGTGTGTTTATACACATGTAAATGAATATATAAATGCATATATATATATATATATATATATATATATATATATATATATATATATATATATATATATATATATATATATATATATATACAGTATATATATATATATATATATATATATATATATATATATACAGTATATATATATATATATATATATATATATATATATATATATATATATATATATATATATATATATTCCTAGTCAACTGTACGTCAAAGGCCTCAGACATGTTTGGGGTTTGGTCAGTTTTCGTAACCACGATGGCCATTGCAGATAGGTGTAGGTGGAAGACTTTAGTCTGATCGCTCACAGTAAACCAACCTAGTATGGGTGGCTCTGACTAGTAGTTTTGTGTTTGTGTGTTCATGTATCCACCTTAGGTTATTTCTTCCAAAACAAGGGGACTCAAAAGTAAATGCCATATTCTTACTTCTGCTGCTGAGTACTGAATAAAGAAAACTTTTCGCAGATTGGCTACTTCATACCCTAGTAAAAAAAAAAAAAAACTCATCAGCAGTTAGCAAATTTACCTATCCCTTCTATCTTGCTTTCTTATTCCTGAATATTGACGCGTTTTCTTTCCAACAAACATTTTCACCTCATTTTCCAGTCCTTTCTATGTACAGTTCTATTCCTCTTTCCTAACACTTCTCTACAAGGATTTTCACAAATCAATCGTCCCCCATGTTTCCAGATGAGCAAACCATCTCAAAACTCTACATTTCCATATGCACTAATACTCTTGCCATACTACTATCATTTTGGCTTCGCTTCTTTGATTCATATCTTCTCTTGTTCTGCCATACTCTCTGATGCCTATACAAATTAACGGCTTTAATCTTCCACTACTCATATAAATATCCATAGCTTTATTCTCTATTTCTATTTACCACCATCATAGCTAAAATCTTGCTCAAATTTTCCTCTTAAGTTTTCATTGACACATTTAAACTCTTTCGCTAGTTTCTGCCGTTATCATACCATTTACTAACATCAACCCATCCACTCTTAATTCACAACTAATTTTCGTATCCTTTTACTGACTTCTTTATCATTTCAACTAAGAAGATACTGAGAAGTCACGAAAACATAAATCAATCATGTTTTGTTTTATATTAAACCAGTCACACTCCAATCACACACCTCAAAAAATCTTTCATTTTTAAACTTTCGATCGCTCTCAATAATTTCTCTTATACACCACAGCCCTAATACTTTCCAAATTGAGTCTACGGCATTTATCTCGTAAATCTAGATACTATAAACTACGTATCACTTTACCTATCGGACATGACTGTTTCAAAACAACACACATTCTTCAACTTTTATCAATCTACACCCCCGATGTTCCTTCACGATTAGAGTATTCCTTGACTCTAGCTTTCTCAACTAAAATTCTACCACATATTTTCACAGGTATAATGTTCTACTGCCCTCATAACCTTTGTTCAATTGTAAATATATCGTCCAATTTTTCATAACTTTTTCCGTATCAAGATATACCTTACAATCCATTATTAAGCATTCATTCACCGTCACCACAACAACCCAGGAACTCTAATTTCTAAGGCAGTATCTTACAAGCAATACAATCAACTCATGGGGCCTTTCCATTCTCAAACCTAGAATATCTCATCGCGTCGTCAATACTTACATATAATTATTATCAAAGTTGCACTTACCCTTTATACTCTTGAGTTATTTGGCTGTATATCTCTTCTATCCTTTACATTCAACAAATCATCAAAATGCTTACTAACTCGGGATAGAATCTCTCCATTCGCATCCTTCAAGCTGAGAGCCATTCGTTCAATTATCTTTCTTTATTTGTTAACTTCTGGAAAATATTTCCTTCACCCTACATGTTTTGCTCCTTTTCTCCCTTGTATCATTATTGACAACCTTCTCTCATTTCCCTTTGGTATGTCTACACACGACCTTTTCTGGCAGGCAACTGATTCCACCCACGCCCCCCCCCAAAAAAAAAAAAAATAAAATCCTCAAGAAAAGCTTCATTTTCACTGCTCATCTTTGTGATTCTTTCTTTCTACCCTCTATCCTCTTATACCTGCAAACACTCCATGGAATTCCTGATATCACCAAAGAATTTTACAAAGTTCACACGCCCCTGCTAAATGTATCTGTAACGCTAACCCGATTAATTTTCTCTTTCTTATTAAACGCAATTTTCATAAACCTTAATCTCGACATTTTCACCAATTTCTCTTCAACTTAACTTTCTCTTTAATAAAACATTGATCACTGCTATTCTCACCAATACGTACACCAACTTGCTTTACAATAAATATATTACATAATAGCGCTTAAATTCCAGTATTTACACCAATCACAGACCTTTCTAAACGCATATCCTCAAGTCTCTAACTGCTCTAACTTTCTCCAAGAACTCTCATACCAACAATGTCATCTTTCTTTGCAAACTGCCTCTCCATTTGAATTATAAGCACACCAATCCTCTCATGTTTTCCGAACCAAGCAGGGCATATTCAACAACACCAAGGATTCTTTATCCCCAAATGCTTTCCCATTCCAAAAACATACACCCCCTCTATTACTTTTTCTAATCTTGCCACACCCATTCCTACCTAAAGTATACTTGTGCTTGAATGAGGTCATCTGTACAGTTCGTTTTCCCCCAGGGTTATCCTAACACCACTAGTGTATTCTCTTCTTTAGCGTTACAAATTTCAAGTAGAGAAGAAACAATCACTTGCTGCCGTTCCGTTTCTTCACAAACATCTTTATCACCTTCGTCTAACTAAGTTAATGTCAAAACATCCAGGCACAACCACAGGCAGGGACGCTTCCAATAGGCCACCACAACCCTTGCATTGCTCTCTGCTTTTTAGTCTCTATATATTCCCTTTAGACTCTTCTATATTAACTATTCATATTCAAGAAATTTACAATGCTTCAGTTTTTGCCACACATGGAATTCATCAATCGTCCAAGTCCTATGAGAGCAACAATGTAACTTAGTGGGCTCGTTAAGATAGATAACCAAAAATAATAATAGTAACATTTTTTAATATCATAATCGCTTCTTTTTGAAATTATGAAAACTTGACCTCTCAAAAAATGACATCATATCTTTCAGAAAACACTAGATTAAGGAAGGCTCAACATTATAAAAATAAATGGTATGAGTCAACCCATAAATAACTATATATAAGCTTCTCCATTTGAGCTCCTCACAAAAAAAAAAAAAAAATCTACAAATAAGAAATAACCTGCGGGTTAAAAAGTATCTGTAAGTACCTGGGATCAGGGATAGTTTTATAAATTTATTCAGCTCACAGAATTTTCCATTAATAATATTCTAATCATAAAAAAAGGGAACACGTGAAGAGATTCGATAAATGCCGCGTGATGAAGCGTAATAATCTCCCTACCTTTTACTGCTGTGCTTGTACCATTCTTTTATCATCGACCGCTACACTCATTTCCAGCATCATTATCCCTCCATCTGCTCTTTTTTCATTCCTTCTCTTTTGCGGTATCTAATCGTAAATATGGCCACCAATGAAGCTACTTTCTTAGTAAGAATCATCTTTCTCTCTCTCTCTCTCTCTCTCTCTCTCTCTCTCTCTCTCTCTCTCTCTCTCTCTCTCTCTCTCTCTATTTACACACACACATATCAATCTCCTTTCAATTTAGTTTCACGATTGCATATGTTAGCAAAGCCTAAACTGTGTTGATTGGAATACAAAACATTCGTCAAGTATTGTAAAATTTAATTAATATTCGACTCATTTCAAATATTCTAATCAATATCCTTCAATAGGCCATATTACATTCCTTCATTTCCAATATCGTATCAATCTAAATTTACCACTGATTAGAACTACAGTTACAATGATATATACGATATGTTATAAGTATGAGGAAGTGGTGGACTGGGCAGGTTTTTTTTTTTTTTTTTTTTTCTTAAGCATTCCTTGTTCCAACTGTCCACAGGGCATCCATAAATGACAACTAAATGTAGCCTTATCAACAAAATCAACGAAATCATATATCTGAAATCATTGCATTGAAGTATTCTCTTCTATCTCACATCATCAATTAAATCTAACCAAATTGTTTAAAAAAATTAGAGGAACCACCCAAATACCCAACGACAGAAGCTAAATCTTTTCCTCCAAAAAACAAGAAGATAAATCACGGGGGACAAAATTAATAGGAATAAAGAATAAGACAAAAAGGGAATCCTTTTTTCTCTGAGGCTTCTTCCTAGGAATGGATGGTCCTGTGGTCATCCTGAGCCATTATAACACGTAATATAGCGCCGCTGTGGTTAATGGTGGAAGCGGCTGCCGCTATGACGGCCGTTATGTTTCTTGCGTCAGTGTTACCAGATGCTGCGACTCACACTGACTAAGCCCCGCCGCTGAAGAGAGGGATTGCGTCGACTTCCGATGGAAATATGCAGTAAAAATCTTTACCCTTCTTTACCTTTCCACTTTCTATTGCTGAGCGTGTGTGTGTGTGAGTGTTTGCGAGCACGAGAGAGAGAGAGAGAGAGAGAGAGAGAGAGAGAGAGAGAGAGAGAGAGAGAGAGAGATTTATCTTCATTCCCTAGCCTCCTGATACACACCAAAATCTTACTTTGTTTTGGAAAGCGAATAATTCCTGTTGTAAGATAACTTTGAAGATACAGATTCAAACTTATTTAAGAAAACTTTTAGTAGTTCAAAACCCTATGTAAATACGATAATAACAAAACTAAAACAGCGATAAAAAATAAAATACGGAATATGAGAATACCATTCAGAATTTTTCTTGGGGAGACAAAAAAAAATTATTTTTATAGAATGAGGCCCATGTGATAGAGAGAAATAATTACATTACAGTAATTTCCTGTTGGTAATACGCAGTTCATCTCAAGAAGGATATCGATAAGGTATTTTATAAATGTATCTTTAATAAATCTTATCAGGTAAAGTATATGGAATAATAGTAATAAAAGGAAATACTCGTGCTTCCTTTCTAGGCTTCTAAGTGCTTTTAGGAAAATGTTACTCATCTAGGTTATAACATTCATTTAAAAACTTTTAATATTTTTCACAATAAACATTCCATAAATGTACAAACCATATTGTTACGTTACAAAGGAAATGATATGAATATTGGAAAGTTTCAAATTGACTGAAATAAAAATTGGAAAATACAAATACTGATAAGATACTGTAATAACGATATTGCTATGTTATAAATGAAATGGTATGAATATTGGAAACAGTTTTACATCGACAGAAATAAAAATGGGAGAATACCAATACTGATAAGATACTGTAATAACGATATTGCTACGTTACAAATGAAATGGTATGAATATTGGAAACAGTTTTGCATCGAATGAAATAAAAAGGGGAAAATACCAACACTGATAAGATACACTTATCTAGAAGTTATTAAAAGATCCTTTAATTACAAAATCTTCCTTTCTCATATGTCAGTTAACAAAATAAAAATTGAGATTCTGGCCTCAGAAAAAGAGAGTTAAAAGATACTTTGATAAGCATTAAGAATTCCAGTTATGTTTCATTACAAAAATGTGAAGTTATGAGATAATATGTTATTAAACATAAATGTAAACTACAGTACTGAGATATGTAATTAAACATAAATGTAAACTACAGTACTCTTTAAGCTCAACTCATGCATGACGTCGGTATTATAAAATCGGGGCTATCCTGGTGATATAGGTTTGCTAAAATAAATAATCTTGTGCACTGTATTTAAAGATTTGATTTATATTTATTTATTTATTTATTTATTTATTTATTTATATATATATATATGTATATAAATATATATATATATATATATATATATA
>NC_090747.1:87737547-87745047 GCF_036898095.1 Palaemon carinicauda
AATATTTTAAGACGAGTAACAGCATTAAAATAAACATCTCCAATATAAAATAGAAAAAAACTTTAACAAAACAAGAGGAAGAGAAACAAGACAACAGCGTGTGCTCGAGTGTACCTTCAAGCAAGAGAACTCTAACCCAAGACAGTGGAAGACCATGGTACAGAGGTTATGGCACTACCCAAGACTAGAGAACAATGGTTTGATTTTGGAGTGTCCTTCTCCTAGAAGAGCTGCCTGTCACAGCTAAAGAGTCTCTTCTACCCTCACCAAGAGGAAAGTAGCCACTGAACAAATACAGTGCAGTAGTTAACCCCTTGAGCGAAGAAGAATTGTTTAGTAATCTCACTGTTATCAGGTGCATGAAGACAGAGGAGAATCTGTAAAGAATAGGCCAGACTATTCGGTGTATGTGTAGGCAAAGGGAAAATGAACCGTAACCAGACAAAAGGATCCAATGTAGTACTGTCTGGCCAGTCAAAGGACACCATAACTCTGGCGGTAGTATTTCAACGGGCGGCTGGTGCCCTGGCCAACCTATTACTGGTTCTAGGAAAAAAATAATATATCAGTGTGCAACTGTTTCGCTTGTATCTTTATAAATGGTAGCTTCAGAAATACTATCACCTAGATACCACACTTACATTTTTCATTCAATATATATCTCTATTGGGCTCTATATGGGGTTCTAACTATTTTCCATTTTTAAAGGTTTAAAGGTCTATAGGCCACTCATGAATGACAGAGGCAAGGGACAGTAACACTACCCTAGAAAGCAAAACAATGCCCTTGAGACTGACCATATATCATATGATCAGCGCCCAAGGCCCCTCTCCACCCAAGGTAAGACTAGGGAGGACTAGGTAATGGCTGCTGATGACTCAGCAAGTAGACCTATAGGATTCCCAAAACCCCCTTCCTTAGCTCACAAGGATGGTAAGGTTGCAGACACTAAAGGAACCAACGAGTATGAGCGAGACTGGAAACCCCGTCGGCGATCACCAGCCTAGACGTTACCAATATGGCCACAATACTTTTATCACCAACATTCTTAGGACCCAGGCGTTAGCTTCATTCCCATGTGTTCCAAGATATATTGAATGTAAAGCGTAAAATATAGCAAAGATAAAAAAGAATTGAAAGTTTGCCAGGTCGTGAGACTTCGTTTCTGAAAAGCATAACAATTAGTTTTAAAGACATGTTGGTAGTTCACAAAGTAATGACCTTATATATCCTACACCAAAGAAAATAATTGAAAAATCACGAAGGCTGCACTTGCCTAGTAATGAAAACTGCAAGTTTCCGGAATTTGCAAAATATCAAATTGTTAAAAAGAAAAGGAAATTGCAAAATCCATGTAAAAAGAACGTGAAAGCTTTGACGCCTGATTTTTTTTTCTTTTTAACGCAATCTTACGAGAATCAGAGTACGGTGTACATTATAATACTCATGTGACACTAATTTACAGTTAACGAACAAATACAAAATCAAGCAACATAAAAAAAATACATTTGTATAACCTTTGCCAACTAGCCAGCACCTTGAAACTACAAGAAATTATCTATTGTAAAAGTTATACAATATTGTAAACCAGAACCCCCTGTGAATAAGTCTGAAAAGTAAATGCCAATAAAAGTCAGATTATTTCTAAAACAGGTTTCGCAAAAGAAAATCTATAACAAAAGATTCACTCGAAAAATTTATGCATATGTTCTTTCATTTTATGAAGAACTTAACCTTACAAGGTCAATTACTTTTGCAAAATTATATATGACTAGTAAATCGTAGGATTAGCTACTCAAATGTAAATCTGTATACTTTCTGCAATTACAATTATTGCACTAATTATATGATTATACTAAAGGGAAAAATACTAGGATACAAATCTATAGTTTCTTCAGTTATAATTATTGCATTGGTCTAAACTCAATGATTAATTATTTCGGAAGGAATAAAATGAGTAAAACGAATACGAACAACTTAATTCAAATATTAAAATCTGTTAAAAACTCATTTACCTACCGGGCTGATTTATTAATTAAACATGATGTTTTACTGAAAGCCATATCTTACATTATGAGATGAATATAATTTTTTTTATGGAATACTTTTTACTATTACTCAATTTCCATACTGAAAATTGATATTTCCAAATCTATAAAATCAATCTATCCAATCAAGTAATTATTTTGTATCAATAAAATTTACAACATTTCTATTCAATGGTTATATCATAATTCATAGACAACAGAAAGGAAATTCATTTTAATGGTCCAACTGAGATAAATATAATTTTCCACCAGTTTCTCCTTCCAAACAGACACTTGATTAAGACAAAAACAGGATAAAAAAAAAGGATAGCTCCCAGGAATTTCCCATCCCTCGAGCAAAGTGGACGGAAAATACCTCCTTTTTAAAGACACTACTCATTAATATTGGAAATAAACGGGCTAGAATAATATGAGATTGGAGATTTGGGTGAGTCGGCCCGCCCTTTGATGAAATGCAATTTAGCCAAAGCCCACGGGATATTCCCGGATTTGGGTATTAATTAATATATGGTGCTCAAACGCGGTCTCGCCTGCATACCGGATGGAACAGAGGTTAAAAATCGTAAACGATAACACAAAGAGAAAGAGACAAACCGGTCGGCGGAAATGACACTCAGCCTGGAACATTACTTTATCAGATCAGGTACATTTATCACGTATGATTCTTTCGCTTCGCTCCCAAGGACTTTTCGCTAGACTTTATTATTTCCAGCGAAGGAAAATAGAAAAAAAGAAACAGATGATGGATGACGGAAACTTTTCGCTTCGCAAAATGAAATACTGGAATACGGCGAGTCAGAAATATATTTCGAGCTAAATAACGATATATTCCTTCCGGAACGCAGCATTTATCGGGCTCTGCGCTCAAGCATAATCCAGGACGGGGCTGGAAAAGGAACCAAAACGAGGGAGGAATATCATCAATTCGAGCGAATATTTCCCCGGTTGTTTCTTTTCAACCCCATCGTGTCATTTCACACGGAAGCCTGGGACTCGCGTTTGAAACGTGGACGGGGCTAATTTCATATATCACATATATGGAATAAAATATATTTCCATCTCTGTACGTCACTGATATGGTTCATATGAACAATGGTCTATAGAGGATGCAATTTGCCGAGAGGTGTTGCCGGAGCTCAAAATCAATGCCTATGGTTGGTTTTGTTCCAAACATTCCTTGATAATATTATAGCATTTTGAAATAAACATAAAATAATTTTCTTCTTAGATTATAAACTAAGACGTATTTTTCGTGTTGATGGGTGAAATTCGACTTTTGATATATCGGTAATAGTGGATATTATTCTAGTCTAAATTTTATAACAAACATATTAAAGGTGTTTACAGTGTATATACATGTATGTATTATATATGTATATATATATATATATATATATATATATATATATATGTGTGTGTGTATTTATATATGTGTATATATATAATGTATATATTTATATATATATATATACATATATATTTATATATATATATATATATATATATATATATATATATATATATATATATATCCTTTCTATGTGGGGATACCTTAACGTGGTAAAAGGATTTGTGTATCGCCATGAACGGCAAAGCTGTAATAATCAGGGCCAACCATATTAGGTTGGTTTACTGCGAGAGATAAGACAAGTCTCCCACTATCACCAATCCGCAATTGGCCAGCGTGGTGAAAAAAAGTGGCCAAACCCCAGACATAAATAAAGACATGTCTGAGGCCTTTGTCTTACATTGGACTAGAAGCAGCTGCATTTGTTATATATATATATATATATATATATATATATATATATATATATATATATATATATATATATATATACATATATATATATAATCCAGAAGTCTACTTAAGAACATAAACGAATCAAGAATATGATACTTACACCACAAGGCATGCAACTTATCTATGTGCCATCTCAAATCCTCGGCTAAGATTGCAAACAACACTCAAAGAATGTTAAGAATATCACTTAGAATAGGAAAATACTTTGCACAATCATAAAACCTACCTCTTGAAAATGAAATGTGTATGACAAACACAAACCATTATAAGCAAGAAAAATTTTCCATCTCGCTAAGCGCAAGAGAAAAAAAAACTGCCAAGTACATCGCGAACTTATTTATTTATTGAATAATTGAAGTACAGCCTTTCCAAGAAGAGAACTCTCTCTCTCTCTCTCTCTCTCTCTCTCTCTCTCTCTCTCTCTCTCTCTCTCTCTCTCTGTCCTCCCCTCATTTGGGTTTCTGGCGTGATGTGAAAAATGTCTATTCGCGTAGACACGATAAAAGAAAATAAAAGTAAAGGAGGCAGACACTATTATATCCAGGATTTCGTGCTGGCATTTCTCTCCCATGGCCGAGGCAGGATAGCGGTTCTCTTCCTTCTTTTATCGATTCCTATCTTACATATTCAGCTTTATCCTCTTATTTAATCAAATTTCCAGGGAAAAATTTTTTTTATACAAAAGAGAACGCATATAATACTATCTATGCTTATGTATTATTTGAATTATATTAAATGAACATTAGAAATGTTGCTACACATCAAATAATTTTCTATGAAATTAATTCAATCTAGAGTGAGGATGATTGACACAACAGACACGAATTAGATATAATTTTAGTCAGTAATAGGAATAATATGTTAGGCTGTGTATGTTCAGCAGTCTTCATTCATCGAACACCACACTTTATTTCAAAACTTTGAACTTTGAACTCTAAACAATAATCTATATTAATATACCAACAACTACCATGAATCTACCGGAATACTTAAAAAAATTCCATAGACAGTGGCAATGATGATTTCGAAAAAAATAGCTGAACGTCAGCAACAAAATTCTTGCACTTTAAATTCGGTAAATGAAGAAGGACATACATCTTCACTTTAAAATCCTTTCTTCTTCCGAAAGGAGAAAGTACGATATATTCTTTGGAAGTGATGACACTATGTATTATTTGAAATATCCTGATGCTACAAGCCAATGAAAAAAAATATTAACTCTCGGTTGTATACATGGGGTCCATAATAATCCAATGTTTAATAGAAGTTATGGGAATACGGTCTACCTAGAAGGCTGACGAAAAAGCTCACATAAAATTCTTCTATTTCTATTGTCGAAGTCTCAAAACTGGAAAATTAATAATTTGAAAAAAAAAAATGGATCAACAAAGTTAATGACGTAATTTAGTAGTGCCTTGTGTTTTACCCCTATACTCAAGACATCGCACTATATTTACATAGAAACGTGATTTCGTATGTAATAAAAAAACCCATAATAGAAAAAGATTCACCCTTTCATAAAATGCACAACAACATTGTTGTGAAGTTAATATTTCTTAATACCTAAAACAAAATGTACAGTAAAATAAATTTTCATAATAACCAACTGTATGGTTAAGTACTCACACAAATATCCAAAAACTCCCCCAGACCCCCACACCCACAAACACAGACATACATACATATATATATATATATATATATATATATATATATATATATATATATATATATATATATATATATATATATATATATATATATATATATATATATATATATATACACACACACATGTAACCCTTTCTGGGAGGGGATGCTTTAACGTGGTAAAAAGGTTTCCGCATTGTCATGATCAGCAAGGTTGTACTATTGAAGGCTATCCATACTAGACTGGTTTGCTGTGAGCGATCGCAAGAAAAACTCCCACCAACACCAACCCGCCATTGCCATCGTGGTGATGAAAACTAGGCAAACCCCAGTCATGTCTATCATTTACCTGTCTGAGGCCTTTGGCCTTCAGTGGACAAGAAATAGCTGCATTTGTTGTTGGTGTATGTATGTATGTATGTATGTATATATATATATATATATATATATATATATATATATATATATATATATATATATATATATATATATACATATACACACACACAAACATACATATATATATATATATATATATATATATATATATATATATATATATATATATATATATATATAAAATCGTAGACTTTACATTGTTATAATTCTTCAGATAAAGGATAAAACAAGGTTATTTTGTATTTCACCTAATACAGAAAGCCCTTGGACAGAGTACTACCTGTAAAAATCACGCACTAAGGTGTATATAGTTCCTTTACTACATTGTGAAAAACTAATCGAACGTGGCAAAAGTTAACCGATCTCCCTCTTAACCCAACAAACAAATAGGGCTAAATTCAAGGCAGTTTAGGATAAGTAACCAGATAGATGAGGTTTCCAAACCTTCACTCTTTAGCTTTGGGAAAAAAAGATTTTGTTAAACCAGTGTCGAGTGTCGATCTTTGCAGCGGAAAAAGTCAACTGGTGTTAATAAGAGAATGCTAACTTCCAAGATTCTCAAAGTATCTATGCGAGCAAAAAGCCGAGAGTGATGTTAGCAATAATAAAATCATGAGGGTAAATGGACACTAAAACTGTTAACCAATAAATATTAGCCAGGAAGGTGAGGAGTGAAGGTGGTTCATTCGTTTTGGGTATTGAGAAATAAAGAGAAGACTATTCCCGTACTTACGATAGTCAGAATGTGTTAATGGATTACTGAGTGAATTCCATTTCTGGACGACTCAAAAATGATTATGTGATGGAGTGGATGAGATGTTTAAAAGGAATAAAACTCTATTTGGTTTCCTATATTTAGGCCTGGTGTGGAGACAGGGAAATGGGCAAGTGACAGTATAATGAAGAGCTTTCTGGTTAATCACATAAAGCAATTAATTGATGCTGAGGAACTTTTCCTAAACGTGAGACTTATCCTTGATTGAGCAAGAAAAGGACAATGTTATCTTGTTTACTTTGATTAAATTTTTCCTCAGGTGTAAATGCTCACTGGAGGTACTTACAAAACTAGACGCAAGCAAGAAGATGAAGGGTTGTATATAAGAAAACCACAAGAAGTTGACGATATTACAAGGGAGATTATGTAGTAGAGGTGATAGTGCATTTGAGAGACTGACCAGGATTTGCAAGATTGGGTGAAAGGAATAATTGTTCCATTAAAAAGGATAAAGGTTATATAGGTAAATATTAGAATTATATGGGTATTGTGAATTTTTTATTTATGTAAACAGTGGGACTAAAAGGCGAAGATTAGTCTTGATTTGGTCAAGGATAAGATGTGTGAATCAATTTTATTTGCTAAGAAACCGTAATGTGAGAAGTTTAATGGTGAAATGAAAAGGTGAAGTGTTTAAGAATGTAAAGTATAGAATCTTATAGATGACAGGATGTTGTGAGCAATTATATGTTTCGATGATAGAAGTAGTGTTTATTTAGAGTATGTAGAATGTACAGTGAATAGTTTAGTGTGAAAAGGTGGGTTAAAGACAAGGGGTTATGTCCCTGTGCTTGTTCAACATCTTTATGGATGGTGTGATGCTT
>NC_090747.1:87760047-87762547 GCF_036898095.1 Palaemon carinicauda
AGTAGATAAACTTCCATTATTCTCAAACTAATCCAAAGAGGGCAGCAAATTATGGCATAAATCTACCCTTTATAACTCCCTTATGTCGGACTCAGGGGCCCCTACCCTCCCATCTCCTTCCCCCAGGACTCCTCAGCCTCCACCCTTAGCTATTGGAGATATAATTTACAAAATGATAAGCCTCGCAAAACTCCCAACACTTTAGGAAATTTTCCTCTAAAGTTGGGCTAAATTATTGGTAAAAGTCATCCCTCCACCACCCACCCGGGGTTGCTTCCACCCTCTTCCTCCCCTCCCCCAACTATCCACATGGCCACGCCTTCTCTCTCCCTCCCTCCCTTCTTTTTTAGCTAGATGTTCTTTGGGGGTGAAGGAAGACTTAACCCCTCTCCTCTCCCTTGTCATGTCAAGAAGCGAAGGTATTCTGTCTAAATTTCGTGTTTGTGTATCGTATGGACTGTGAGGGGAATAGTAGATAGTCATAATTTTCCATAAAAATTCAAAACGTGCAGAGAATGTTTTTTTTATGTTGAATAGGCTGACATAAGTCTCTTTTTATAGTTTATATATGAAAGATTTATTCTAATGTTGTTAGTGTTCTTAAAATATCTTACTTTGTTTATTACTTCTCATGTAGTTTATTTAGTTCCTTATTTCCTATTCTCACTGGGATAATTTTCCAACTACGTTGTAGCTTAGCTAGTAATAATAATAGTAAAAATAATAATAATAATAATAATAATAATAATAATAATATGAGAGAGAGAGAGAGAGAGAGAGAGAGAGAGAGAGAGAGAGAGAGAGAGATAAATGATAAATTGAAGAGTTAGTTTGAGCGGAAGGCCTGGTAAGCCTGATAATAGTGTGTTATTGAGAGGAAAATGTTAAGCTAAAATGCTGAATACGTTATTAGCACTAAAGCTATCAACAGCATATTTAATAGGAAAGTGGATGCCTGGGAGGGAGATTAGGCCAACAGGTTTCTCCTTAGTCATTATTTGTTCGCTTTTGCTGTAACTCATATTCTCGAGTGGTATATATATTTAAACTAATATAAATATATTTTCTCTTCTATGAATATAAATAAATTTTTGGAAAATTCTTAGTATCAACTTCATTATCCTTTCTCTCTCTCTCTCTCTCTCTCTCTCTCTCTCTCTCTCTCTCTCATGTAGACATACACACACACAATATATATATATATATATATATATATATATATGTGTTTGTACACGCCATTAGGCGTATGGAAGTAAAGACTAAACAAACTATCTATATAAGTAACACTAAACAACGGGAAAAAGATCGCAAATATAAAAGGATAGCGGCCATTCTTAAAATGTATAACTTCCGTACAAACAGTATAACAAAATAATATTTTCAATCAACCTCGTATCATCTATAAACATAAGATGCACTTCCACGAAAGATTAAACCCTACAACAGTCACGCAACTTTTCAAATAAAAAACTATCTCTAGAGTCAGAGAATTGTCTCCTGCATATTCTCATTTTGCATCTACATACCCCAGCCTTATCATATAATTAAGAATCCATAAATATTGAAAACTTATACATAAAAAAACTACAGAAAAAATAAGTTACCTATAGGAAACAACAACGAAACAGATACCATAAGACGAAACAGAAACTATCCGTATGATATGAAATTAACGTCAGTCGGAGTAACAAAAGGGCACTGACACCCAGAGATTCAACAACAGGATTATGATGACCATTCCATCACTGGGTCAGAAATTCTACAAAACTAGAAAAGTGCGGAATACTAAACCTCCCAACAACAGCTGGCAAAACTATCACAATTAACTGCATAACAATACTGGTAGAATTAACCTCGTATCTAGTACTACATGGTATATGATAAATATTGGTTTGATATACATACGAAAATGTTCATACTCATAAAATATTACAAAGTACTAAAGAGATTATTTTTCATCACCGTAATAGTGATAAACTTAACACACGCTACTACCATTGTCACCCGTCTCCAGGTAAGAAGGGGATATACATACATCACACACTTCTACCACACACAAAATAATCAATTACAAAAATGATATAACTCCATGGACACAGAATTTACTATTAATTATTTTTCTCCCTAGAATAGAACGGACATCAGTTGACCTAAGTATATCACGACAAATGACCCTATTTAAAAATAAGAAATGCAGAGGTTTAAGCGTTGGTAATGGGGCACTAGGCATTATCTTCCCTTAATTCTCTTTATTTTTATTTGAAGAAAATAATAGGCTATGGGTTATATAACTGTTTTGTACTTTAATCATCTTTTTCTGAAATACTAAGGGATCCAAGAATGTATAAATGTAAAAAAGTAAACCATACGAGTAGGAAAAATGCGTTAATGATCTTAATATGATTTTTTTTAAATCATTTTCTCATTTATATCTTACTCGTTACTTCTGTCTTTTCTTTCCGCAAAGGACAGCTTTCTCGTTTGAAGCCCTTGGACTTGT
>NC_090747.1:87767547-87770047 GCF_036898095.1 Palaemon carinicauda
GAGACTTCCCGGAGAATACTAAAGCCAAGATATTCCATAGAATCCTAAAGCCAACACTTCCCGGAGAATCCTGAAGCCACAAGCCTTATAAGGTGTTGCGGGGATTGAAACCGTTCCAGATGAACTGCAGTCATCACATGAAAAAAATTGTGAGAGGGATTGGCGAAAAGCCTCACATTCTAAGCTGCGCTGAGTCAACTCCTTCCCAACCGTGGAATCTTTTGTCATACGGAAAGACGCCATTTCAAATGAAACTGAATCTGATATAACCTAAACTTATGACGAGGCGAGCAAGCTTCACAATTCATGATAAACCGACTTCACACTCCCGTTGCAAGAATGCATTTCAATGCTCAACAAAGAGTCTAGTAAAAGGTGATTCGAATTGCATGTCAACACCAAATAATACGAGAATAAAAATGCAGTTTTCTTTTCCTAAAAACTAACTGTAGCTAAGTATATCCGGAGACATTTTGTCTTCGATTTTTGGACCCCATTAAGATATTGTCTACTCTAGTGACTGTGTGTGTGTATGTATGTATGTATGTATGTATGTATATATGTATGTATATATATATATATATATATATATATATACATACGATATTTCAAATATAAATTAAGATATGAAAATCTAAAATCTTTCGTCAGATCCCAGATGTCTTCAGGATCCAGTTTCTTTGTGAAGACATTCTGGAGACTCTAGTGAAGACTCAGTCCAGATCGCTAGTTAATTTTTCTCAAAATATAACAGGTGTTGGGCTGAAAGAAGTAAGATTGAACATTGATAGTTTTCCACGTAATTGTTATTGTGGTGCAAGTTTCGATGCTACAGTCGTTTCTGGAAGGGAACAGACTCTTAAGAATCTTATTGGAGCTTCAAAAGGTAAGCTTTTATGATGTTACTGTTGTTCCGTCTTGGATTTGGGAACATACATTTCCCATGCAAGAGAAATGTCTGCGAATGAATCACGATCGTATAATGCCCAAAAGGAAGGAATTGCCAGAAATATGGTGGAAGAGAGGAAATAGCAACAAGACCGTTGTAAAAGGTTTAACTGAAGAATCCTAATTACTTTTGAAATGTCATGAAGAAACATGGAGGAAAGAGAGAATTCCCATACAAAGAAAAAAGTTCAAGTAAAATTCGAGGGAAAGGATAATGTAGTAAGACATCAAACTAATAATAACAAACTTGATGTGGAAGAATCTGTGGTCGCATTGCGAGAAATTCTGAAAAGAGATGCTAAGAACTCAGCCTTAGATAGAATACGGAAACTACTGGAATACAACAGATCACAAAAAATAGGAATAGTTGATGAACTAATTCAGAAGTACGAAAATAGGTTAAAAAGAGAAAAAGGAATAGGGAACAAGAACACAAGCCCAGTAGAAGTTCAAAAAGGACAAGTGAAAGAACTTACAGAGCATTTCGAGGGAACTGGAAATATCGCTGAAAATGAGAAACATGAAACTCTTTGATGTGGAAGATAATGTGGTACTAAGAGAAATTCTAAGAAGAAATACCAAGGACTCAGCCTTGGCTAAAATACGAGAAACACTGGAATGTAAGAAATAAAAAAAAAAAAATAGGAAAAGTTGATGAACTCGTCCAAAAGTACGAGAATAAGTTAAAGAAAGAAAAGGGAATATGGAAGAAGATAACAAGCCCAGTAGAAGTTAAAATAGGACAAGTGAACGAACATAGAGCATTTCGAGGGAACTGGAAATATCACTGCAAATGAGAAACATGAAACTCTTGGATGTGGAAGATAATGTGGTACTAAGAGAAATTCTAAGAAGAAATGCTAAGAACTCAGCCTTAGCTAAAATACGAGAAATACTGGAATATGAGAAATTAAAAGAAATACGAATAGTTCATGAACTCGTCCAAAAGTACGATAATAAGTTAAAGAGAGAAAAGGGAATATGGAAGAAGAAAACAGGCCCAGGAGAAGATATAAAAGGACAAGTGAAAGAACTTTTAGAGCATTTCGAAGGAACTGGAAATATCACTGAAAATGTCAAGCAAATTAAACTCTTGGATGTGGAGGATAATGTGGTACTAAGAGAAATTCTAAGAAGAAATGCCAAAGACTCAGCCTTAGCTAAAATATGAGAAATACTGGACTATGAGAAATCAAAAGGAATAGGAAAAGTTGATGAACTCGTTCTAAAGTACGAGAATAAGTTAAAGAAAGAAAAGGGAATATGGAAGATAACAAGCCCAGCAGAAGTTCAAAAAGGACAAGTGAAACAACTAATAGAGCATTTCAAGGGAACTGGAAACCACAAAAAATGTGAATAAAATCAAACTATTGGAAGTGGGAGAATATGTGGTACTAAGAGAGATTCTTGAGATGTTAAAGAAGCACCCTTAGCTAGAATACTACGAGAAATACTGGAATATGAAAAATCACAAGAAACTAGGTTAGTTTACGGACTTATTTAAGAGTACAAATACCCAGAACAAAATTATAAAAACTAAAAACTGAAAAAA
>NC_090747.1:87775047-87797547 GCF_036898095.1 Palaemon carinicauda
TAGTTGATGAACTCGTTCTAAAGTACGAGAATAAGTTAAAGAGAGAAAAGGGAATATGGAAGAAGATAACAAGCCCAATCTAAGTTCAAAAAGGACAAGTGAAAGAACTTATAGAGCATTTCGAGGGAACTGGAAATATCACTGAAAATGTGAAACATATGAAATTCTTGGATGTGGAAGATAATGTGGTACTAAGAGAAATGCTAAGAAGAAATACCAAGGACTCAGCCTCAGCTAAAATACGAGAAATACTAGAATATGAGAAATCAAAAGAAATAGGAATAGTTGATGAACTCGTTCTAAAGTACGAGAATAAGTTAAAGAGAGAAAAGGGAATATGGAAGAAGATAAAAAGCCCAGTCAGTAGAAGTTCAAAAAGGACAAGTGAAAGAACTTATAGAGCATTTCGAGGGAACTGGAAATATCACTGAAAATGTGAGACATATGAAATTCTTGGATGTGGAAGATAATGTGGTATTAAGAGAAATTCTAAATAGCAATGCCAAGGACTCAGCCTTAGCTAAAATACGAGAAATACTGGAATATGAGAAATAAGAAAAAATAGGAATAGTTGATGAACTCATTCAAAAGTACGGAAACAAATTAAAGAAAGAAAAGGGAATATGGAAGTAGAAAACAAGCCCCGTAGAAGTTGAAATAGGACAAGTGAAAGAACTTATAAAGCATTTCGAGGGAATTGGATATATCACTGAAAATATGAAACATATTAAACTTTTAGATGTGAAAGATTATGTGGTTCTGAGAGAAATTCTAAGAAGAAATGCCAAGGACTCAGCCTTAGCTAATATACGAGAATTACTGGAGTGTGAAAGGTCACGCCAAATAGGAATAGTTGATGAACTCGTTCAAAAGTACGAAAACAAATTAAAGAAAGAAAAGGGAATATGGAAGAAGATAACAAGCCCAGTAGGTAGTTAAAAAAGGACAAGTGAAACAACTAATAGAGCATTTCGAGGGAACTGGAAACCACACAAAATGTGAATAATGTCGAACTATTGGAAGTGGGAGAATATGTGGTACTAAGAGAAATTCTAAGAAGAGATGTTAAAGATGAATCCTTAGCTAGAATACTACGAAAAATACTAGAATATGAAAAGTCAGAAGAAACTGGGTTAGTTTACGGACTTATTTTAGAGTACAAATATTGAGGGGAAAAAAATTATAAAAACTAAACACAAAAAATAAAATATAATAAAACTAAACATATAAATTAAAAAATCCCCCCCAAAAAAGATTATCTAATTCATTCAAAAAATTAAAAAACTAAAAAATGCAAAAGAAGATGACATTCAGAAAACAAGATGGTGACTGTTCCCAATCTCTTCTTGATACCTAAGGGATATTCTACAAGATGGACACAGCAGAGGAAAGAGGTCTGACTTGCTCTAGTATGCTTTGTTCCTTGATGAAGATTCACTTGTACTGTTTCTTTGTCAGGTGGACAAGTGCAGAACAAACAAGTCTGACTTCTTTTATTATGTTGTGCTCTCTGAAAAAGATTCCCCAAAGCTAGATGGAAAATACAATATATACAGTATATATATATATATATATATATATATATATATATATATATATATATATATATATATATATATATATATGTATATATATATATATGTATATATGTATATATATATGTATATATGTATATATATATATATATATATATATATATATATATATATATATATGTATATATATAAATATATATATACACATATATATATATATATATATATATATATACATACTAGAACATACAAAAAAAAATAGATAAACACTAAATAGTCCACAAGAACAAGAAATTGGCAGCAAGGATACAACAAGAGGGCGACTCTTCGCAATCTATTCTAGATATCTAGAGAAAATTCTACTGGATAAGTGGAACTGAAGCGAGTGTTCAGTGTTGAGAACATAGACCAAAAAATAAAAAATTCTAAAAAATAGAAAATCTCCCCCTTAAAAAAAACAAAATATCCAAAAAATATACAAAAAAAAAAATAAATAAATAAATAATATAAAGTGGAAAATATTCTAGCATGTTCAATTGAGTTTTGAGGAATGTAATAGTTTTAGGGAATAAATTTATATGTAAGAGCCATTGAGAAACTGACAGTCAATGCCAAGTGGATTCAGCCTCCCAGATGTAAAGCGAATAATCTACAAGATGGACTCACCAAAAGAAAGAGGTCATACTTGATCTAGTATGCAGTGGTCTTTGACTAGGAGTCATTTGTACAGTTTCTTTGTCAGGTGGACAAAATCAGAACAAACTAATCTGGCGTCTTTAAGTATGCTATGACCCCTCAAGAAGATTCCATTGCTTTGGTAAAGTGGGACAGGAGTCAGTTTTTAGTATTGTGAACGTAGAAAAAAAGCATAGAATTACTTGGCGTAATAGTAAAGGCAATTATCTCTCTCTCTCTCTCTCTCTCTCTCTCTCTCTCTCTCTCTCTCTCTCTCTCTCTCTCTCTCTCTCTCTGTATATATATATATATATATATATATATATATATATATATATATATATATATATATATATATATATTCATATATATATATTTATATTTATTTATTTATTTGTAACAACAACAACAACAAATGCAACCGTTTCTAGCCCACTGCAGGACAAAGGCTTTAGACATGTCGATTCTTGTGTGGTGTTTGGCCAGTTTTCATCACAACGCTGCCCAATGCCGAAAGGTGATGGTTGAAGATTTTTGTGTGATCAACCAGAGCTACCCAACATTGTGTGGGTGCCCCTGATACCCCCCCCCCTCTCTCTCTCTCTCTCTCTCTCTCTCTCTCTCTCTCTCTCTCTGTATATATATATATATATATATATATAATTTAAATATATATACATATATATAAAGAGAGAGAGAGAGAAAGAGAGAGAGAGAGAGAGAGAGAGAGAGAGAGAGAGAGAGAGAGAGAGTGGGGGGGGGGGTATCAGGGGCACCCAAACAATGTTGGTTTGCTGTGAGTGATCACACGAAAATCTTCCACCATCACCTTTCGGCATTGGGCAGCGTTGTGATGAAAACTGGCCAAACACCACACAAGAATCGACATGTCTAAAGCCTTTGTCCTGCAGTGGGCTAGAAACGGTTGCATTTGTTGTTGTTGTTGTTACAAATAAATAAATAAATATAAATATATATATATGAATATATATATATATATATATATATATATATATATATATATATATATATATATATATATATATATATATACAGAGAGAGAGAGAGAGAGAGAGAGAGAGAGAGAGAGAGAGAGAGAGAGAGAGAGAGAGATGTAAGTTCAGACTTGTTAATGATTACGAAAGCATATGGATATTCCAAGTAATCATCATCATCATCATCGGAGAAACATTTCAGTAAAAGTCTTGTGATAAATCATTAATCTATTTCAAAACTTTTCATTTTCATTGATCAATATTTGATAATCAATGTCAGAGTATGGGAATATTTTTCAACTTGAAAATTTCAAAGCCACAGCCTTTATATTAAAGCGAAATTCCCCCATTCAGGCAATGTATTCCTAACGACACTCGATAACCTCCTCGGGGAGAGGATGAGCCCTGAAGACTCCGAATAACAAAAAGTGAAATATAAATGCAGTTTTCCTTTTATACCGAAAACTTACTGAGGATCAGTTTTTTTCCGGAGAGATCCTGTCTTTGGTTCTTTGGACGCCTTTTCGGGGAATATTTAATCATAAACGCGATCTAACATGCTAAAGTACCGCATATAGAAGAGGTAAGGCATGCATAGACAGGATGAAAGAGCAAAGAATTCACTCAAAAGAAAACGCTGAAGCCACGAGACTTCCCGGAGAATCCTAAAGCCAATACTTCCCGAGGAATCCTATAGTCACAAACCTTATGAGCTGTTGTGGGGATTGAGACCCTTTCAGATGAACTGGACTCATGTATCAACGGAGTCTTCAAGTGTAAAAATTGTGAGAGGAAATGGCAAGAAAGCCTCACATTCTAAGCTACGCTGTGTCAACTCCTTCCCAACAGTGGAATCTTGAACTCCATCGGAGAATGGAGTAAAAAAACATGGACGGCCTGGATTGGGGGTGCAGAAACATCTTCAGAGGATTCTTCAATAAGAAGAGAACGCTGAAGCCACGAGACTTCCCGGAGAATACTAAAGCCAAGATATTCCGTAGAATCTTAAAGGCAAGACTTCCCGAATCCTAAAGCCAACACTTCCCGGAGAATCCTAAAGCCACAAGCCTTGTGAGGTGTTGCAGGGATTGAAACCGTTCCTGATGAACTGGAGTCATCACATGAAAAAATTGTGAGAGGGATTGGCGAGAATCCCCACATTCTAAGCTGCGCTGAGTCAACTCCTTCCCAACCGTGGAATCTTTTGTCATACGGAAAGACGCCGTTTCAAATGAAACTGAATCTGAGATAACTTAAACTTCTGACGAGGCGAGCAAGCTTCACAATTCATGATAAACCGACTTCACACTCCCGTTGCAAGAATGCATGTCAATGTTCAACAAAGAGTCGAGTAAAAGGTGATTCGAATTGCATGTCAACACCAAATAATACGAGAATAAAAATGCAGTTTTCTTTTCCTAAAAACTAACTAGATAAGTATGTCCGGAGACATTTTGTCTTCGATTTTTGGACCCCATTAAGATCTTGTCTACTCTAGTGACTGTGTGTGTCTGTGTGTATATATACATATATATATATATATATATATATATATATATATAAATATATATATATATATATATATATATATATATATATATATATATATATATTTATATATTTATATATATATATATATATATATATATATATATATATATATATATATATATATATATATATGATATTTCAAATATAAATTATGAAGAAAATCTAAAATCTTTCGTCAGTTCCAAAATGTCTTCAGCATCCGGTTTCGTTGTGAAGACATTCTGGAGACTAGTGAAGACTCAGTCCAGATCGCTAGTTCATTTTTCTCAAAATATAGCAGGTGTTGGGCTGAAAGAAGTAAGATTGAACATTGATAGTTTTACACGAAATTGTTATTGTGGTGCAGGTTTGGATGCTACAGTCGTTTCTGGAATGGAACAGACTCTTAAGAATCTTATTGGAGCTTCAAAAGGTAAGCTTTTATGATGTTACTGTTGTTCCGTCTTGGATTTGGGAACAAACATTTACCATGCAAGAGAAATGTCTGAGAATGAATCACGATCGTATAATGCCCAAAAGGAAGGAATCGGAAGAAATATGGTGGAAGAGAGGAAACTCAATAATAGCGACAAGACCGTTGTAAAAGGTTTAATTGAAAAATACAAATTTCTTTTGAAATGTCAAGAAGAAACATGGAGGAAAGAGAGAATTCCCATACAAGGAAAAAAAAAGGTCAGTAAAATTCGAGGGAAAGGATAATGTCGTAAGACATCAAACTAATAATAACAAACTTGATGTGGAAGATTATGTGGTCGCGTTGCGAGAAATTCTCAAAAGGGATGCTAAGAAGTCAGCCTTAGCTAGAATACGGAAAATACTGGAATACAACAGATCACAAAAAAATAGGAATAGTTGATGAACTAATTCAGAAGAACGAAAATAGGTTAAAAAGAGAGCAGAAGCTCAAAAAACCCAAGTGGAAGAACTTATAAAGCAATACGAGAGAACTGGAAATATCAATGAAAATGTGAAACATATGAAACTCTTGGATGTGGAGAAAATGTGGTACTAAGAGAAATTCTAAGAAGAAATGCCAAGGACTCAGCCTTAGCTAAAATACGAGAAATACTGGAATATGAGAAATAAAAGAAAAAAAATAGGAATAGTTGATGAACTCATTCAAAAGTACGAAAACAAGTTAAAGAAAGAAAAGGGAATATGGAAGAAGATAACAAACCCCAAAAAAGTTCAAAAGGACAAGTGAAAGAACATAGAGCATTTCGAGGGAACTGGAATTATCACTGAAAATGTGAAACATATGAAACTCTTGGATGTGGAAGATAATGTGGTACTAAGAGAAATTCTACGAAGAAATGCCAAGGACTCAGCCTTAGCTAAAATACGAGAAATACTGGAATATGAGAGATCAAAAGAAATAGGAATAGTTGAACTCATTAAAAAGTATGAGAATAAGTTAAAGCGAGAAAAGGGAATAGGGAAGAAGATAACAAGCCCAGTAGAAGTTCAAAAAGGCCAAGTGAAAGAACTTATAGAGCATTTCGAGGGAACTGGAATTATCACTGAAAATATGAAACATATGGAACTCTTGGATGTGGAAGATAATGTGGTACTAAGAAAAATTCTAAGAAGAAATGCCAAGGACTCAGCCTTAGCTAAAATATGAGAAATACTGGAATATGAGAAATCAAAAGAAATAGGAATAATTGATGAACTCGTCCAAAAGTACGAAAACTAGTTAAAGAAAGAAAAGGGAATATGGAAGAAGAAAACAAGCCCAGAAGAAGTTATAAAAGGACAAGTGAAAGAACTTATAGAGCATTTCGAGGGAACTGGAATTATCACTGATAATGTGAGACATATGAATCTCTTGGATGTGGAAGATAATGTGGTACTAAGAGAAATTCCAAGAAGAAATGCCTTAGCTAAAATATGAGAAATACTGGAATATGAGAAATCAAAAGAAATAGGAATAGTTGATGAACTCGTCCAAAAGTATGAGAATAAGTTAAAAAAAGAAAAGGGAATATGGAAGAAGATAACAAGCCCAGTAGAAGTTCAAAAAAGCCAAGTGAAAGAACTTATAGAGCATTTCGAGGGAACTGGAAACCACACAAAATGTGAATAAAATCAAATTATTGGAAGTGGGAGAATATGTGGTACTAAGAGAAATTTTTGAGATGTTAAAGAAGCACCCTTAGCTAGAATACTACGAGAAATACTGGAATATGAAAAATCAGAATAAACTGGGTTAGTTTACGGACTTATTTAAGAGTACAAATACCCAGAACAAAATTATAAAAACTAAAAACTAAAAAAAAATATATATATATTAAAAACTAAAAAATACATAAAACATATAAATTAAAAAATCCCCAAAAATAATCTAAATCATTCAAAAAATTATAAAACTAAGAAATGTAAAAGAAGATGACAGCCAGGAAACAAGATGGCGACTGTTCCCAATCTATTCTCGATACCTAAAGGATATTCTACAAGATGGACACAGCATACTTTGTTCCTTGATGAAGATTCACTAGTACTGTTTCTTTGTCAGGTGGCCTAATGCAGAACCAAGTCTGACTTCTTCTAGTATGCTGTGCTCTCTGAAAAAGATTCCCCAAAGCTAGATAGCAAATCCAATATAGATATATATATATATATATATATATATATATATATATATATATATATAGATATATATATGTGTATATATATATATATATATATGTGTGTGTGTGTGTGTGTGTGTGTGTGTGTGTGTGTATAGATATATCTCCAAAATCGATACAAATTTAAAAAAACCAAATTATTCAAAATAAAAAGATGATAGTAAGGATACAACAAGGTGGCCACTGTTTCCAATCTATTCTCGATACCTAAAGGATATTCTACAAGATGGACACAGCATGCTTTGTTCCTTGATGAAGAGATTCACTTGTACTGTTTCTTTGTCAGGTGAACAAATGCAGAACAAACAAGTCTGACTTCTTTTATTATGTTGTGTTCTCTGAAAAAGATTCCCCAAAGCTATATAGAAAATACAATATATATATATATATATATATATATATATATATATATATATATATATATACATATATATACATACATACATATATATACACATATATATATACATACATACATATATATATATATATATATATATATATATATATATATATATATATATATATATACATACATATATCCAAAATCGAAAAAAAAATTATAAAAACCAAAAAATTCAAAAGAAAAAGATGATAGCAAGGATAAAACAAGATGGCGACTGTTCCCAATCTATTCTAGATACCTAGAGAAAATTCTACTGGATAAGTGGAACTGAAGCGAGTGTTCGGTGTTGAGAACATAGACAAAAAAAGAAAAAATCTAAAAAATAGAAAATCTCCCCCTTAAAAAACAAAATATCCAAAAAATATACAAATAAAATATCCAAAAAATTAAATAATATGAAGTGGAAAATAATCTAGCATGTTCAATTGAGTTTTGAGGAATGTAATGGTTTTAGGGAATAAGTTTATATGTAAGAGCCATTGAGAAACTGACAGTCAATGCCAAGTGGATTCAGCCTCTCAGATGTAAAGCGAATAATCTACAAAATGGACTCACCAAAAGAAAGAGGTCATACTTGATCTAGTATGCAGTGGTCTTTGACTAAGTCATTTGTACAGTTTCTTTGTCAGGTAGACAAAATCAGAACAAACTAATCTGGCATCTTTAAGTATGCTATGACCCCTCAAATATTCTATTGCTCTGGTAAAGTGGGACAGAAGTCAGTTTTTAGTATTGTGAACGTAGAAAAAAAGCATAGAATGTTTTGAAAATAGAAAAAAAAATAAAATTAATAAATAAAATAAACACAAAATAAAAAATTTTCTAATTGTTAGAAAAAATTAAAATACCATATATATATATATATATATATATATATATATATATATATATATATATATATATATATATATATATATGTGTGTATATATCTATATATATATATATATATATATATATATATATATATATATATATATATAGATATATACACACATATATATATATATATATATATATATATATATATATATATATATATATATATATATATATATATATTTAACGAATCCTGTAGCTCCATCAATAAACTTATCTTGTTCCCCTATATTTCATAAAACTTATGAGTCTACTATACTAATGGTTTAAAGGTCGTTCATGAACGGCAGAAGCAAGGGGCAGTGACACTACCCTAGCAAGCAGGACAATGCCCTAGAGACTGATCATTAAATACATATGATCAGCGCCCAAGACCCGTCTCCATCCAAACTAGTACCAAGGAGAGCCAGGCAATGACTGCTGATGACTCAACAGATAGACATATAGGCTTCCAAAACCCCTAACTCTTAGATCACAAGGATGGTGAGGTTGTAGCTACCAAAGAAAAGAACAAGTTTGAGCGGGACTCGAACCCCAGTCTGGCCACCACAATATTTTACTGATCCCGTACTCCATACGTACTTTCTTTTTGCAAGAAAAATGTGAATGGCTTTATTATCTCGTGCGCGTGAAGTATGAAAAAACATTCATGCACACACATCTCCCCTATAGCCTATAACAAAGAGCAAGTGTCTCTCTCTAAATAGGGGGTAAGGGGAAGAGTCATACCATAATGAGGGGTGTGCGTGTCCATGCATATGTATTTAAAAAAACAAATAGCCGTCATTTTTTATGGGTTACGTGTTTTATATATATATATATATATATATATATATATATATATATATATATATATATATATATATATAATCTATTGAACCTTCTTCGTCGAAGCAAATCTTGATATTATAATTAATTAGACTAACACAATTGTTATTTAAAGAAGACAAAAATTTATTACGACTCTACTGTACATAACCCTGTCGCATTCATGTATGCTAACTAGTTAGTTAGCATACATAAATTCGACAGGGTTATGTACAGTGGAGTCGTAATAAACTTTTGTCTTCTTTAAATAACAATTGTAAGTCTAATTATACATAGCATATAAATTAACATATCTTCGGTATGATAAACGATTGGAAGAATTGTACGAAAGTGAATAAAAATGTTGAATGTGAATGAACGTGTACGTGGACATTGATATTTATGAAATGTCTTCGACTTGAAGATTAGCCGTTACCACTCCATCTTTATAACAGATCTGCACATGAAGAAACAGATGCTATATCACGTTCTTCGTCACGGTGACATATACTTCTAAGGCGAGATAAGTTTATTTTAACCGTGATTTACTATGTAAAACCAACTGTTTATTTGAATCTTCCTCCCACAGACATATAGCCAGTAATCATTAATAACCTAATACCCCCAGTAGACATTATCATTCGTGTCTGGCATACTGGAACGTTACGTCAGTCCCAAATTCAGGGTTATTGCACGCGTGCACACACAAGGTTTTGGCGGGAAAAGTGCATTATAAGACGAGATCCGTATGACAATCATTACGTATCATGCATTCAATATATTTTAAACTGGATAGAAGTTCTGGAAATGGGGAAATGTTGCCACCGACATGGAGTGGCGGAGTGGATACAAGAGAGAAAAAAAAAGGCAATTTTCATTAGGAAATACTTCAGCGTCGATGTGCAACAGGTGGAGAACCTCGCAATTGAATTATGGAATAATAAAAGTAGAGATGGACAACAAGGTGGGAGTAAAGAAAGCAATAGTTGAAAGGGTAGGCCTATGCATCACAAGGCATAGCCTATACACCTTGTGATGTGTAGTGACGGCACTAACTCTCAACAGGAAACTCTTATGTGTATTACACTACATGCTTACGGCTAAACACTAAACACATAGAAAAGAAAGATATTCAAGATTAATTTTACCGTTACTTTGTTATTTGTTGGCCAAGTTCTTAGCAGCACGAGGCTGCAATTCAAAAATACGAATTCGATAATACAAGTAAAGATATCATTTAGCAATATTACATAAATGAACGATATGCGAAACGATAATTTCATAGCATATACTAACAAGCAAGTGAAAATGCTGATAATTTTCATGAAAAATCAATTTGCAGTCAACCCAGTGTTGCCAGGTGGGTTAGTGTTAAAATCCCCAAATATCGTAATAAAGATTCCCCAAACAAACCAAAATTCCCTATTTCCACAAATACATATATTCTTCTGATCTTGTAGGCTTTGCTAACATAGAAATTACTCACTATACTTCACGTTAGTGCAAGTAAACTCATTGCAACAATATAAAGGTTTATTATCTTTGCTTCTTCTTAATAGAAGTTTGTACAGAATACCCCATCAGACACCAAAAATCCTCAAATCTAGGGATAAAACTCCATATCTAGCAACACTGAGTCAAGCTAACCATGGTAGTACTAGGCCTACAATTTCTTTTTTTTTTAATGCCTATCCTTGCATAGAGAATTTCTTTCACTATATTGTTCAGATCCTCTAAAAAAATAAACCCGGATGCAACAACAGTTGTATAGGTATGTTACGTAATCACACCGGCACGATTCTGTTCGTGAGGAATTCTACTCCTACTTACCGAGTGATTATTATTAAGAAATTAAGTTTTACAGAAGACGTAATTTATGACTTTACCTGAAATTTTCAAATATTGCTAAAAATTTTAGCCTACACTAGTGTGTCATTTATATATATATATATATATATATATATATATATATATATATATATATATATATATATATATATATATATATATATATATATGTATGTATGTATGTATGTGTGTTTTATGTTCATATTCCGGTGATGAGAAATGTAACCGAAAGCTCAGCAAATTATATTAAAAAATGTTGAAGTATCTACTTACGTTCGCATTTCTACTAGATCTCAAGCTTTCGAGCAGCGAAAATGCCACACACACACACACACACACACACACACACACACACACACACACACACACACAAAAGCCTCAGGTGAATTTTAATATAAATTCAATTGAACCTTGGACGTATGCAGAACGGGGATTGTTTTATGATCACGGCTTGTGTCCGAGCCTCTTACCTGAAACAAATCTAGGTATTAGACTTGCTCCGTTGTTCTTTAATTAGAAGATAAAAAGTTTATTAAGACTCTACAGTGCATATCCCTGTCAAATTCAGGTAGGCTGATTGTTCTCAGCCTCGAAATTAACACATTCCGATTGAAGGTTTGTACGTTAATAAATAAAAATTTTGTACGTATATGAACTTGTGTGTGGGCATTTATATTTATGAAGTTTCCTCGACTTACAGATTACCCATTATTACCACTCCTATCGTTATAACAGATCTGTACATGAAGAAACACAAGCTATATCACGTTTTTTTCGTCATGGTGACACAATTCTAAGGAGAGTTAAAGTTTGTTTTAGCCGTAATTTACTTATGTGAATTTTAATCTCACTCCCACAGACATAACAAGTAATCCTTAATAACCTAATGCCAAGCAGACGTTATCCTTCATGTCTGGCATACAGTAACGTCAGTCCCAAAATCCACCTTAGTGTACACGCACACACACACACTGAAGATTATGAAACATGGTCTGTATGACACGAACCTGAGGCCGCCCACATAATGTTCGCACTGTCCTAATCACCCTATAAAAATTTTACGTTGACTTTTCTAATAAACCTAAAAAAAAAATATATGTACCCTTTCAAACAGTCATATATTTCTCGTAACTTATCATATTTCCCGCCAAAATTATTTCGCCATCCTAATACTATGATGTCACTTCGCTGCGACATTGCAACTTACTAGGTTACTAATTTGTATAGTTTGCCACAAAGTTTTTTTTTAACTGCCTTATACATAATTATGAACCAATCATTACGTATCATGCATTTCAATCCATTTTTAAACTGGGTGGAAGTTCTGGATTTAGGGGAATGTTGCAAAACCAAAAGCTCTGTTTTACGATCTAGTCACCGACCTAGAATGGCGGACGTGGATACAAGAAAAAAAAAAGTAGTTTTGATTATGAAATACTTAAACGTAGGTGTGCAACAGGTGTTAAACCTTGCAACTGAATTAAGGAATAATAAAAGTACATATTGAAAACAAAGTGGAAATAAAGAAAGTTATAGTAGTGGAGGTATACATCACAAGGCGTAGCCATACACATTGTGATGTGTACTGACGGCACCAGCCCCACCGGGAAGCTCTTCTGTGTATTACACTAAATGCTTACGGCTAAGCACTATTATATACATTGAAAAGAAAGATATTCAATATTAATTTTGCTATTACTCTGTTACTTATTGGACTAGTTTTTAGCAACAAGGCGCTACAGTTCAATATTTCGTATTTGATGATAAAAATATAAAGCTATCATTTAGCAATATTACATTGCTGTTGTTGCAGATTGCACAGGCACGGGCTCTTGCACATTTGCAGCCAGTAGAATATTACATTAATCAAGTTTCCGTTTACAACGATTTCATAATATATCGTCTCAAGCATGTGAAAATAATGATTACTTGAGTCCCCCTAACCTAACAGGATGGTACTAGGCCTATGCCTTCCTATCGGCGTATTTGGGTTTTACATAATTGGATAAAATAGCAACTGGGAAAAACTTTAGGTACAGGTAGGCCACAAATACGTATTGTGTATATATAAAACCTTAGGACATATTAACCAATGATTACTGAAACGTTACACATAAGTACAACATGAAATCAAACTTTACTCACCACCGAGGACCCTGGGAAGAAGACGAGATTAGGATAGCCTTCTAAAACGTGATATTTTCTCTCTTGCCACCACAGCTAACATTGTTAGAAAGCCTCTCCCAATGTTAATCTACCGATGATACAAAACCTACCGCGTCTCCAATTAACTTTGATAGAACACTCAGCGACTGACATGTTTTGATCATCGAAGTTGTAGCTACAACTGCCATGTTGCCATTATAGCCAATATTGCTGATATTTCGTGTCACTTCTTATCACTAAGCATACGATACCGCCGACACACTAGGAAATAATATACTCTCACAGTCTGACACGTTAAAAAGGCACAGAAATAATTAGTTTCTCGGCGAAATCTGATTCAACGACCGACAGGTGCTTGCGGATTTGGTGACGTGTCCTTGACCAATGAGGTAACTTCACTATCCGACAGCCAAGAGAAAGTTGCCAGATGTTGCCATTTAAAATTCGACAGTTTAATATTTGGGTATTATTCTCATTACTAACTTGAAATTTCTTTAGTTATCATATAACATATTTACTATTTGAAGCATTTCAAAGTCTTTTACCGATACAAAACAGCAACAAATAAAGAAATGAAAATGATCTACTGTAGTGAGGCAATTGTTTTCTATGGTGTTACCGTTTCAAAAACCACATTACGTTTATGCTCATAAAATAATAGATTTAAAGACTGGAATATGGGCACTGTTTTATTACACAGAACTAAGTTTAAGTTTCCATTACGCCATTATAATTCTAGTTAAACTGGTTTTGTTTTTCAACAAAGACGAATGTCTGATGACATATTCGATACCGGGGCACCGGCTTGAATAGGTAGATTAGCCCTTCAAGTAAACTTCACACGATGCATTGTAAACATTATCAACGGTCTTTGTAGCAATTCCCCGGTTCGTGCATGCAACCACTTATTGGCCTACTGCTATAGTTCCATTCCCTCTTCCTTTCTTCAACTTGCGGTCCAACCTCTTGTAACTTTTAATTCAGAGGTTTGTGATGTTACCTGGAGGATAAAAATGGTCTCCCCACCATCAATGATGAGCTATACGGCTTAAACTCCTTACATCCAAACTCAACGGGAGTTATTTTAACCAGGTTTTCTATTCAGAAGATCCAGATGAATGCTACTGCTGACAAAGACTTGATTGTGTCCGGTAGTACACAAGCAAATCACAAAATTCCAAAACGCTTATACATGCACAATTATACACTACCACCGAGAGGTTAGCGGATATGCAGCACGCTAATTGGTTGAAACATCCCAACACTTTGGGGGTGTACTTCCTCACTAACCTTCTAAGTTCTCACTACGACAACGTCATTTCGCTATTAGGAAGCAACGGAGAGCCAGTTTATTTTTTAGTGTGAGTGAAACCGTGAATTATTATTTTTAGTGCGTTGGAGTATATACTATGCTGATTTTAAGTCGTTGGAGGTAGAAGATACCAACCTCGTGGGGTTAGGGCAAGGCCTGCATCAACAAGAAAGGTAAGCTGGGTGTCCGGAAACGGCCTTGTTATTTTGCTTTCGCTGCATCATGCTTTCGCTTTTCCCACTTGGTGATTCTAACCTTACACTGAGCGTAATACTTTATTAGATTCCACGTGTGGTGCCATCAAACGAACGAATTTTCGATATTTCTAAGTCATATTACTTTGTTGTTGTCCTCAGACAAAAGCATAAGTAGGCTACCACTACCACTGGATATTTTGTCTTCGATGATCATTCGTAATTGTATACATCAACCGCAACACTTATTTTTTAACCGTAGCCCAAGTAAGCCTACGCGTTTTAACTTTAGGTTTACATAGCTATATAAGACATTTGAATCCGTTATCCCACAAAATAAAAAGTATTGTTTTTAGTATGCTACAAGCCAATGGAAAGCCCATAAGCCGTGCTTACAGTCTCAAGTTAATGAAAGTATAGGTTTTCTCGGAATATGATTAGGCAAATGTATTTTCCAAAGGCCATTTTTCAATTTAACTAATTTTAGCGGTCACTCAGAAATATATTTCGAAGATTGTGTTTAAAGCCCATGAACTATCGAATATTCTTTATCGCCAAGTTTTCCTTTAGTTTTGGATCCCATATTCTTGTTCGGACTGTAGTCTTGTATATGGAATTTAATTTCCCTTCAGTAAATGTAGTAAATCAGTGAATGATACTCATCCCGTAAATACATGCTTTGAGTAGAATATTTTCATTCGACACTTGGTATTTCACGATAAATGTGACAAAGTTTGTTACACGCTTTCCCATTTAATTCGTATTGTTTTCCAACTAAATTACCCAGGAAACTAAATTTCGCAGTATTTTACTAATGTTGATTAAAACTGGTTAACTTCCCAACCCACTTAATCGAAAGTGTTCATTATCATTCTACCGGGTACGATTTCAGATAGAAAGTAACCAATAAAAAAAGCTTTGGTATGATTTTATCAAAATTTCAGTTAGTTATTTACCAATGTTGTAAAGTTACTATTTTCTATTCGGATTTTCGTAGTCACTGTGTAGTCAAGGGATCGATCTTCTTCCTGTTTATTGTAGTAACATTTTGCAATTGTCTTCAAGTATTTAGGCTGTATCACATGCGATTCCTTGAGACATCTTAAGGGTCCCAAAGATTTGGAAGTGGTACACGGTCTTAATAGTTTTGCGGCCGTGTTTTTCTACAGAGGCAACCGTGTATGTTGATAACTAGCTGGTTTGCTAGTTTATTATCTTGTTGCAACTTTTTGTTCTCATGGTAGAATGTAAACATCTACGTGGTTTAACAACTACGTCGTTTGCTAGTTTATTGAGAAAATAAAGTGAAGTTAATGGGTAGATCACATATTGGAATATAAGCAACTCGGTAGATCACATGTTGGATTAGAAACCATTCATTAGATCACATATTGGAAGAGCACCAACTATTCTTTTCTGGAATACGATCACGACTGAGAATCTTACATTTATGGGACAGTTGTCCTTAGAATTCCACGGTAACTTATATACCATAGACCTATCATAATTCCAAAACTTACATTCCTTAATATCAAAGGTTTTAAAAACCTCTTCCTCTAATACGCTGTAATATGTAACGGCACTGGCGAAAGTAATCGCGTTTCTGATGATTCGTTTTATTTTGTATCAGTCTTAGGAAGGGGAAGGATGTATAAAACTGTTTTAATCATATTTTCGGTGCACCTCACGCAGTACGTTGTAGCCATTTTGCCCTACTTTTTACCCTTTTATTTTACCTGTCCCTTATTTTTTTTTCCATCTTGCTGCCCCATCTATTTTGAATTTTATTTCATGGTGCATTTGAGGGGGTAATACCCAATTTGTTTCTCCCATTCGTTTCTCTGTGTTCAATACCCTCGTAAGTCCCAGTGCCCGGTTACATGGTCCCATTCGTTAGATACGAGACATTCCAGAATTAGTATTCAGCACAAGCACACGATAATCTTTGTAAACATTGAAAGCAAGGCTATAGGACTAACAAGTTCAGGTGACGCCGTCTATTTAAATTGCTGTGCCTGAAATTTATTCCTATTTTTTTTAACAGGTTGACACAAATCTATTTTAGTTTAGATATGACAGATTTACAGTGTTTTATCGTTATTGATTATAAGATGCTTTTATTTTCATTATTTATTCTTTACTTATCATGATGATTTTATCCTTATTTTCTTTCCTCACTGGTCTACTTGAATTTTGCCTACGCGTTGATGTCCTGCAAAAATATAGGGGAGCAGAGTTCCTTGATATTGAGAACTTTATTTTTCCGCACTAAGATAAACAAAAGTGATGCTCAAGTGAGTGCACGAATGGGGACGATAAGTTATTCGTCCCTGGAGTGGCTGATAGGTGTAGAACCAGGAAGGAATAGCATTTATAATGACAGGAAAAGACTGGGTACCTATAAAAGAGCCCAAGTGTGTTAATTTGATTGTAAATTGATATTGTATTGTGTCGCATGAGGGAATTTAATAATGAGTGTATGTGAACCACAATGGGAAAGAATGAGAAAGAAAGATTTTTTTTTCTGAATATACACCTGGATAGATTTTAATAGTGAAAGATTTTCCTTGTACTAAGTCCGAATATAAGCTAGAATAAGAGATGGTATGCTAAGTAGGTATGGAGTTTTCACAAGAAAGGAGAATTGATAGGTTCCTGTAAATGTGTTCGAAAAAACGCCTTGGTTATGAGAAATACAGTACACGTTTTCCAACAACGTCTATTCATAAGTATATTAGACAGAGTCTTAACGGTTATATCACGGTAGGAAGACGAAAAAAAAAACTATATGCTACAGTAAAGAAAAGGAGTTTTTAACGTATGGCTCGATGGTTTAAGAGAAGATAGTGTACTGGTATACGAACAGTTGTATAATGTTAACGAAAAGGAAATTTTCGTAAAAAATACAAGGATGAGTCTATTACAATAATTTGAGGGGAAATATTTTCTTTAGCGAAGTAAATTCATGAAGGTTAGTGAATAAATGATTCGCAGAATAGGAGATGCAAACGGGAAAAAAGCATTCATGTATAAATGGAATGAACATTTTGAAGATTTTCTTTGCAGAGGATATAGGGAGATACCGTAGTACTAAAAGACGGGAAATCAGAGTAGTTTAATATTGATTTTATAGTGATTGTGTTTATGACCTATCTTTTTATGTAAGGATAACAGTTGAAAGTTGAAAATGTAATGACAACAATAATTGATGGGATGACAAACAAGAAGATGCGGTTCGTTAGTGGAATTGTGATCAAGTAATAGACCAGGGTTGCATGGTGTGCCTGGATGAGATTTAAAGGCTGCAAATGTTCGGAGTTAATGTTCTTTTGTTGAAATATGAAGACAGCTGTAACATAACTTACAGTAATTTTGGAAATCGAAAGTTAGCAGAGAACACACAGCGTATTGTACTGCGTCAGTGTGGGTTTCAACTCATTGCGGATGAACTCGATTTTTAGGTGCACGAAGATTTTGATATTGTAGAAATTTCTTACAAATTTTCTATACATCCTTAATCTTGTAGTTAAAGAATGATTGTAGTAGTAACCCTTGCCTTGTTTTTCTTTTAGAGGTACTTTTATGAAAGGAAATTATCATATGTGTGTGTGTATGTATATATATATATATATATATATATATATATATATATATATATATATATATATATTGCTTTAAACACCTACATATACATACACTTGTGTGAGATAGTGTGTGCTGGTATTTGTGGATTACCGGTAGTATAAAGGTCGGTCTGGGACAGGGTATGAAGTTACTGCAGTCGTCAGTGAAAAATAAAATTATTGTTGTTCGCAGATGGTACTGATATGGGGATAGTGAAGAACTGTTTATGACTTCTGTCAACTTTATCTATCTAGGAACATAGCCACAATTCTTTTCCAGTGCTTAAGTACCTGATTGGCTCATTTTTCAGTTCGTTTCACTTTTCATTTATTACATTAGATTAGGTGCGCGGCTTCAAATCCGCTGCCAACCTGTCAGAGGCGGTCACCTTGCTATCCGTGTAGACATCTCAGGATTGTGTGTGTACGCGATGGTTAGGTTTGTTTAAAACAAATGTGTGATACAGATTAATGCATACAAACAAAGCCACTCCAACACCTAAAAACTTAAGACACCTCAAACGTCTCGAACTGTCGACCTAACAGCGCCGAGACTGGTGACTGGTACAACACAGGAACATCCGCTACCAGGGTTTAAGAGATAGGCAAAACACCTGATCGAGGCTACAGTCTACCCCAAATCCCAAGCAAACTCCTTCAAATAAAAGGCAACCGAGCTTACCTCATACAGATGGAAAAAAAAAAGAATTAACTCGGACTTTGAAACCAGAACTGTTTATGAACATAAACCAAAAGTATTAAACATGATTATCACTAAATGTTTAAGGTATTTAACGGACCCTCGTGAATGGCATAGGCATGGGACAGGATAAAGGTCTTAGTGGAAGACGATATCGTTTTGGAAAGTATGCTATTCATAATCTATTAATCGTGTAACAATATAACCTAAACAAAAACATCAGAATTAGGCGCAATTGGAAAATAACATCCAAAGAACTAACAAAATTGAGAAATTAACCACAACTTTCTGGGCTATTTTACCTTTTTCACTTCCTCCTTTCTTCCACTTCGTTATTGTTCAATCTTGCCCAACTCTCACTTTATAGTTTAACTTGTAGGGTTTTCCGCCAATTACTCATTGGCAACGAATAGCCTCCTGGCCTTAACGTTGGGGTATGATATGCCATAAATCAATTGAAATCGATCGTGTGCCCAAAAAACATCCTTGTTTAAACTGTACTGTGTGATTTGTAGAATCGTGTGATTCGGGTCTCGCGCAGTTTTCGTTCCAGTTTTCGCATATTCTCGTATATTAGCCGTAATGTATAACGGTTTTAGACCGATAATCAAAGGCTTGAACGAAGTTTTTCAACTCTCTCTCTCTCTCTCTCTCTCTCTCTCTCTCTCTCTCTCTCTCTCTCTCTCTCTCTCTCTCTCTCTCTCTCTCTCTCTCTGTTGTTTTTTACTTTATCTTTTCCTAAGACTAAAATTTAAACACATGAAACAAAAGGAATGGACTAAAGCTCCTTGCGCTAACGAATAGAGCTTGACGATCTGACTGGTAACGTTGTCCATAATGGTCAAAAGTTTCTTTTATATTTCATGCATACTTTTCAACTGAGTGTTGGCTACACTGGGGAAAAAAAGTGTTGGTTTAAAACTCCATAAGATCCCCACCGCAGGTTCATGACATTAATGTTTAAAAACAAAAATACATACCTGAAGTTTTCGGTATATCCTACATTTTTTTTTCTTTTTTTGCGTGAGGAAGTTACCAGAAATAATTTAAAACTAAAATCAATATGGACGGTTAACATCTCACATCTGTTATTATGATTCTCATTATTATTTTTCCTTAACGAATGATGTAATTTCTGACGATATACAAAAACTAAGATAACGTGGTTATCCTCTTAACACCATTACTTCCCCATCACGTAATTTTTATACTAGATATATATCAATTACAGAATTATATGGAATATATTCATCACATTTCTATCGTAGTTTACAGATTGTACTCTGTTTGGCATCACTTGCATCTGTCTTTCGTATTTGAAACAAATAAAAGAAATAGTGAATGGGTCTCATTTTAACAATATTGTCCTTGAATTGGATATTGTGATTTACATGTTTAACCTTATAAAGTTTAAACACATTTAATTTTGATATATGAATCGTGAAATAAACACCCCCCTACTGAACCAGCCAGCTACTTCTATACTGAAAGACGGACGTGTCTACTGAAAGGGGCTTTTTGATTGAGTGTGAAGGTGTTAGCAAGGAAAACAGAGTACTGTAATAGATAGATAGTAAAGTTTTGAGGGTAAACGAAACCAGGAAGATGAAGCAATAAATGTTAGTAGGGGCAGTGGAAGAATGGTTACGGATGATTCAAATAAGTATTTGAGAGAAGATTGAATGGGAGAAGAGATGAGTCACAGAAAAGGTGAAACTAAAAAGGAAGATTGTAAAGAAACAATAATTGACTATGAGAGAAGTTTGTAAAGTATGAGTGGAGTGTCGATTTTGGATACAACTGAAAAAGGTAAACATGTTTAAATGACCTCCCCTTTGTAGTAGCATGAGAAGATACGAAGGGGGTGAGAAATATTTGGTTATATTGAAACCGTAGGAAAAGGATTCAATCATCGCCTTGAATGTTTGCTCAGGTGTAAATAATTGGAGACTATAAGAGCGATAAATGAATGTTTAGTTAGGTTGTCAGAGTAAAAGTGGGTTGGAGAAGGGATTGTAGCATTATTATTATTATTATTATTATTATTATTATTATTATTATTATTATTATTATTATTATTATTATTATTATTATCAGCCACCCGTTGAGATACTACTGTTAGAGAGTTATTTGGTCCTTTGACTGGCCAGACAGTATTTCCCTCCATGTATGTATGTAGTATCAGGGTTACAGCAGAGGTAAGCCGGAGTAGAATCAAATCTCACGAGAAAAATACGTCTTATCATCCCGTGGAGATGAGCAATTACCTAATTGCTAAATTTGTGGACAATTCTTTTATCAACTGTTTCCATTGTAATATTGTGTACACTTCTCTTCCCATTTTTCAAGAAACGAACGTAACTCGCCCTTAGCGTTAAGCTTTAACTTTTCTTCCCCCACATTTTATTCCTCTTTGTCGCCATTAGGCCTATCCTTGACAAGGGTCTTAGGCTGCTCGTCCCATCGGCCTATTACGAAAAATAGTCACAAAATATCCGGTTCTCGCTCAAGAAAAACAACTTCTGGTAATCATAAGACTCGCAGATAAATGGAATATATCTATCTGATAGATAGGAACAAGTTTGTGAAGGATTTTTATTTTTTAATTCACAAATTCCTTCAGTACAACGCTTCTATAGACGTCGTTAAGGGAAAGTAGGGCAATCAGCATGCATGAATAGGCAAACAAAGTTGCTGCATCAAAACTAAACTTTCTGAGAATCTGACGCCATTATTTGAATGAAATCCACTTGGCTACTCAGTGGCTCTGGTATTAAAGTGAAGTGTCATGTGAAGTTTTAACAATTCCGTCTTTTTAGTGTGACTGCCTACATATTTTTTTCGATTCTTCGTGTATATAATGTTTCAATATGTATATGAATATATATATATATATATATATATATATATATATATATATATATATATTTATATACATATATATTTACATATATATTTATATATATATATATATATATATATATATATATATATATATAAATATATATATATATATATATATTTACATATATATATATATATATATATATATATATATATATATATATATATATATATATATATATTTACATACATATATATATATAGATATATTTACATACATATATATTTATATATATATATATATATATATATATATATATATATATATATATATATAT
>NC_090747.1:87810047-87817547 GCF_036898095.1 Palaemon carinicauda
AGAGTAAAAATACAATAAAAACAGCCTTAATAAAGAATTCTCCTGACATTACCAAGGGATGTGTATATCGTATTCCATGCAATGCTTGTGAAAAATACTATATTTGTCAAACTGGTAAAGCCCTAGAAAAGAGAATTGAACAACATAAGAAAAGTGTCAGGTATGCTCAAGATAATAATGCACTCTTTGCTCACGTTAGAGATAAAAATCACACCATTAATTGGTCAGGTGCAAAGAAATTGGTTCATTCAAATAACTTAGTGGAAAGAAACATCATAGAGTCCAGTTTCATAAAGGAAACCTTTGAAAACAACTTGAATATTGGTCATGGAATGTATAAACTCGACGCCTTTATATGTAAAGAGATTTGTAAGCTATATAAAAAAACATTAACCACTTAATATAGAATTGAATGTATTGTGAATAATTAACGTCGCTGTAAAATTAATATTTAGACCTAAGCTACCATTCATTAAAAGGTACAATTATTTTATATAGTACGCATAAGTATATTGGCACTATATAGTGTTATGCTAGATATAGGTACTGATATATACATGATTATATGTTTATGATATTAATGTTGTATGTATATAAATGTATATATACATATGTACATGGGTATATATATGTATGTGTATATATATGTATGTGTGTATATATGTATATGTGTCTATATGTGTATATATATATATATATATATATATATATATATATATATATATATATAATGTGTGTATGATTTGCTAATGTATTTATATAGATAAGGCTACCGTGTTTTCATATGAATAAACTGTACTGAAAGTAAAAAAAACAAGAATTTACCCGCCACTAGATGACCCTTTTCGGCAGGTATCTAATGAGCTTGGGGACTCCGCCCACTTGACCCAGGTAGCTAGTAAGGGAGTGTCATTGTTCTCTTAATCTCTATATGTATGTTCGTACGTTTGCTTTCCCTATAAAATGTAAATAAACCTCTCTCAATAAATCAGTCCTCTGAAGAAGTATCACGAAACTAGTCAGGACTTAAGCGTATATTTCGTATTTTCATTTTCCCTGTGGTTCTTCTGCATCTGAGCATCATGTTTTCCTGTGATTTTTACGCGCACACACACACACACACACACACACACACACACACATATATATATATATATATATATATATATATCTATATATATATATATATATAAATGTGTGTGTATGTACATGCATGCATACATATAACACCAATCCCAATCAGGAACAACCAATGCACCACTCAGCAGCTTTCAAGAAGGCTATTTCATTTATATATCGCAGGAACCCAAACACGTGATCCCAGATACTTTTCAATATAGCGAGAGAGAGAGAGAGAGAGAGAGAGAGAGAGAGAGAGAGAGAGAGAGAGAGAGAGAGAGAGAGAGAGAGAGAGAGAGAAACGTGCGTCCAGGTACGCAGTATACTAAATTATGTTAGTCAATCAAATAGTCGTTTGATTCCTCCACAAATTGTAATTAAAAGTGACCCACTGAGCCAAAGATCTTGCTAGAATTAAACCAGTTTAATCCAGCATCAGCATCGACAGCTTGCTTCTCTCCTCTTTTGTACTGACAAACATTCATGTGAATTAATCGTAAATCAAATCGCCCCCCCCCCCCGGGTTAAGATTTTCATATCAAAGTTTAATAGAGACGAGAACAAAAAATTTGAAATAGTATAAATGATAGTTACTAAGTAATGATTTCCGACACTATTATTTATTAGCCTTATATTTTTTTCTTGAAAACTTGCCGTATAAGTATGGATAATACCAAACAGGTTTATATAAATAGACAGAAAGAGGGAGAACATATTTTAAAACATCCAATCTAAATTGGGAAACCTCGTTTTATATAGGCACGGACCAGGTTATTTGAAGAATGTGCATGGTTTCTCTAAAAATTATACAATAAAAGTAAATTATAAAACAGTTCACTGATACAATGTAAAGTATTCGAAGCAAGGCGAGCTGCAGCACGAATTACTTTCAAGTAACTGAGTTTGATTTACCAAACTATGCTTGAAATATGAGAATTTATCTTGTTAAATGTTTGATCAAATCCTTGAATTATAAAAGCAAAATGTAATTAATAATTGTGTTCGAACTACAGTATGCTTGGAATCTGAGAATTTGTCTTGTTAAATGTTACATCAAATCCATGAATTATAAAATCAAAATGTAATTAGCAAGTGTTTTCAAACTACAGTATGCAAGGAATTTGAGAATTTGTGTTCTTGAAAGTTAGATGAAATCAATAAATTATAAAAGCAAAATGTAATCAATAAGTGTGTTCAAACTACAGTTTGCTTGGACTCTGAGAATTTGCCTTGTTAAATGTTACATCAAATCCATGAATTATAAAAGCAAAATGTAATTAATAATTGTGTTCAAACAACAGTATGCTTGGAATCTGAGAATTTGTCCTGTTAAACGTAAGATCAAATCCATGAATTATAAAAGCAAAATGTAATAAGTGAATTGATTGAACGAATTCACAATACAGTAACAGAAATTAGTCCATTTTGAATCTGACATTTCGTTTCACAAGCAATTCGCCCAAACCATTCGACTGCAAGGGATTCGCTACTCTGCGTTGACTGCTTGTTATTTCTCCCGTTCCTGGGTTTGTGATGATTGATTCGGTTATAACATTTAACAAACTGGGTTTACGAATTGCAATAGTTCGTGCTGTCGGTTTTGACTTCTGGTGCAGGAATTGTTGTACGAACCCTTCGCTATTTCTGTTTTCATGAGTCAGCGCAGATCGCTGTCTGGTTTTGTTTTGTTTTTCATTAAGAAATGTTTTGAATAATTCGGATTTACATTTTCCCTCGGAAACTATATGTTTTTGAAACAACGAGGAAAATTAACATTTATAAGGCTTGATTTCATGATGTTTTATTTCCCATCCTGCGAGACATCCTCTCAGTAATTAGATTTTATCAGTTGTGGGTGACGCTCTCTAAACTACCCTCATTTATTAGTCTTGTAATCAACAGGGAAAGCTTTTAAAGAACGCTACCTCCCCTGTATAATAAAGAGCAAGTGTCTGGCTATTTTTGTGACTTTATAAATTTATTTCTTCCCAGTCACGCTCAGGGGCATTGACAGATTTATAACTAACCCCCCCCCCCCCCCGTCCCTCGGGTAGGGGGAGAGGGAGTAGTCTTACCCTTTTCAGAGAGGGGTACCCCGAGAGGTAAACTGGGGAACCACTATCTTCCACAAATTTTCGAAACTGCTGTGTTATAGTCAGAAAGGGGAGAGGTTGAATCTGCGTATGTGTGCATATCTACCTAAATATTTAGCCGTCATTTTGACGGGTCGTGTACCCTAGTAAACATTGACGTATGCTGTATTACAAAGATGTAGCGACGTAATTTTATTTTGTAATAAGATGCTCACAATATATTTCTATGTCCATGTTTCTGGAAGAAAGTTCCATACAATTGGATATTATTTAAAAAAGAAATAAGGCTCAGCAAAGACTTGCAATTTTTAAAACTTATGTTCAAGTCATTGCCAAATTAAATAGTATTTAAGAATTTTATAATGAGCAATATTGTGGATGACCACTCGTCTGAGAAATGCTGAACCCCAGTAACCATCTAGCTCGTATAGTGAAATTTTCTAGGGGATATATTGAAGTGATAAAACGGTGACATTTATGTTTTCTTGTGGATATTGCATTAATTGGAATTCTATTATTATGAGCAATTTCTCTTAACGTAGTGGGGTGGCTCAATATAAAGAAACAGGGTGGTCACTGTCAATACATACTTTAACCGATGAATTGTGGATGATCCCTCTTAAGAAACGTTCCACGTGGTTTGCTTCATACAAACTCATGGTAGTGTGTCGATTCCCCAACCCCCCTCTCTCCCCAATACACTTAAGTCACTTACTACTAATTTGCACTCGTGCTCAGTGTTCTTGGCTGTATAGGCCTGTCTTTTCCAATATTTCTTTCATGCCGTCTGCCCAGTCCTTGCTTTTTATTTTTAATGTTTCCTTATTTATCTTGCAAACAAATAGAGACCCATTTTTTTTATTTCATCTTTTACATTTAAAATTATGCATTATAATTTAGATTATTTTCGGGACGTGATACGTCTAATTACTACCCTTTTAGTCTGTCTTGCACGGCACGGAATCTAATTAAAAAGATCTTTCATTTTACTTGAATATTTACCTCCCAACCATGACCTCTCCATTTATTAACTTAACTTATTTATCTACCTATTTATGTATTTATTTATTCATTTTATGTCTTCACAGACATGGAAAGTCTATCCAGTAGTCCTCGGTGAAATCAAAGAGCCGAGTCATGATCAGTTTGGGGTCATTATCTAATTATGTGATCATGCCATTTAGATGGTCATTATGGACTTAGGGAAGAGCAATAGAAACACATTTAGGGGGCTTCGTAAATTGCCCCATAGCATGATTAGGGGAAATACAGTCATCCGTTTTTAGGGTTGTTTTCCCCGTAGTGCAAACAATATTCCTTGGAAGGAGGACTCTGGAAGACGCTACAGGATTACTGGAATACAAAGTCATTCTTCTTGTTTTTTCGTGCTTCTCGGGTTTAGATAATGACTATATAATGTCGTTTACAGACACAAAAGACAATCTAATTTATTGATTTGAAAAAATTCTAGTTTTGGAAGCCATCAGTTCCCGCAGTAAGGAATACCTTGAGATTATTATTATTATTATTATTATTATTATTATTATTATTATTATTATTATTATTATTATTATTATTATTATTATTATTACTTGTTTAGCTACAACCCTAAGTTATAATATACGGATGCTAGCCTAGGGACCCCCAACTGGTAAATAGCCCAGTGAGGAAAGGAAATAAGGAAAAAATATTTTTAAGAACATTAACATCATTGAAATGAATAATTCCTATATAAAATATAAAAACTTTAACAATACAGGAGGAAGAGAAATTGGATGGAATACGGACAAAAAAAAAAAAAGACAATAATCAATGCTGAATTTAATTTATCGACTTGAAAAATTCTACTTTAGGAAGGCATTGGTACAGCAGTAAGGAATACCTTGACAGTGCTAGTTGATAAACAGAAAATCAATGATGATTTGATTTTGTTATATATAACATTGTAAACTTTAGATCATTTACTTTTGGGTGAACCGAATACTAATTAAGCTTTGACATATCTTTAAAATAAAAAAAAAAAAATCCGGGATGACTTCTGATATTATATTCAAATCTAAACCTATTAATACATCTGTTGTGAATCAGATCTAGGATTATCAGTAAGCCAAATGTGAAAGAATAACCTTAAACGCCTTCACATTTATATCTTTGATTAGGCATGATTCATCTTGGAAAACTTGAATCATAATGTCGAGAACCTTTCCACATTTATTATTATTATTATTATTATTATTATTATTATTATTATTATTATTATTATTAGCTAATCTATAACCCTAGTTGGAAAAGCAAGATGCCATAAGCCTAAGAGGTCCAACCGGGAAAAATAGCTTAGTGAGGAAAGGGAACAAGGAAGTAAATAAAAATTTTTGTGGAAGATAAAAATGTTAGAATCCTTAATCACTCTCTATAACATATGAGGAGGGATGATTTACGTTATCGTCTTTGTTGAGCATCTTAACAAAGATGTTTTCAATATTCCTAATTGAAATGTTGCTAATTTCCCTTATCGCCGACTAGGGGATGAGGAGCCAAGATCGATTTTCCATTTCCATCATGTAAAAAAAGTAGAAAAAAAAATCGTAAACGTGAATAGCCAGGAAGGGAAGAACGAAATTCAAGAGCGAGGGAGTCAATAGCGGATTTCACACCTCGTGTTCTTTAGGTCGAAATTCCTTCTTTAAGAGTAAAAGCAAGGCCCTTAATGGCATTCGAGCCATAGAATGCAACGCGTCCTTCTATCCTGATCAGGTGAGGTTCCCGGCTCCATCTTCCTTAATTCCGAGATTGCCTTGCGTTCAGCTTTCAAGTATTTCTCTTCTCGTCATCTGTCGATACTCTGCAAGACAATGCCAGTTTTCATTATGAGAACAAGTCAGGAGCAGCACGACTTTGATCATTAAAGGAGTTTTAACTTCCATCCTCCTACGTCCCGCTGCCCCTCCACAGACTTCGTTCCCCCCCCCCCCTCTCTCTCTCTCTCTCTCTCTCTCTCTCTCTCTCTCTCTCTCTCTCTTCTCTCTCTCTCTCTTTTAGTAACGTTTATAGAGGTAAATATGATACGAAGTTATTTTCAGGCGGTCAATTTTGAAATCGCTGTTAGGGTGTTTTAAAAGGAGTTCGAATATTGACTAAACTTACACGGTCGTATGACGAATAGTATATATATATATATATATATATATATATATAATATATATATATATATATATATATATATATATATATATATATATATATATATAATATATATATGTATATATATGTATATATATATATGGGTGTGTGTGCGTGTGTACATACATACATACAGTCTATAAGTTTTTTCCTTGATTAAAAATCTAGTTAGCATAATTAACAGCCATATCCTTTCTTGTGTGTAAAAATACGAATTAAAGGACAAACCCTGCTTTAGTGATGATTGTAAGCGCCTTTTTTTTTCTGAAAACAGAAGGCATATCATCGTTGGAAAGGTAACAGATCAAATTGGACCTTGGAATAACTAAACTCGGCTAGAGCTGCTACTGAGAGAGTTTATGCTTAAGCTGAAAAGAAATGTAATTTTACCATAAAAGAAGCCATTTCGGGTACAACCCAGTATCATGATTAGTGGGCTACCCTCAAATCTCCACTCTTTGGTGTGAATTAACAGTTCCTTCTTTATTTAAACCAGATGTGTCTGTCACTCACTGCCCAAACGTAAAGGTAATTCATTAGAAACGTCCTGCCTGCTGACCTTCTGGACAAGTGTTCGAGACCCGCTCAAACTCTTAAAGATTCTTGTGGTGTCTGCAACCTCACCCTCCTTGTGATCGAAAGATGTTGGATTTGGGGAGCCATCAACAACCGTTACCTGGTCTTCCTTGGTCCTAGTTTGGGTGGAGAGTGGCCTTAGGCGCCGATCTCTAGGGTACTGTTCCTATCCCTTACCTTTGTCATTCATGGGTGACTTTTAAAACTTTGGCTGATGTGTTTGACGGTATAAGTAAAGTCATGAGAAACTTGATCTTCCTTGTTCCTGTTAACAGGAAACTAAAATAACTTTTTTTTTTTTTCTTTAGCTTTTCGGTCCCGTGAAATTAAAAACTCTTGCTGGACCTTCATGCTTTTGTAAATGTAGATCCATATGATTTTTTTCTTTTGTGTTTTGAAGACAGCTAATCAGTAACTAAATTCTTTTATTTTCCACAAATTTAGCAAGAAGCGGTTCTTTTTACTCTTAGTGGAGATTTTGTAATGTTATTCATTTGGGTAAATGTGCTTGTGGTAGCTCCAGCCTTGCTGA
>NC_090747.1:87822547-87825047 GCF_036898095.1 Palaemon carinicauda
TCACTTATTAACAACATTGCTGTGTTTCTTCGTGTTTTAGGGGTTTTTTTTATGCATGTTTAGGCCAGCCGTACGGCTCTCTCTGTCACACTGAAGCCACGTTGCCGCGCCGCTGCCTTAACGCTACCTGGCGGTGGCGTGGGTTGGCGTGTTTGGGGGGGAAACAGCCACAATACGTGAAGATGGCGTTGGGCTTCCTTAGCACTGACGTTATACATTACGTATGTTCACGTATGTTCCGGTTGCCCCTAGGTTGGCCTCCCGTGCGCCCAACGTATAGTCAAGTACAATCACGGATACGTGACGACCCACGTATATTGTGAGCTGCCCACAATATACGTGGCCCTCACCGTACCGCCAGGTATCCACGAGGTACCGTTCATACGGCAAGGTACGTCCTAGGTTGCTGGGACGTTTCCACAATTACTACGTTGCACGAACCAGCGAACTGCGTTGTACTGACGTTATACGTGCACTTTTTGATACGTGATAATACGGCTGGCCTAAACATGCATGTGTGACTGGACCTTTAGCAAAGGCGTTTTATCATACGGCATAAGATTTTTTCCTCGTGTATATGAATTATTCACAGATTTTTATGATCTTTGAATTTTTCGTTGCATCTTTATATTTAGGTTAGATTAGATTAATGATTCCTATGGTTTCTAAAGTAATCTAAGAAGTGATCTCTCTCTCTCTCTCTCTCTCTCTCTCTCTCTCTCTCTCTCTCTCTCTCTCTCTCTCTCTCTCTCTCTCAGGAATTTTATGACTGGTGTCTCATTTTCCATTTTTGTGAGACGGCTGAGAAGATATTTCATAAATTTGTTTTAATTCAAAATTAAAATTCATCTCTCTCTCTCTCTCTCTCTCTCTCTCTCTCTCTCTCTCTCTCTCTCTCTCTCTCTCTCTCAGGAATTTTATCAGACTGGTGTCTCAGACGGCTGAGAAGATATTACATAAATTTATGTTCTGATTCAACATTGAAATCTCTCTCTCTCTCTCTCTATCTCTCTCTCTCTCTCTCTCTCTCTCTCTCTCTCTCTCTCTCTCTCTCTCTCTCTCTCTCTCTCTCTCTCTCAGAAATTTTTATCAGACTGGCGTCTCATTTTCCATTTTTGTAAAACGACTCAGAAGATATTACGTAAATTTATGTTCTGATTCAACATTGAAATCTCTCTCTCTCTCTCTCTCTCTCTCTCTCTCTCTCTCTCTCTCTCTCTCTCTCTCTCTCAGAAATTTTATCAGGCTGGTGTCTCTGACGGCTGAGAAGATATTACATAAATTTATGTTTTGATTCAACATTGAAATATCTCTCTCTCTCTCTCTCTCTCTCTCTCTCTCTCTCTCTCCTCTCTCTCTCTCTCTCTCTCTCTCTCTCTCTCTCTCTCTCTCTCAGAAATTTTTATCAGACTGGTGTCTCATTTTCCATTTTTGTAAAACGACTGAGAAGATATTACGTAAATTTATGTTTTGATTCAACATTGAAATCTCTCTCTCTCTCTCTCTCTCTCTCTCTCTCTCTCTCTCTCTCTCTCTCTCTCTCTCTGAGTAAAGTTTAAAAACCGTTTCTTGATGGTACTTAGGCTGTGGATATATAAGAAATGAAAACTTTAAACCTTTTTCAGTTGGTGGAATTGCATCTCAAGTAGCAGTTCCTGTTTCATGGCCGCTCTCCTCTCACTCTTACGGAAGAGGAAGCTCCGAAATATTTACGTGTTCTTGTTATCATTATAGTTGTTTTTGTTTTTGTTATTACTTAGGGAATCTTGTCTCTATTATATTATAATTATTATTATTACTATTATTATTATTATTGTCATTGTTATTATTACTACCAGTGTATGCGACCATCAAATATGACGGCTAAATATTAAGATAGATATGCACACACACACACAACCCACCCTTCTCACCAGGGTATGATTACTCCCTGTCCCACCTACTCAAGGAACGGCAAATAAGGAATATATATATATATATATATATATATATATATATATATATATATATATATATATATATATATATATATATACATATATATATCCAGACACTTGATCTTTATTAAATAGGTGAGATTACTATTATTAGTACTGTTATTATTATTACTATTTTTATTATTATTATCATTATTATCATTATCATGATTAATGATAATAATAATAATAATCATAATCATAATAATATTTTTATTGTTGTTATTGTTATTATTATTATTATTATTATTATTATTATTATTATTATTAATGATTTTGTTTTTATTGTTACTGACCTCATTATTGTTGCTGTTGCTATTAATGATGTTTTATTTTGATAATTATTGTAATAAGCATTGCTATTATTGCCTCATTAGCCTAATTACCCATCAAGCTTCATTATCATGGCCTGAATTATCTTATGATAATACCTTTTAGCGCTACATGGAATTCCAATCAATTAGCTCCAATTATTTCATACAAAACGCATAATGATCTTCAACCATCTACTCATCTTGCCTAAT
>NC_090747.1:87827547-87840047 GCF_036898095.1 Palaemon carinicauda
TTGTAATTGGATAAGAGTTAACGAAAATAACTCCATTCCATAGTTACATAGTTTTGCTTTAAGCTCGATCGAAAGAGTTGGATTGGTGGTGTGATAGACTTACTACAATAGAAGGACTTGAATGTCCAGGAAGCGCAAGACTACGTACAAGATATGAGTAAAGGCTTCACACAGTACGGTTCGTTTGCGTTTCGTCTTCGTACGACTTTCGTTCGTAAATTATTATTGCATAGAAACTAATGGAAGTGTTCACACGATACGATTCGGTCTTCGTTCGTCTTTCGTAGGGCTTTCGTTCGTACGGCTCGGATATGTTTGGAAGAAATCTCATTCGTACGAAACGTATACGTACGAAAGGTATCTGTATCCAACGAATCGTACATTGTAAGTCAGCCCTAAATAGTTACTGGTTCGTTTGCTGTGCAGATTAATGATGAAAGTAATGCTGTGGAAGTTTATTGCACATGGGGCTCATTTAGGAATCGGCATTATAAGCATTTATATGGTAGAGAACGTTGTGTTCTTTCTTCTTTGGAACAGTTCCCGTTTAGGGAAACTTTATTAAGCAGTTGGATAATAGACGAGTTGGTGCGAATGCATGGATGAATATACATGAATGTATGTATAGATTAATTCACATATCTTGGTATGAGTATAATTAATGAGATGTCATGACTCGCCGATAAGGACGGATTTTACTGAACTACTCGTAAATTAACACTTGACAGGCGACTCTCTTATGGTGCGAGCACCAGGCCAGCAAAAATTCTTCTTTAAACCAACAAATTAACTTGTTAATGAAAGAGAGATTAAGTTTTGCAAGTCTTTTAAATCGGTCACTCTTATTCTATTTTGACTAGATATTGTAATTCTTTATTTTAAAGATTTGGAGAATCATGTGTGGTCAGTCCCAGTAAGTGCCTGTCAAGGTGCCCCAAGTTACATACATTGATTCTTCATCCCCATTCATTTTATTGTCGTATAGCCTGCTGGTTATATATGTATGTATGTATGTGTATATATACATACATATATATATATATATATATATATATATATATAATTATATATTACATATATATGTATGTAAGAATATATTATATATATATATATATATATACAGTATATATATATATATATATATATATATATATATATATATTTATATATATATATATATATATATATATATATATATATTTATATACATACATATATATGTAAAATATATGATTATGTATATATATATATATATATATATATATATGTATATATATGTATATATATATATATATATATATATATATATATATATATATACACATATATATGCATAATGCAAGTATGAGTAAAAGATGGCAGGAATATAAAAACTAGCCTTTGTTTGCTTACAGATTCGAGATGCATTAGTCCTCATCTTGAGGCAGCGCAGCCGAAAGCTATTTTTGCCGAACTAGTTCATTATTTTCGTCTTGTGATAATGTATTCTTATAAAATACACATATTTTTCGCGTATGAGAATTTATGAGAATATTCTCGAGTTGGGAAATTGAAATAAGGGTTGGTGTACCATTAAAGTAATGAACTGCCAATGTATGAAACTTCGGGTAATGAGGAAAATGTTCAATACGAAATAGATCTTCCAGTATTTTTCCCCACTACCCTATATTTTTACGTCTATTTCTCCTGTACTGTAGAAAGAAGGGTTCGTTTGGAATATTACAGAAGAATCTTGCAGTGAAAATTTTATATTTTACAGTTCTCTAAAATAATTACTTTTCCCTATATTTGTGTGTTTTTCCTTTGCCTACTCATACACAGAATAGTTTGACCTATCCTTTACACATTCTCTTTATTCATCTTACACCTGACAACACTTAGCTAACCAAACCATGCCAGAAAACTTTCAATCAATCAATCAATCTTCATTTAAGGAGTAAACTACTGTACTGTAATAGTTCGCTGGCTACTTTCCACTTGGTAATGGTAGAAGAGACACTTAACTGTTAAGCAGCTCTTCCAGGAAAGGGACACTTCCAAATCAAAATTGTTTCTCTAGTCTTGGGTAGTCCCATATTCTTGGTTCCATGGTCTTGCCCCGCCTTGGGTTAGTTCTCCTCTTGCTTAAGAGAAGACTCAGGCACACTATTCTATCTGTTTCCTTATTTACTTTCTTCATTGGGCTATTTTTCCTTGTTGGAGCCCTTGTGCTTATAGTATCCTGCTTTTCCAACTAGGTTAGTAGCTTACCTAATAATAATAATAATAATAATAATAATATTTATTATTATTATTATTATTATTATTATTATTATTATTATTATTATTATTATTATCACCGTGTCGGAATTGCGATAACAAGGTTAACTGGGGTAAACATGCCCGGTCATTGCCTTTCAATAACTAACCCAACCTTATTCATTGGGGAAAGATGTTTTTTCGCTATCCAACATAATTTTAGTATTATCTATAAAAATAAAACAGTTTTTCGGGAGATGAAAAATGCATATTACACGGGCTTTGAAACATCTGAGGCTAAAGAAACCTGTAAGCTTTAAGGGATTAATGAAATAGATATCTTAATTCAAGGCCAATTTAATGGTTGCCGTGTTATATAGAAGTTAATTTCCATTTAGATAACGTTTTGAATATGATTTATATCTGTAAGTGGAGACAAATGAATTAGTTGATTAAAAGGTATATAGCGATGCTGATGTATTTCTGTAAGTGGAGACAAATGAATTAGTTGATTAAAAGGTATATAGCGGTGCTTTGAGAGTTTAATAAACGTTTTTTAGACTTTTGAGCCAAATGAAAATTCATTGTCATTTTTGAAGTATGAAAGAACCCTTACGTGGGTTCAACAAGTAAGGTATTCTATACTTTGGTTCAACAAGAAAGATATTTCAATTTTAATATATTCGTTTATTACATACTGGATAATGCATTAATTAAGAATAAGCGTTCATTAGCGATACAGCTGAAGGCGTACTCTATGATAGAGTATTCTTGAATGGTTGTCAAGAAATACAGTCGGAAAGGCAAATTGTTTCTTATGATTTCCGCTAATCTTACCTTTACGGTTCTAAATAGCGATTGACTACATGGTCCATTTCATTTCGGCAACTTTGATTTTATGACCCAGGATAGCACATTGCCATTAAGTAATCCCCTGTTTTATTGGTTTACAACTCAATTGAACTGGGATAATGGAATGGGAAATTATTTTCTGAGCTTTCGGTGAGGTAATGACCAAAAGTGCAACGGTGACTTGTCAAAGAGAAAAAAAAATGTTAGACGGACACATGTAAAGGCAGTTAAAAGGAAATTGATATAAAACCTACAGTAGCCAAGTGTTAGGAAATGAACAATGGCTAGATAAATATTAACGCAAGTCAAAGTAAGTACGACAATGCGTAAACAAAACTCTTACTTCCCTAGATTATCAACAATGCCAAATAACCTAATGACACAGGTAGGGCAAATTTTATCGAATGGAAATTAAAAAGAAAGTTTTTAAAACACCATATTCTTTTGAGATTCGCAACCTCTCAGTTTGTTTCATTATTATTCAATTAAATCTATATGGAATTGTCATTTTTTTTTCTTACAGTTTACCACATTTTTGTCGTATATTTTCCAAAACTATTTTATCCCAAAGCTATATCTAATTCCATTCCCTAATAAAAGACTTTAGACGGCTCTGCTTTGTACCTACCAGATTACCCTTAGACCTCATCCCTTTGGAACCCCCCTCATTTCACTTTCTGATCTTTAGGTTGCATGTCTCCTCTGTCCCTATTAACTCCCCCATTCTCCCTATTACTTCCTCACTCTTAGTTTCCCCTATCATTACCCTTTTCCTTCCTACACCCTTCTTTGGCCCTCATCTATCCTCCCCCCTCCCTCATACAGTAGCATCCCGCGTTCGACAGCGTGATTGCTAAGCAGTGTCACTCCCGGATTTATGGCTGGCGAGCTATGTAAGGCCATTAAGCAAGGCATCTGCGTAATTTAGACCTTAGCTCCTTGCCCTTTTACATGTCCATTTATCTCTCCCTCAAAGCCGCCGAAAAAAAAGATAGAGCAGCGTTTATTCGACAGGGAATTTGTTTAAAGGAAATAGAGAAATTTGTATTTTAGTTCTTTTCCTTTTAAGGCGCGCTATCAGATGGGTATGCATTGAGATGCATATATGCAAGTGATTCTGTGCATACCTGCGTCTTTTTTAACAAACCATAGAAAGGATACGTGGCTTAGCTTCTTGACCTGAGGATGCTGTGCTTACTGCGTGTCCTTGGGATTCTAGTATTTCCTGCTTGGCGCTAGGATGCTTTGCTCAACTACTTGGCTTAAAGAATGCTTGATTTAATTGCCGGTTTCAAGGATGGTAGGAATAACTACTTTGCCTTTGCTAAACTATCAGGCATTAGGATGCTTGGATTAAATACTTAGCCTTAGGATGGTTGGATTAGATGCGTGACCTTATGATGATTGCCTTAACTGTGAGCCCTTGGGGTGCTTGGCTTGACTACCTGGCCGTAGGATGTTTGGCTTAACTGCCTGGCCTCAGGATACGTGGCTTAACTCTCTAGCCTTTGGATAATTGTCATAACTGTCTAGTCTTTGAATGCTTTTTCAGTGGTTCCATGGCAATACTATTAAATATCTTATGCTATATATCCTTTATGCACTCAGATGGATCAAGTACTGCAGCAGCATCAGGAGTCAAAGGGTTATCTAATCTTGAGTTCCTCATGGAATTGTTATCTACGTTGAACTAATGCTGTCTTCCTATTCTTATTTTTTCTTAAAAGGATCCTCTTGCTGAACGCCACTGCCAGGCAGAGGATTCTTAACAGTTTCTGAGACTTCACTACTAATAGTATCCTTATTCAATTCAATGTTACAGTACAGGGAATCTTTGGCAGCCATTAATTGCTGAACTGTCAAGTCCTGAGAGGTCATTTTGTTGATGCCCAAATAAATTAATCGAACACTTCTCTTGTGGGTGATTCAGATAAATCTGAGAGATGAAGAAGTCTAAAATCTCACTTCATGAAGGAAGTATTTTCTTTACCCACTCTCTCTCTCTCTCTCTCTCTCTCTCTCTCTCTCTCTCTCTCTCTCTCTCTCTCTCTCTCTCTCTCTCTCTCTCTCTCTCTCTCTCTCTCAGAAATGTAAAAATATCAGGTTAAATAATAATGCCTTGTCTAACAGGCCTATTTTCATAAGTTTTTTTAGGTTTGAAGTTTCAAAATCTCATTTGAATAAAAGAGCAAACATTACCTTCCTTTTCTATTTCCTTTTGTACGGCGAGTGCACTGAATAGATTAATGAGAACAATTAACTTACAACCAGTTGGACGTAGACTACATCTAAATATTGTTAAAATAACTGGAGTCTCCTGCACTGATGAGAAAACAGTTATATATATATATATATATATATATATATATATATATATATACTGTATATTCTTTGTGTGTGTATATATACATATATATTGTATATGTGTATGTGTATAATAGTAGTCCATGATATATATATGTGTGTGTGTATGTGTATGTGTATAAACAGCAACTGCAGCCGTTTCTAGTCCACTGCAGAACAAAGACCTCAGCCATGTCCTTATTCAAGTCTAGAGTTTGGTGATTTTTTATCACTTCGCTGGCCAGCTGTAGATTGGTGATGGTGGGAGATTTTCGTCTGATCACTCATAGCAGACCAACTAGTATGGGTAGCCCTGACTAGTACAGTTTTGTTGATTATGAAGATATGCATACTTTCACTACGTGAAGGTATCCCCGGTCAGAAAGGGATGATATATATATATATATATATATATATATATATATATATATATATATATATGTATATATATATATATATATATATATATATATATTTTTTCTTTTCGGTCACGCACAGCTCTGCCCGTCCCCCGTGTAAGTGGGAGAGGGAGTAGTCATACCCTGGTGAGTGGTAGGTGCGTTTGCATGTGTACATGTCCATCCATCCATATACCAAGGCACTTCCCCCAATTTTGGGGGGTAGCCGACACCAACAATGAAACAAAACAAAAAGGGGACCTCTACTCTCTATGTTCCTTCAGCCTAATCAGGGACTCAACCGAGTTCAGCTGGTACTGCTAGGGTGCCACAGCCCAACCTCCCACATTTCCACCACAGATGAAGCTTCATAATGCTGACTCCCCTACTGCTGCTACCTCCGCGGTCATCTAAGGCACCGGAGGAAGCAGCAGGGCCTACTGGAACTGCGTCACAATCGCTCGCCATTCATTCCTATTTCTAGCACGCTCTCTTGCCTCTCTCACATTTATCCTCCTATCACCCAGAGCTTTCTTCACACCATCCATCCACCCAAACCTTAGCCTTCCTCTTGTACTTCTCCCATCAACTCTTGCATTCATCACCTTCTTTAGCAGACAACCATTTTTCATTCTCTCAACATGGCCAAACCACCTCAACACATTCATATCCACTCTAGCCGCTAACTCATTTCTTACACCTGTTCTCTCCCTCACCACTTCGTTCCTAACCCTATCTACTCGAGATACACCAGCCATACTCCTTAGACACTTCATCTCAAACACATTCAATTTCTGTCTCTCCATCACTTTCATTCCCCACAACTCCGATCCATACATCACAGTTGGTACAATCACTTTCTCATATAGAACTCTCTTTACATTCATGCCCAACCCTCTATTTTTTACTACTCCCTTAACTGCCCCCAACACTTTGCAACCTTCATTCACTCTCTGACGTACATCTGCTTCCACTCCATCATTTGCTGCAACAATAGACCCCAAGTACTTAAACTGATCCACCTCCTCAAGTAACTCTCCATTCAACATGACATTCAACCTTGCACCACCTTCCCTTCTCGTACATCTCATAACCTTACTCATACCCACATTAACTCTCAACTTCCTTCTCTCACACACCTTTCCAAATTCTGTCACTAGTCGGTCAAGCTTCTCTTCTGTGTCTGCTACCAGTACAGTATCATCCGTAAACAACAACTGATTTACCTCCCATTCATGGTCATTCTCGCCTACCAGTTTTAATCATCGTCCAAGAACTCGAGCATTCACCTCTCTCACCACTCCATCAACATACAAGTTAAACAACCACGGCGACATCACACATCCCTGTCTCAGCCCCACCCTCACCGGAAACCAATCACTCACTTCATTTCCTATTCTAACACATGCTTTACTACCTTTGTAGAAACTTTTCACTGCTTGCAACAACCTTCCACCAACTCCATATAACCTCATCACATTCCACATTGCTTCCCTATCAACTCTATCATATGCTTTCTCCAGATCCATAAACGCAACATACACCTCCTTACCTTTTGCTAAATATTTCTCGCATATCTGCCTAACTGTAAAAATCTGATTCATACAACCCCTACCTCTTCTAAAACCACCCTGTACTTCCAAGATTGCATTCTCTGTTTTATCCTTAATCCTATTAATCAATACTCTACCATACACTTTTCCAACTACACTCAACAAACTAATACCTCTTGAATTACAACACTCATGCACATCTCCCTTACCCTTATATAGTGGTACAATACATGCACAAACCCAATCTACTGGTACCATTGACAACACAAAACACATATTAAACAATCTCACCAACCATTCAAGTACAGTCACAGCCCCTTCCTTCAACATCTCAGCTTTCACACCATCCATACCAGATGCTTTTCCTACTCTCGTTTCATCTAGTGCTCTCCTCACTTCATCTATTGTAATCTCTCTCTCATTCTCATCTCCCATCACTGGCACCTCAACACCTGGAACAGTACATGTATATTTAGATTTTTAGCAGTCGGATAGCTTATACTAGTATATATGATATGATATAGTATGTAATAGTGTGTGTATATATATATATATATATATATAATGTATTTATATATATATATATATATATATATATATATATATATATGCATATATATACACACACACACACACACATATATATATATATATATATATATATATGTGTGTGTATATACATAGAATTATATACATATATACACACATATATATGTATATGTATATATATGAATGTATGTATATACATAGAATTATATACATATATACAAATCATGTGTGTGTATATATATATATATATATATATATATATATATATATATATATATATATATATTCATTGAAAGAGAAAGACAGAAGTTCATATACCCATGTTAGTTTTCCTAGCTTTAGCAAAAACTTATATGAAACAATTACTGAACAGATGAAAAATTCTCACCATTATTAAACCAAAATGGCGGCTCTTAAGTGGCGAGTGAATTGGTTTCATGCCTTTCATTATTCTTGTTACTTTCAATTGTAACTTAATTGGAATTGTGTGAGTGGCTGTTAGGGATCTGGTTATTGTATGCGATCTGGTTATGTGTTTAAAGGCGGGCGGAAAGGGTAAAGAGAGCGAGAGGGGAGGAGAGATATGGGCGTGCGAGTAAGCGAGTGCGGGCTTTTAGATGACGTGGTCGTAAATTTTTAAATTATTAAAAATTTCGTGAGATGAATTTCTTGATTGTTATTGAGGATTTACTTGGTTTTCTTTTTTTCTTCATCTGTTTTAATACCTGTTTTTAAGGTAGTCATCTTTGAATTTTAAAGCTTAAAAAGGACTTTATAGTTGTCTTGCACATAAATTTTATATTGAATTCTACGTGATGATGAAAGAATACGAGGACTAACAACGCTCCAGGAATATAGAACTAGAATTAAAAGAAGGATTTTAACATTTGTATCTCTTAGCGCTTTTGAAAACTTAGTTCAAGTGATTGTTGAAATACGACCGTAAAATATTTACAAAGTTACGGATCATCATAAATGATATGTTCTCTAAAATTGATAGGATTTGGTTGAAATGTGTGAAGGAAAAGTATAGTATTAATTTTGTTTGTGGAGGATGGGCTAAATTTTTAGTAAGAGAATAATGGGGATCAGCGAAGAAGTCTCTCGATTTTATGAGATTAGAGTTAAGAATAGAAGCTACTATTTGGTGAGATATTGTAACTATTATTTAAGGTCTAGTGGGAGATTAATACAACATAATTATATTTTAAAACAACTTTCTTCATTACATGAAAATTTATTTTTATAATCTGGTGAGATTTTCGTGTTTCACCTCAACATTTTAGAGATCACCATGTACATTATATATATTTTTTGAAAGGAGTGAAATCTTTCCTATTCATGTCTATGTAATTCAAAGCTACGGAAATTGATTGAAAAATCAGTCGCTTTGCATTTTCCAGCGAGAGAATCACTTTGAGGAAACTTATTTTTAAAGCCCTCTTTGATCCTTTGCCTCTCACGTGAAGATGCATAGGTGTTATCATCTCTTAATGCTAAAATCTAGAACTCCTTGTGGTTTTTCCATGAGGACACTCAAAAATATTTTGCACGACTAAATTAATAGATAACTAGAGGAGCACTCAGTATAACGCAGACCTCCACCGTGGCAACGTATTTCTCGACCTTTGGCTCGACCTTGACCTTAACATGTATTAATTGGCGTGGATTTTCATACACTCCAATATGAACCTAGTTTGAAGTCTCTGTGACAACTATGTCCAAACTTATGGCTGATTACGTTAATTGGACATTCTGCTTGACCGTGACCTTGACCTTCCAAAATTTAATCATTTCCAGCTTTTTACATAACAGTTAATCCCTGCAAGATTCATTACTCTATGATTAAAATTCTTACAAATTTGTTGTTGGAGGTCAAAATAACAGATTCGTAATGGCTGAACAACTTTGAATCTCATATGCTATTATAGGTACCTCAAAAGCTTATTCAGAAGAGGTCATACTTATACATTCATACTTGTATTTTTCTTTCTTTCTTTTTTTCTTTTTTTTTTTTTGCCCATGTGAAGATTTAATATGCATGCTTCATTTGTATACATGATCTAAACTTGAATGGTATTTATCTAGTCATTTGTGTTCCCTTTCCTCTTAGATAAGTTTTAGAAACTTAAAAAAGTATTTATTTTAATGTTGTTACTAAACTTAGAATATTTTATTTTTCTTCATTTCCTTTTCTCATTGGGCTATTTTCCCTGTTGGGGCCCCTGGGCTTATAGCATCCTGCTTTTCCGACTTGGTTTGTCGCTTAGTATTTAATAATAATAATAATAATAATAATAATAATAATATCGTTCGTTAAGATCCTATAGCCTCGCCAATGACCTTTGTTTTCGTGACTCCTTTATGGCAAAAGAAAAATAAGTCAAATGATCAGTCAGTAATCAGGCGTCCTTGAATAGCCAGTTATTAATCGCCCTCATCAGCATTCAAAAGAAAAAGAAAATATCATTATGTCGAAATTGGATTCTGACATTTATCTCAAAGGCTCCATGCATCTTTCATATTCCCTAATTCAGTGTCAGTGGAAGTTAATTTGTGCGGTTGAATAATGAACACTGATTTGAACTTCAAAGCAGAGGCAGACGGCTAAATTAAATCATTATTCATAATGAATTCATTTAATGAATTTTAATTTGCAGCAACGCCGTAATGTGACTGTGCGTTGTCATAACCGTAAATTCCACGTGATCGCTTTGTTGTTAGTGTAAATTAGTTTTTTTTTATAGATGAGCAAAGTACAAAGAGATCCTGAATCAATTGCCTTGGCGCTTATTATTGATCAGGTTAATATCGTATTTGGGATGTGATAAAAACATAGTTGATAATGGTACTGAGAGTCATAAGTTGTTAACAGTACACTGTTAAAAACACCCGTAATTTTAATCGTAAATTTTCCGTAGAAATATGCTGATCTCAGCCGTATTTCAGTAAAATACAGGCGACCGCAATTTTTACCCTACTCCTTTACGTCAATGTATCTTTTTTTTTAAACGGTAAATGCCTGGCAACATTTATTTCAGAATTTCTACCGTTTTTTACGGCAAATTTAAAATAGTTTATCGACAATAGTAATATGGATAATTAAGGAAATTTTAAGAATGGGGAGCACTCATTATGATAATATCAATATTATAATTAATGTAAACTAAATCAAAACATAAATCTGATAGTAAAAAGGCCTTAATACTCTCAAAGTGAACGACTCAGATAGTGTAGTATCTTGGTAATTGTTTAATACACTGCTTGATATCTAATCAAAAGCTCATCTAATCCGGCAGAGGGACAAATGACTTTTAGGCCATAAAAGGAGAAAATCACTCGGAGGTTTATCAGTGTCGTACTACAGAATGTCGTAATGCAAATTAACTCAAAACTTTCTCTTTTTAAAACAAATCTATTACGGTAAACATTACATTTGCGACACGTAATTTAGAAATACACAAAAGTTTCTTACTCTTGATAATTATATATATATATATATATATATATATATATATATATATATATATGTGTGTGTGTGTGTGTGTGTGTGTGTGTAATATATATATATATATATATATATATATATATGTAATATATATATATATATATATATATATATATATATATATATATGTAATATATATATATATATATATATATATATATATTTATATATATTTATATATATATATGTGTGTGTATGTTTGTATGTTATCTTTGCATGTATGTATTCATCAGTGTATTATATTATTTATATATAAGCATTTTCTATGTGAAATTAAAGTTCAATAAACATAAAATTAACACTATATAATCAGATATTTCAGAGTATCACGCCATCCCTTATCCTTTGCAGGTAAAGTATAGTGACGTAATAGAGAGCCACTTACAGTTCACTTATGACACTATGTAACTATTTTAGTCATCAAGAAATTCTCTGTGAATTTAGAAGAATGGTTCGGAGTGTTTTTTGAATATGGAAGAAAGTTAGCGATAGGATTGGTCCTCATTGCTACACTGTTAAAAGAAACCTCAATTTTAATCGGAAATTCTCCGTAAAAACATACTGTACACAACGTACTTCAGTCAATACAGGCGACCGTAATTTGACCATACTTTATTGTCATATTTTACGGGTTGGTGACAGTAATATCACTCCTTTACATTAATATATCCTTTTTAAAACGGTAAAAATCCTGGAATAAATGTTGCCGGCATTTGCCGTTTTTTTTTTTAATGCAAATTTTTAACAGCGTATAAATGTATAAATGTCTCTGATAAGTCATTACGAAAAGACATGGGCTCATACAATTTTTGAACCCATATCATAATAACTTCCATCAAACATTCGCGTATATCCAAGATGTCATTTACACTGAAAAGTTAAGATATACGACCATTATGCACATTCTCCTACTATCAATATCTTATTAATATCCACGAAGTGTGATAAATTATAATACGGTTTTAGAAAACTGACAAAACATTTTTTTTAAATGATTCTCGTATCAGTTCAAACAATATCCTCGGTAAAAACCATCAAAGGAGAATGAACATCATCACC
>NC_090747.1:87845047-87850047 GCF_036898095.1 Palaemon carinicauda
CTATCATTGGCATCTTCTGTGTCTCACAGCTTTTCTTTATAACTAAAACTTTTCACGCAATCATTTAATGAATACACAAGGGCTACACACTATCCTTTTGGCTAGTACAGTATTAACGTGTTTGACTAGCAATCCCATGGCAGCAGATCGATCCCAGACCGGGACCGTGAGATTAAGCTGTTTACTAGGGAGGCCACTGCTGTATTTGGGCACCACAGTAGGGGGGTTGGGCTTGCCCGGCTGTAGTTCTGATGAAACTGGAACTGAAACTAGACAACTTTAACTTAATCTTTATAAAACCCCATTCTGGTCTCTTCCAATTAAGCTTTCTGTTGTTTGTCTTACTTTTTCAGTCCAAAGAAAAGTATTGTTCTGATTTAATCCCGAGTTTTCATACCACACTCTTTCACTCTTGGTCTTTCTCCACGACTTTCATTCTCGTGTATGAATGTATGATGCATATATATATGTATATATATATATATATATATATATATATATATATATATATATATATATCTAGATGCATATATGTATATATATTTGTATATATATATATATATATATATATATATGATTATATATATATGTCTATATATATCTATATGTATATATATGCATATATATGTATATATATATAATATATATATATATATATATATATATATATATATATATATATATATACACTTATATATAATTATATTCCTAACCTTACAAGCAATTCGGCATTTTTTACTAGACTTTCCTACTGCCGATTATTTGTTGACTTTAGTTGTGCCAATCTTTCCCTCTTAAGCTAAGTCTTTTTTATGTATTTTGTTTCATTAACTAAAGATCGCTCATGAGTAACAGATGCAAGAGACAAGTCATTGCCACACATTGTACGAGGTACCGACATTATATGCACATAATCAGCATCTATGTCCACTCTTTGCTTCTCCCAAGCGGTTAACTTCTGCACTGTAATTATACAGTGGCTACTTTCCTCTTTGTACATACATACATATACCAAGGCACTTCCCCCAATTTTGGGGGGTAGCCGACATCAACAAATGAAACAAAACAAAAAAGGTGACCTCTACTCTCTACGTTCCTCCAGCTTAACAAGGGACTCAACCGAGTTCAGCTGGTACTGCTAGGGTGCCACAGCCCACCCTCCTACATTATCCACCACAGATGAAGCTTCATATTGCTGAATCCCCTACTGCTGCTACCTCTGCGGTCATCTAAGGCATTGGTAGAAAAAACTTAGCTATGGTAAGCAGCTCTTCTTGGAGAAGGACACTCCAAAATCAAACCGTTGTTCTTTGGTCTTGGATAGTGCCATGGCCTCTGTACCATGGTCTTTCACTGTCCGGGGATAGAGTTCTCTTGCTTGAGGGTACACTCGGGCACACTTTTCTATCTTATATCTTATTTCTCTTCCTATTGTTTTGTTAAAGTTTTTATTCTTTATATATGAAATATTTATTTTAATGTTTTTGCTGTTCTTAAAGTATTTTATTTATCCTTGTTTCCTTTCCTCACTTGGCTATTTTCCCTGTTGGAGCTTCTGGGCTTATAGCATCCTGCTTTTCCAACTAGGGTTGTAACTTAGCAAGTAATAATAATAATAATAATAATAATAATAATAAAAATAATAATAATAATAAGACCAGGTTAGACCTGGCAATGGCAGCTGATGATTTGGCAGGTTGATCTGTTATCCTCCTTTCTGATGCCCCCCCCTCCCCCTCCCCCCACATAACCACACACACGTACACGAACGGTAAGGTTTTTGATACTAATGAATACTATTTGGGCAGTAAGCGAGGCTTGAATGAAAATTCCTTTTTCATACATACCTTTTATGAACATTTGAATTCTGTTAAATTAATTTTATCCACTCTGAAAATGAAAATTTTGTTTACTCGACTTTATTTGTGCTAGATGTATGACAGTGAACCATTCTTGAAGCAGAAAGATTTAATTTTTTCGTTATATTACTTCTTACGAAGAAGAGTCCCGCTTCTTAGAAACGAACTGAATTACCGGCATAGATTCTAGGAAAACCTCTTTAGTTAAGTTGTCTTTTTCAGAAAGATGGAAGATTTAGATAAAAAGATGAGGTTTTTGAAGAGCTTTAAAGTTCAGAATAAAATTCTAGTGGCGGAAGTTAATCTTAATTGAAAGTACAAATACACACACACACACACTATATATATATATATATATATATATATATATATATATATATATATATATATATATATATATATATATATATGTATATATATATATATACATATATATACATATATATATATATATATATATACATATATATATATATATATAAATATATATATATATATATATATATATATATATATATATATATATATATATATATGTTTATGTACATGTGTGCATGTATGTGTGCGTACGTGATGCGCGTATGTGTCTGTGCATAGATGAGAGGGGTAACTTATGGATTATCGTCCTTAATATTGACAAGCGATGACTAATAGCTATAACTTTCGTTATCCTTATTGTAAGGCACAGTGGGATGTAAATGGGTGCTTCTTGGTAACATAATAGAATGTGTAGGACATTAGAAAAACTTACGTAAAGAAAAAGGTTCTGAATAAATAGCAATGCTAAAGTCAGACAGACAGATTGAGATGAATTGAAAATGGTAATTATGAAAGAATTAATTGATTGCTTGATTGATTTGAGGTTTTCTGGCATCCTGAAAGAGTGAAAGAAACCCTTTTCTCGGAGTCTAAGTAATTAATTTAAAGTTACGCCAAGATCTTAGATTTATAATAAACTCCATGTGAAAAACAATGAAATATGCAATCATCAGTATGAATAACAAAAGAAAAATAAGGAGAAATTAAAAACAAGACAAGACGAAAGTGAAAGTAATAAGTCCACAGCAACATCTTCTAGAAGAAGCATCATCACCCCCCCCCCCCCGGTTCCTCTTCCAGTCCTCCCCCATCCCCTCCCCCTTAGAAGCAATAACATTTCCCCCGCATTCGGGCATAAAGGTCACAATAAACAAGGCTCATGGGGCACTTCCAAGGGCACTTCCGAGAAATATTTTTCGTTAAATTGCACATTAAGTTCTACAGAAGTGGGTAGCCAGCTGAAGACCTCGGGGGAGTCATTCATATATGATGCAGTAAAATCTGACGTCACAGGAACAACAGATGGCCTTCGTTTGAAGTTGTGGTGGCCACAGATGGGTCGCATTCCGGATTTTGGTGGAGTTTATTTACGGAATATTGATTTACTGTAATACTTGAAATAATATTATGAGTAATATAATAGATATAATGGTGATGATGGAAACTGATTGTTACTATCATTACTGAAGCTGCTGTTGCTATAAATAATTATGATGATGATAATTTTAAAAGTTTATAATAAAAGTAAATGCCATTGATTATGGCCAACAGATTTAAAAAGTATGAGAGAAATAATGAACAGTACATAATGGTACAATTCTAACTGGTGTCATCTGAAGAATTTAATTTTTCCATTATAGTTCTTTAGCGGAGACAAATATAATCATTAGTACTATGTAAAAGTCATTTGTTTATACGACCCATCCACTGAAACAAAATAAAAATTTAACGAATTGTATGAAAGTATTTTTTCTTTATAAAGTATATAATAATTACTGATATCCAAGTATTTTTTCTTTATAAAGTATATAATAATTACTGATATCCAAGTATTTTTTCTTTATAAAGTATATAATAATTACTGATATCCGTTCAGCCCAAAAGCCAACCTCTTTCCTTATTCTTCGATTACGAAGATTAAAAGTTCGAGTAAAAGTTCCCAAATTCAATGAAAACAAAATAATTATGGAAAATTTTGAAGTATATTAAGAAACTTCCGACATATTCATTCTTGAGCCAAGCGAAATTTAATAACAAACATACCATCGTTTTCAAGGGAACTTGAGATTTATTACCAAGGCCATAAACTCCCTAACGACGTGGTTTCCTCTCATTTCATGATTTTAGATTAAAGACGTGATGAAGGAATTATATTAATAAGGGGAGGAGAATAAACTTATAATATCGTACTAGCAGTTTATTCATCAATAAAGTGCGCTTGGAAATGTATAAGGTCAAGTTACTGAAAAAAAAAAAAACATTGAACCAGAGTTATTTTTGGTCATTCTTATCCTGAAGATGATAAGAATTACGTTCATAAAAGCGTAAGAGTTTTGTGTGGCAACTATCAATTTTAGATAATTTTCTTTCTTAGTGATGAGTTACTTTATTTGGGAAAGGTTTAGAGGTCTCGGTATGTCTTATATTATTATTATTATTATTATTATTATTATTATTATTGTCACTATTACTATTATCAAAGCTACAACCCTAGTTGGAAAAGCAAGATGCTATAAGCCCAAGGGCTCCAACAGGGAAAAATAGCACATTGAGGAAAGGAAACAAGGAAATAAATAAACGATATAAGAAGTAATGAAAAATTAAAATGAAATATTTAAAAGAAACATTAACAACATTAAAACATATAATTCACATATGGATATAAAAAGATTTATTTCAGCCTGTTCAACATCAAAACATTTGCTGCAACTTTGAACTTTTGAAGTTCTACTGATTCAAGTACCCGATTAGGAAGATTATTCCTCAACTTGGTCACAGCTGGAATAAAACTTCTAGAATACTATGTAGTATTGAGCCTCATGATGGAGAAGGCCTGACTATAAGCATAAAACGCGTGCTAAAAGAACCGTGAAGGTTTTTTTTTTTTCTTTTTTGAATTAATATTTCTGTGAATGGAGTGATAAGAAATAGGCTCAAACGAGGTTTGTGGTAAACTATTTGAAACGCCCCTTTCTGCAGAAATGGGGTTCGAGTCCCGCTCAAGCTCAGTAGTTTCTTGTAGTGTCTGCAACCCCACCACCCTTGTGAGCTAAGGATGGTGAGTTTGGGGGGAACCTGTAGGTCTACCTGTTGAGTCGTCAA
>NC_090747.1:87855047-87857547 GCF_036898095.1 Palaemon carinicauda
CCCCTTGAGTGAAAAATTGTTTGGTAATATCAATGTTGTCAAGTGTATGAGGACAGAGGAGAATGTGGAATGAATATGGCATACTATCCGGTGTACGCGTAGGCAAAGACAGAATGAGTCATAACCAGAGAGAGGGATCCAATGTAGTACTGTCTGGCCAGTCAAAGGACCCTATAACTCTCTAGCGGTAGTATCCCAACAGGTGGCTGGTGCCCTGGCCAAACTACTACTTACTGACGACGTAAATTATATTTTTATTATCTTTCTCTGTAACTATGTCCAATGTACATTTTCGGAAATTTTTGAAGCTCCTACGAACCTCTCCGAAAGTAATGATCGTCCCTTGCAAAGATCAAATTCTGTTTCACCTTTAGGTAGTTTAGCAACGACTTTGCTGCTTTTAAGTAGTAAATCCGTCATTATCAAAATGTAAAGAGCTGCTATTGTAAGCTTTTCTTTGTTCATTTAGAAAAAATAACTGTCTTTGATGCAGATCCTTGAAATCGGCATTAAGATTTCCTTCATTCTCCTATTCTTATGCAATGTTTTGTTTTACTTCTTATCCTTTCGAATTAAGCTATAATTTCGTCACAGTTTAACCCCAGAATTGTTGGTGATCACCTGAAATGGCCATCGTTTAAGAGTAATGATTAAACAACAACCGAGGTTAAAAGCCAAAGATTACGCAAAGGAGTTCTCTCTCTCTCTCTCTCTCTCTCTCTCTCTCTCTCTCTCTCTCTCTCTCTCTCTCTCTCTCTCTCTCTCTCTCTCTCAATACGAAAAAACACAATGGCAGGCAGCCCGTATCAGGCAATATGAAACCTGGTAAAAACCAGGCATGAATAGGGTTATTCTAAACTAATCTCATATCTATGCCAGGGAACGTCTGCACCTTGTCTATCTCGCTGAGATAGAAGGAACGAAAAGCTAGAAAAAACAATTCACGGATATCCTCGCAATGATGACATTAAATCGCAAATGAGCTATATACAAGGTCAAACGAGGTGCTTCTAGAGCCAATATCAGTGGGTCGGATAAAATAGCAACCGTTTCAGAGTGTAAAAGCGCAAGTTTATTCGGTTAATAGTCGCTTAGGGAGATGTTTGCTGGATCAACAAAGTTTAAGTTAGGCGCGAATAAACGATGGAGCATTGCCGGGCATTCCTGTGCAATATGCCTTACTTTTGAATAAGAGAAAAAAGGCTATGATTGCATAAGAATCACTGTTATTACGTATGTTTATTATATATATATATATATATATATATATATATATATATATATATATATATATATATATATGTATATATATATATATATATATATATATATATATATATATATATATATATATATATATATATATATATGTGTGTGTGTGTCTATATATATGTATATATATATATATATATGTCTATATATATGTGTATATATGTATATATATATATATATATATATATATATATATATATATATATATATATGCATATAAATATTCACTAATGGAAAAAGGGCATTTGAAGAGAAAAGAAAGAGCCATTTTTTCGAAATTCTTATAAAATATATAAATTATTACGAAAAAAATATTAACTATCTCGGTCAAGACTTGAATACTTTTTGGGTTTCAACTTATCATATAGATGATATACATAATTTAACCCAAGCTCTAAAAACAACGACTTTAAACACGAACCAGAGCTCTAAAAGAGATAACTTCGCATCCTCTTAATGCTCGAGATTCTCTGAAGATGAAAAAAAGGCCAACTGAGATTCCAGCTTCTGAGGACACCATAATGAAAATAACGCCCAGGCTGAGAACCATTTACGAGGAGAGTAAATCTTCCAAAATGAGTCACAAACTGTCCATAAAAAATCAGACAATTTGGCATCAAAAGAGAAAAAGCTAGCACAGACGAGCTCGTTGGGTGTGTTCGCTTAGTGTAATGGCACAAGAGAAGAAACTGGTAAATACCTTACGGCATTAGGTGGAAGAGACGTCTGGTCAATGTTTAAGAAAGAATGAGAGAACAAACAAAAACAACTTGGATGGCCGAAGAATAAGAAATAGCAAGAGAATAAAATGTGACTATTACACATTCGTCTCTAAATTCTTTTTATTCAATAAATAAGAACAATTAAAAATTAAGAAACTTTTATGTGTGCCAGAAAAATAAAAGGGATCAACAAATATGATTGTCAGGGTTGAATCAGTAGAACTTCAAAAGTTCAAAGTTGCAGCAAAGGTTTTTTTGTTGACCAGGTTGACATGAGTCTTTTTATAGTTTATATATGGCATATCTGTTTTGACGTTGTTACTGTTTTTAGAGTGATTTATTGTTAATTTGTTCTCATCATTTATTTATTTCCTTATTTCCTTTCCTCACAGGGCTACTTTTCCCTTTTGGACCCCTTGGGCTTATAGCATCTTGCTTTTCCAACTAGGCTGTAGCTTGGCTAGTAATAATAATAATAATAATTAGGGTGAAGGCAACCTTGCCTA
>NC_090747.1:87862547-87877547 GCF_036898095.1 Palaemon carinicauda
CAACTTCTCAAGGCCTGAGTGACACGTCCTTCCTTCCTTCCTTCCTTCCTTCAAACCCTCCGGCCATAGCTCATTTGTTTTCCAAGTGTCTTGTCTACATTCTCTCTCTCTCTCTCTCTCTCTCTCTCTCTCTCTCTCTCTCTCTCTCTCTCTCTCTCTCTCTCTCTCTCGTTTCTTTACGCTGCTGTCTTGCGTCATGAACTCAGTAGTGTAGATTTGCATTTCCATCTAATGAGGCTTTCATGTTAGTTGTCTTGCACGCAAGCGCATGCGCGCTCGCACATGCATGTTTTCCATATGATATACGTTCCTATAGCATATATGTATGAAGCTGATTATATTTATGTATATATATACATATATATATATATATATATATATATATATATATATAATATATAATATATATAATATATATAATATATATATATATATATATATAATATATATATATATATATATATATATGTATACATATATATATATATTATATATATATATATATATATATATATATATATATTATATATATATATATATATATATATATATATTAGTAAGAATTTTCTTTTTAATTATTTTGCTTTCCCAATTAATGTTCCACTGCAATATGATGAATTAATCATCAATCATCTTTAGATTAAGTTTTGAATATTTATATTTCATACCGACAGTTTAGATGCATAAAATGTATAAACTTCATCTCGTCAAGATGACAATCTATATGCCTTACATTTTAAAATTATCTCTCTCTCTCTCTCTCTCTCTCTCTCTCTCTCTCTCTCTCTCTCTCTCTCTCTCTCTCTCTAAACCTGACCCCTTCATCATCTATAACGCCATCTCTTCCTTTGGGTCCCATCCCCCCTCCCACAATGCCTCCTCCCTTTCCTATACCCCTTTCCATCTCCTCCCTCCTCCTCCTACACCACTGGCTCCACCTCCTCCTCTTTCTCGACTCTTCTCTCCGTCTCCATCTCGAGTTCGTCTGGGTGAAGAGCCCTCGAGAGTCAAGTGAAGACATCAAGTGTCTGCCCATTTGGTGTGCCGAGATTTAGGTTGACTAATGACTGGACCTCTTCAATCCTACACGCCTCTTTGACTCTCACTCGGCCCTCCGGCTAACATAGTTACGGCGACAGAGAAAAAAACGTTATACGGTATAGACATGTATATATATAATAAGTGAATGCGGGGACTAAGAGCGAAAGGAAATGTGTGAATCATGAAGATAATTCCAAAGTTCAGGAGTAGATTTAATGATGAATCTAGCTAATAGTTTAGTCTTTGCATTACTGAATTTCGTAGTCGGTAGGAAAAGAGGTGACCTGATCGGTGCTATTAAGCTACTTCATCGGTAGAGGAACTCTTTCCGTGAGTTTAATTGATTAGAAACTTAAGCAGTACCTGTGGAAGAAATATTGGAGACTCACGCACACATGCATACACACCGAACACACACGCAAACACACACACACACACACATATATATATATATATATATATATATATATATATATATATATATATATTAATATATATATATATATATATATATATATATATATATATATATATTAATATATATATATATATATATTAATATATATATATATATATATATATTGATATATATATATATACAGTATTTATATATATTTATATATATTTATATATATATAAATATATATATATATATATATATATATATATATATATATGTATACAGTATTTATATATATATATATATATGTATATATATATATATATATATATATATATATATATGTATACAGTATTTATATATATATATATATGTATATATATATATACAGTATATATATATATATATATATATATATATATATATATATATATATATATATATATATATATATTACCCATAGATTTTAATCACGTGTGTTACTCTTAATAGAGTTGGGCCAGATGATAACCTTCGATCATTCGCTGGTCTTTTAAGGGTGAAATTGCTCCTTCTGACTCATCTTTTTCTTGGTTGCGATCTCATTTATTTTAGGTGAGGTTTACAATTGTTTCTGAAATTAGTATGATTCGATTTTTATAAACAAAGGCTCGCTAAGTTCTCGGTCTGTTTCCCCACTTATGGTGCAAACGACTTGACTAAGAGATCCAGCATTCACACACAACACACACATGCTTATATATATATATATATATATATATATATATATATATATATATATATGTATATATATATATATATATGTATATATATATAATGTGTGTGTATGTATATATATATATATATATATATATATATATAATATGTGTGTGTATGTATATATATATATATATTATTTGTATATAGGTATACACTTGTATGTATCAATGCAAATACATGGAAATATGAAAAGGTAGTGGAATAAACAAGTAAATTTATTAGTACTACTAAATTAAATGTAAATCATCCTATTATTGATAATATCGTCCATGCTAATTTTTCTTCCGAATGATTTTTCTATATCCTATGTCAGGTAATATTTTCTCTTGTGATCTCTTCTTCTTAATATTTCATTTCAAAGTAATTCACATTGTTTCTTCATACTGAGAAATATTCAGGAATGGTTAAAGATAGAAATAGCACTAAAGAACTGAAAGTTTGCATATGGTCATTACATAAAAGTCGAGACACCCTTCAATTGCTCATACCAGTCTTTTTTATATATTTCAACTCTTTGTTACTAATAAAGTTTATCACCGAATATAATATTACTTTGATGGACTCATTAATTCACTTTGATTCCAAGCCCTGATCCGCTTTGAAAACTTGAAAGGAATAAGCGTAAAACAAAATATTTTTATCGAAAATTTGATGTACAACAATGTATTTGTTTCCATTGTCTATTTTAAAGTATAAGTTCTAATAGATTTTTCTCTTTATTGTAAATTATTGACTGTCTTTTAATCTTTGAAGAAGTCATTAAGCAATTATCCCAATTATTCCCCCACATTTCTAACATTTTGACATGGATGTTGATCAACGTTGACATTTAATGTTGTTAATGATCTGAAGATATTCTATTTCGATTGTTATTACTTCTCTTGTAGATTATTTACTTCCTTGTTTCCTTTTATCACTTAGCTATTTTTCCCTGTTGGAGCCCTTGGGCTCATAGCATCATGCTTTTTCAAATAGGGTTGTAACTCAGCTAATAATAATAATAATAATAATAATAATAATAATAATAATAATAATAATAACAATAATAATAATAATAATCTATACAGCTTCTCTGCCTGCCTTGCACGGTAACGATCGATTCTACATTAGATAACCGTTTCTTTGTATCTAAGATGACAACGAAAGGCAAATTCGTTTTTTATTCATCTATTGTTGTATTTTAATCTAATTTCCCTATTTATCAATGCCACTATACATATGTTTACTTATTGGAGTTTGCTGCTACACAGAGATACCTTGAAGATCACGGAAGGTAAATTACTCTATACTCAATTTTTTTTAATGAGGCGCATTTGCACCGACTCGCAGCGGTGCCCTTTTAGCTCGGAAAAGTTTCCTGCTCTCTGATTGGTTAGAATTATCTTGTCCAACCAATCAGCGATCAGGAAGCTTTTCCGTAATAAATGGGCACTCCTGCGAGTCGGTGCAAATCTGCCTCACTAAAAAGAATTGACCATAGAAATCTTTACATTTTCTCATTTTCGTGTTTACCCATAGAAATTTGATTTTGTATGTGTACTTTTCAATAATGAACCGAGTATCATCTTAACTTGTCCGCTAGGTTGAGATGTTCCTATATCTTTGAACAGTAATGGTGAAGGTGAAGAGATTTTTTTTCTTTTTTCTTTTTTTTATCTGGTAATTTTCTCATTTATTAACTCTAGCATTTTAATACTTCCATGGAGCCTTTTTCTAATAACCATACAAGTAAGATAGAAATAATTTATAGAATAGTAAAAAATGTTAACAGGTGCATCGATTTATACATGAACATCTTATAATTGATATGTAACTAACCCCAACGCTGGAGCAGTTTCTATAAGAGCCGTAAACTGTACAGAAAATAAACTTAAGATGTTCCCTCGTATAACGACAATGAATAAATTCCTTCAAAACTTTGGCTGTAAATAAAAAAAAATGCAACTTGTTATGAGCCGCCAACATATTGTCAAGAGACTAGAAAAAAATAAAAAATAAAAAGTTTTGCTCGACACATCCTTCTTACTTGTGCGCATGAAGAAAAAAAGAAAGGAAAGACTTTATAATACGAGTTTTATCTCAGACACTCTCATCCCAGAACTTTCGCCACTTAACTTAGCTGAAGATATTACAGTTTAAAAAGTTTTAATTGGCCTCACTCATGGTAGCCGCTGCTACTATGCTTATGACGGATACTTGCTTCGTGTCCCTGCTCCTTTTTCCTTATTCTTCAATATCAAGTTTCTAAACACACGTGTGAAGGTTTAAAGGCCGCTCATGAATGGCAGAGGCAAGGGACACTGACATTGTCCTATCAAGCAGGACAATGCCCTAGAGATTGACCATACATACATATGATCAGCTCCCAAGCCCCCCTCCATTCAAATTAGGACCAAGGAGGGCCACGCAATGGTTGCTAATGACTCAGAAGATAGACCTATAGGCTCCCCACCCCCCATCCTTAGCTCACAAGGATGGTGACGTTGCAACGACCAAAAAAACTATCGGGATTGAGCGGGACTCGAACCCCAGTCTGGTGTTCACCAGTCAATGACGTTACCACAGTTTTTAACTCGATAAGCATTTTTGGAAATGTCAATATTCCGTCTTTTCTTTAATTTTTTTGCGAATAGTTTCACTACTGACATTGATAAAAGTACCTCATCAAATAGCGTTCATATCATTTAAACGTGTTGTTTAGTTTTAACTAGATGCGCATTTTTGAAAATGTTAATATTCCATCAAGTATTTTTTTTTCTTTTGCGAATAGTTTCACTACTAACATCGATAAAAGTACCTCATTAGATAGCGGCGTTCATCTCATTTAAAGGCGTTGTTTAGTTTTAACTAGATGCGCATTTTTGAAAATTTTTAATATTCCGTTAAGTTTATTTGCGAGTACAGTAATTTTATTAATATTATAGCCAATAAAAGTACCTTATCAGATAGCGTTCATTTAATTTAAACGCATATCTTTTATTTGCCTTTTTGGGGGGGGTTTCAGTGAGAAAGTATTTCATATTTTCAATGAATAATAGTCATCAAAATATAAATTCATTAACCAAAATATGAATAATAAAATCAACATAACATATGACCAACAACAAACTAACAAAAACATTATCCCGACGGAAAGGAATTAAACAGCCGTGATCTTCCTCTACATGTGCCAGGTAATTAGGCAGAACATGATGGCACTCGCCGGAACCCTTACACTTCGAATTTTATCTCTCTCTCTCTCTCTCTCTCTCTCTCTCTCTCTCTCTCTCTCTCTTCTGCTTTACATGCATCGTCGTTAGCTTGTCTTTCAACATATACATGTATACCAATTTATTCTAAAGAGAAATAGCGTCTTTGTGCATATATTTATACATGTTATAGTTATAAAAGAAGTAAAAGTTTAAATAATGTATATCTTCCAACTTAATAAGTTATTTGTTGTGTATGAAGAGTTTTAATCAATTTTTAAGTCATTGTGCAAATGCTCAAACATGCATACACACACTTACATACTGTATATATATATATATATATATATATATATATATAATATATATATATATATATATATATATTATATATAACTGTATATATATATACCCAGACAGATATATGTATATATGTGTGTATATATATATATATATATATATATATATATATATATATATATATATATATATATACCCAGACAGATATATGTATATATGTGTGTATATATATATATATATATATATATATATATATATATATATATTTATTTATATTTATATTTATATATATCAAACCAATTTTCATTATGAAACAAAAAACAAATTATGAAGAAAATTTGAATCGGAAGATGTTATGTTAGTAGATAGTCAAATTTTGCTATGGAATAGTGAATTACAATACAAACTAACATGCATACAGTTATAAACTTTTAGTAGCAAAAAAAGAATAGAAGTAATCCTCTTTAGAAAGAAGGATGACTATGTCGTTTGCTAATCCTGTTTTTCGAAGGCACCTGTGTTATTTCTAAATGGGTATTTGTTAAGCATATGATTCTAAAGATCTCTATATGTTATTTATTAATTGTTAGGTAAATTGATCAAGATAATACATTTTTAGGCTACACTCGTATTCTCATCAAATATTTCTTCTATAAAACTGATCTAGATTCCTTTCGATCCCACATATTAGAATAGATTGGATGTCCAATGTCGTGGTACCTATAGGAAACGTCCCTGCTGAGCGATCTGTTGGACTGGGATTCGAAAACGCTCTAGCAAAGGAATTGGGTTTTAAGAAATCTATAGGTCTATCTCGTGAGTCTCATGAGTCAGCAGTAGCCATTGCCTGGCCCTGGCTTAGGTGGAGAGGGATCTTGGACGCTGATCATTATACGGTTAGTCTCTGGGGCTTTGTCTTGCTAGGGCATTGTCACTCTCCTTTGCTTCTGCCATTTATGAGTGACCTTTAAACCTTTAATAAGATATTGTTTTTCTATCAATATTGAAAATGACACATCTATCTTGTGTGTATCGTATGCACTTTTTAAAGCTGTTCAATTCTCCTTCAGTGATAATTTTCCTGTTTGACTCGTGTAGGGTTTTGTTACTTGTCTTGCATGGATTTTATTCAAATATAATTTTCTTTGCTATTTTTGTCTTTTTTCTGTTTTTATTATCATGAAATTATAACAGAAAATCTGTTTTTACTATTCTCGTTTCATCGTCTCGACATACAGTATTTTGATTTCGTACGTATATACCTAATTACATAAATTTCCCTTGGAATATATTCAGCGTTATTTACAGTTAGTGATTTTAAAAGCGTGAGAGTAATCCTTAGCCATCTCATATATATATATATATATATATATATATATATATATATATATATATATATATATACATATATATGTATGTATGTATATATATATGTACATACACACACACATATATCTATGTATATATATATATATATATATATATATATATATATATATATATATAATGTGTATATATATACACATATATGGATATATATGTATATATATATATATATATATATATATATATATATGAATATATATAGTAGTCACTATCAAACGTGACCTTTATCCTTTCATATATTAATTCACAAGTAGCTTTTGATATAGAATTCAGTCTACCTCGGGTTAGACTCAAGGGGAAATTAATTCTATTTATGATAAGAGCTTCTGCTCTGGCCAGATTACTAACCTGAGCCTATTAATTAAATTCAGTATTTAAAGCTATTTGTGTCTTGATAATGTGTATATATATATATATATATATATATATATATATATATATATATATATATATAAATATATATATATATACATATTATATATTTATATTTATATATATATATATGTACACACACACACATATATATATATATATATATATATATATATATATATATATATATATGTACACACACACACACACACACATATATATATATATATATATATATATATATATATATATATATATATATATGTGTGTGTGTGTGTGTGTATGTGTGTGTGTGATATATGTAATATGTGTGTGCGTATATATATATATATATATATATATATATATATATATATATATACATACGTACTTATATGCTGTAAAATATAGCTCTTTAATAATGTAATAACAGAAACTTATATGCTGTTTTTTTTTACTTGAGAATTGCGAGTAACTCACGATGTCGAATAAGCTCACATGACATGAAAAATAATGTATTTTTGACATTTATCTCTTCTAACTAGAATGAACTGGACTTCTTTTGCAAAAAAAAAAATGGGTCTTTAAATCTTGAAATGGGGGCACATTGCATTATGACATTAATTACATCTTGGTTTTATCTTGGGTTTTTACTTGTCGTTCGAAGCGAAACAGAAATTTTCTTCTGGTTTTGCATTAGAAGAAATTCTATGCAATCCCCTATACATCCCTAACTAGAAGATCTAAGGACGAACAGTCCAGAAGTCTCAAGAAAGTACGTCATAGTGTACACCTCTCTCCCTCATCCCAGGCCCTTAAGCACTCCAATTAGTGAACTGTTGTTCTCTCCCTTCAGACAACGACCCCTGCCTCATTACTGTAAGTGCTAATCAAAACGATGGTGCGAATGGCAACGAGTTCATTCTAATTTATGGCTACGTGATGGAATTCCCTTTTCATTACCATTTCGATAAACAACAGTTGTAAACATTTTACTCCCTCGATTAGAATATAGAGAATTCGTATTCCTTAGTCTTGCTACCTTTAGTTTTTTGGTGCGTGTGTTTTGGGCTATTAGTTGGAATTATATATAGTGGAATTAATGTCCTGTGAAAGTTGTAACCCAAGATAGCATATTAAGTTAAAATTGGATGATTCTAAATAATTTATATGATGTAAGGATCGAAAATTTTGAGAAATTGATTAAAAAAAATGGTAACCTATCGGAAACTTCCCTGCTTGGCAATCTGTTGGACGGGAGTTCCAGTATCCTTCAAGCTCGACAGTTTTTAGTGGTCTATGGAACCTCGCCATCCTTGTGAGCTAGGGATTCGGGGTTTTGTGGAAGCCTATAAATCTACCTGCATCAACAGCCATTGCCTGGCTCTCTCTGGTCCTAGTTTGATGGAGAGGGGGCTTGGGCGCTGATCATCTGTATATATGGTGGCACTGGCACTGTCTCTTGCCTCTGCCATTCATGAGTGACTTTTAAACATTTTAAGTGGGTGGATCCAAACAAAAGATATTCTCCTTCTGTATTTTAAGAATAGGAGCTACAAGTGAGATGTGTCTGTTATCATTTACGCTATAACTGTAAACTAATTCACTACATGTTGTTTAGATGATTAATGAATTACCGAGTGGAAATAACTTAACTTGGTGAAAGGGTTTGTATATTGCAATGATCAGCAAAGCTATATTAGTCAAGGTCACCCATACTAAGTTGGTTTGTTGTGAGCGATCAGACAAAAGTTTCCCACCATCATCAATACACGCTTACCAGCATGGTGATTAAAACTGGTCAACCCCCAGACTTGAATTGACATGTCTGACGTTTTTGTCATGTGGTACATTATAACACATTAACAAATTGCCTATCAAACACAAATGAAATAGGTTTAAAAAGTCATTGTTTATACAAATATGTTTACTTGTTATACAGCACCAGAAAAAAAAAATCCAATACTCTCCAGCTACTCGAAAAATCTAATATATCATCCAGTGTCATTTATTATCGTGTCGCCTGACATTTAATACCTCAGAAGAAATGACGGTCAATTATTCAGATTTCACACGCTTGACATTTAGTTACGTGATTCCCGGGCCGGTTTTTTTTTTTTTTTTTTTTTTTTTTTTTTTTTTTTTTTTGAAGGACAGACAACAATTAATTTATTTGGGGCCACTACAAGAGTAGAAGGAACCTGGAGGAGGGAGCTGTTACGGAGAGAAGATAAGGAGGAGGCAGAAAATTATAAGGCGAGATAAGTTGAAGGATAATAGGAGAGAAGAGGTATGGTGGAAGAGGATGTCTTTGATAGAAGGTATTGGAGAGGCTGTATCAGGCAACCGACCCCTTAATGTAGGGATAACGGTGGGAAAGAAGAAGAAAACAAAAGTAGAACATAGTTCAGAACACTTCTGGTGTTTGTTGCGAGATTCCCTTAGAAATGGAGTAGAATATTTAGCTTTGTATATGTGATTGATTTTACCTTTTGTCAATTTCATAAACAAAGCTTGATATTCTAATTCATTTTCAGTGGATTCTCGTAATAAATACCAAGAACGTTTTTAATTATTTTTTACTCTTGTGGTGGCCCCAAATATATTAAGAGCATTTGCATTCACTCCTTTTGATACTTAATTTATCTAACTAGATAAAGACTTTATTGTGTTTCATTTTGAACATAAACGCTTCCCAGTATTATTCATAGAATAAGATGATTCTGTGCTTAATAAGGTCATTTTATTGGAATGTGGATAGAACACACACTTATCCTATTGACCCTCAAGGAACTATTCAATTCTAACCATTATGTGTCCGGGAAAGGTTGATTTTACCCAGGTTTGAAATTAGTTCGCGTTAATTGTGAAAGCGGTGTATGAAATTGTTGTCTACCAAGTTGAAGAAAAAATAGCTTGAAGTAAATTTAAGAGAAGACGGCGAGGCGAAGTTTAGAATATTTCGTACCAGCGGACATTTTTTAGATGAAAATTCAACAACAGTTGTATCAAAAGTAGTTCTAACTTTGACACGAAAATGATAGCAGCGTCAGCAAAATCATTACCAGCTTCGTAATTGATGTTGTTGTTTTTTTTCTATTGTTATTTTGATTATCATTACTATTTATATTTTTTTACTCATCTAACTGCTAGTTAATAAAATTTCTGTCATCAGCATATCCCATATCATATGTAATAAATGTACTCACTAAAATACAAATTTAAAGAAATCTAGATTTTCAGACAATTCTGCACACATTAATTTCTACCTGTCGATTCTCATTTTATAAATATATATATATATATATATATATATATATATATATATATATATATATATATATATATATTTATTTATTTATTTATTTATTTATTTATTTATTTATTTATTTATTTATTTATTTATTTATTTATTTATTTATTTATTTATTTATTTATTTATTTATTTATTTATTTATTTATTTATTTATTTATTTATTTAGAGAGAGAGAGAGAGAGAGAGAGAGAGAGAGAGAGAGAGAGAGAGAGAGAGAGAGAGAGAGAGAGAGAGAGAGAGAGCATCCCCCACTCTCCAAAGCACACAAGAAGGCGGCTCCAAGAGCAGCTATAAGTTAAGCAGGTGGTTTTCACCCATTACATGAGTCACTGCTTGTGAGAATGCCTAGGCCTATAATCAAGACAGCATAACGTAGCAGGTGTTCCGAACTTGAGCTTCGTCTTCCCTGTTGACTTGGAACAAAGTTTGGCCGATATTTTACTGTCTCTTGTACGTGTTCTATGCAAATCACAGAAACCGCGAGGATGATAGGAGGCTGTTGCTAGGAAAGTTTAGAAATTGAATCGCATTGTTTTTATTTTTATTGTATATTTCGTCGGAGCGAAAAATCATGGTGGAAAAGTGTTAATTTGCTTGGTTATGTGAGAATAGAACGACTTTTTAGATATTTTAAGTGTTTAAGTCTGCTTGTTTATCGTCATAAACTTGTGTGGATTTTAGCCAGCTTGTAAATTTGTTAATTTATGGTATCCCAGTAATTATTTTAGTAACTATTTCCCATTACCAAATAACGCAGTCACATTATCATCGTAATATAATTCAAGTCAAATTATTGCGATATGAAACTATTTAGATAAACTTGAATATACCATTACCTTAAAATGCAGTTTAGCAAGATTATAGTAATACTGATTCACGTTAACGTTCAGAAACTTCAGAAGCGGAAGTCTTATTAAGAGTCATGTTACATTTTCCCCAAACAGGAGCAAAACGCTTCGTTTTGGGGACCAGGGTAACACACAAGCTCACGCGTCTCTTCTAGGGCCTAGTGTATTAATTAATACTGAACCGTTGACCTTTTAAAGTTACATGCTACATGTATATGAAAGTGTGTGTGTGTTTTTGTTTGTGCATATATGAGTGTTGTGTGCATATGAGAAGCTGTTATGAATTTTATCGGTCCAAGAAGAATTCATTATTAAAATTGTGTGATTGTGTTGATGTATTTAAATCGGGATTAATTTCTAAATTTCAATTAATTTAAAAGATTAAGCATAGTTAAAGCGGTTGCTTTAAGTGGACGAATTTAGATTAAGGTTAAACTTGATCGAAACAATTTCAGTCATTCCTGATTAATTGTCAATATTTCACAACTGGCAGAAACTACCCAGATCTGGAATTACCTATAGAAAAAAAAAAAAACAATTTCTGAATAATGGCAAGTGATGTCAAAAAGGATTTGTAATCCAATAGTTGTGATGGGTCTGTGTCGAAACCTCAGTAACCAGAGGGCACTCAGTAGGTCGCAGACCTCGGCCGCGGCACCTTTTACTAGACCTTGACTTTTGACCTTAAGATGTATTAATTGGCGTGGGTTTTCATTCACTTAAATAGGAACCAAGTTTGAAATCTCTATGACAACGATGTCCAAACTTATGGCTGATTACATGAATTGGACATTTTGCTTGACCGTGACCTTGACCTTTGACCTTTACCTTCCAAATTTAATCATTTCCAGCTTTTTACATAACAGTTAATCCTTGCAAGTTTCATTACTCTACGATTAAAATTGTGGCCAGAAAGCTGTTTACAAACACACACACACAGGTGGTAAAACATAACCTCTTTCCAACTTGGTTGGCGGAGGTAGTTATTTTATATGCGATTAAAAAAAATACGATTCGGAAAAAAAATCTCTTGTAATGGACATGCAGGAGTGGGAATATTCATGTATATCTCATCGTAAGATTTGTATGCGATAGCATTCTTATAGGAATAGGAAACCATTAAACACAATATGTAATCTCGTTAATGACTGGCAGGGCCAATTATTATAAATTATTTTCAGCGTATGCATGTTAAGTAGCACTTGTCCTGGGATGAAGTTGCTAGCCATATGACCATACCCCCAAAAGGCTATTGGGTCTCATACTCTGATGGTATCTGGTATCTTTTGGTGGTCATTCCAACCAAGTATTCGCCACAGCGAACGATACTTTCAGTTATTGAAAGACCGTCCTTGTACAGAACGCGATGAGACGTGGAAAACCTTGGTTCCTTTAATGTTAAATTTGTTAATTACTTTTCTTGTAGTTTCCTTATTTCCTTAGCTTACTGGGCTATTTTCACTGTTGGAGCCCTTCGGGCTTGTAGCATCCTGCTTTTCCAATTAGGGTTGTAGCTTAGCTGACTCGAGGGGCGCTCAGCAGCGAGTATGCTTTCGCCACGCCAAGCGGTCTTATTTTTTTATTAACTCCACTGCATACATGTACTTTGATGTATTTTCTTCAAAATCTAATTGATGTTTCCATGGGTCATACCCCACATGTCCTCTAAGTTTCGTTGAAATTGGTTCTGTGGTTATTGCTCAATATGTTCTGTTGCATACTTATATTTTGATGTACTTTTTCCTAAATGTACAGATTCATCCCTGGGTCATATCCAACATGACTACCAAGTTTAGTCAAAATCGGTACAGCGGTTTTGTGTATTATTATTATTATTATTATTATTATTATTATTATTATTATTATTATTATTATTATTATTATTATTATTATTAAGGAGGGCCCTCCTTAAACATAAACGCAGTAAATTCTAATTTTAGAACTTATAATGATATATAAACACACGTCTAAAAAAACAGACAAAGAATTATTTACAGAGGATGATTTACATTAGTTAATGATTTACAATTGTGTTCTCAAGAGATATTTGATGAATTTAAAAAGAAAATAAACTTATAGGGAATCCCATCAGAATGGTTTTTTTTTTATCTAAACTCCCAACATTTTTCATAATTTTGTGTTTTCGTTGATATTATTATGAAAGACAATTTATACAGTAAGGAATCGGATATCCTTTTTATTCTAAATCTATATAAAACATACCTACGTTTGGGAAAAACCTGGTATTTCAAACATCAAGTTAAATCTTGTAATAATCAAAACTACGTAAATTGTGCCTTACAACCTAATTCATCGATTATCCCTCATTCCTTTCAGAATCCCCATCCCATCTCGAAAGCCTACCTGACTGAATCCACCAGCAGTTAAGACACGAAACTCAAGAGGTACCAATCCTAGCACTATACTTTTTTAGATCTTGGTCAAACCTATTTATCCTTCTTTTATCCGATGATATTCGATACAGATACGACCCCCCACACGGATCTTATAACCTAGACTCGGATCATATAACCGAAAGCGTCCAATAACCGTTTCTACATCTCCCTCCCTAGATCTATTCCACGACAAAGTAGCCATTCCATGAGTCCCGCCCATTCTAACAGTCTAAACAACTGGCCATACCAGCACCGCAAGGGACTAGAAGCAGCCGCCACTCAGCCCCACCCTCCCACCGGTAATGGGTCCCCCTCCCCCCCCCCTCCCTCCCCACCAACAACCTCTACCACCAACCATCCGAAATAGTGATTGGTGTGGAGGAACGAGGCGGACGCCACCCTCATAAATAATGTACAACACAAGTCCGCTAACGACTAGCTGGAGCAGTTGTCAGAAGGGGGAAAGAGGAGAAGGATGAAGGAAGGACATAGAGAGGTGAGAGGGATAAAAGCAAGAGAAAATAAAAGGACAGTTAAAGCTAGGGTATTACACGTTTAGTCTAGAATGTTGTCTTTGTTGAATTTTCTTTTGAAATTCGCTTGTTTCATTCATACCTGCCTTGTGAGTTTCTCTGTCAGCATCTTCTTTGATGTTTACTTTAAGAACCAATTGCAGACTTCTATTTGTATAGTGTTTCAAGACTCGCTAACTGAATGGCCGGTGTTCGATTGTTGAACCGAGTGGAGTAACATTAAACATCAAAATCCGGCATGCCTCTGTTGACTGTAATGATGAATTAACTATCTTGTTATAACTCGAATGTTGAGGGTCACACTTGGGTTAGGGAGAGGCTAGAGAGGAGGAGCTAAGAATAGAGGTATACCTTCAAAATTGAAAGACTTAAACGAGGTAAACCCTATCACACCAGAGTGGAACCAAGATTCTCTCTCTCTCTCTCTCTCTCTCTCTCTCTCTCTCTCTCTCTCTCTCTCTCTCTCTCTCTATGAGACGCCT
>NC_090747.1:87885047-87895047 GCF_036898095.1 Palaemon carinicauda
ATTCTCGACCTATTGGCAGAAGGAGTAAGGAGGAAATTCATGCCTGTTATTTTACATTTAACAGACAATACCGATGGTAAACGAAATATGTTTATCCCAATCGCTTCGGTCAGTTACCACAATGCACGATTTTCACCACTTGACTAAAATTTAGACTTTTTAAGTTGTTTCCGATAGCAAACAACAACACAATCCTAGAGAACAATAAGTTATTCCTGCAATAAAATATCTCGTTTCTGTATATTTTTCGTTTAAAAAGAGGTATTTACATAGAATAAGAAACGGTTACGAAATTTATTAAACTTTTCATTCCTCAAATTATTGTAATATTCTTCAGTAGAATTGACGCTACATTTGGATAGTGAAAGAAGAGTTTGAACCTTGATATGAAAGTTTCGCTTTAAATTTTAAATAAAACATGGAAATTTTCCCCTAAATATGAAAGTTTCTCATTAAAACAAAAATAAAAAAAGGACATTTTCCCCTAAATATGAAAGTTTCACATTAAAACAAAAATAAAAAAGGGACATTTTCCCCTAAATATGAAAGTTTCACATTAAAACAAAAATAAAAAAGTGACATTTTCCCCTAAATAAGAAAGTTTTGCATTAAAACAAAGATAGAAAAGGGACATTTTCCCCTAAATATGAAAGTTTTGCATTAAAACAAAAATCAAACAGGGATATTTTCCCCTAAATATGAAAGTTTCGCATTAAAACAAAAATAAAAAAGGGACATTTTCCCCTAAATGTGAAAGTTTTGCATTAAAACAAAAATGAAATAGGTTCATTTTCCCCTAAATATGAAAGTTTTGCATTAAAACAAAAATGAAATAGGTTCATTTTCCCCTAAATATGAAAGTTTCGCATTAAAACAAAAATAAAACGGACATTTTCCCCTTGGTTTCGGTAAATTTCCCCCTTCCTTAGGGAAATTCAGACCGGCCATCTAACCCATTAAGGCAACATCCTCTGTTCTCTTGACACATGACCCCTTTGCCTTTGCCATTCTTACGTCCATGATTCTCTCTCTCTCTCTCTCTCTCTCTCTCTCTCTCTCTCTCTCTCTCTCTCTCTCTCTCTCTCTCTCTCTCTCTCTCTCTCTCTCTCTCTCTAAATTAAGAATATAAAAACCGAAATTAAAAGACTGACCGTACATTATAGGAAATATGTATAGCCCCTTGATATTTCCTTTCATTTAATTAATTTCGAAATTACCAAAGTTGATTGCATTTGAAAAATATGAAGTAACAACAGAACGGCCCTTTGCCATCTAGCCCCGAGGGACGTCTTACCCTAACCGGAATATTTTAGTTTCCCCAAATATTCCTTTCAGTATCCAACCCTCTGCCTTTTATCGTTATTTGTCAGAATTGGGTACGCAAGAGGTTGCACGAAACCCAAGATTTTCCTTTCCACAATTTAATGACTGGCGTAGACGGAATAATGAAATTAGTAGAGAGGGACGTGGAGGAAAGGCTGTTCATCGGAAAAAACTTTCGTGTAGATTCGGTTTTGAATGGCCTCCAGATATACCCGAATATCCATGTACATCACAGATCGATTTCCATTATTCTTTCTCCCCAGCCTCATCCCCGTTTCAGTTTCATCTCTTTCGAAACAATACCATTATCAGAAAAGAATTTCCCGTTTTGAGAAGCCGTATTAACAGAGCCCTCGCAATTCATTCCCATTCCGTTAAAGGAACCGGCGCGGCGTTTGCTTTTGTTAGCACAAGATTCATAAAGTCCTGCGTTAATCCAAGGCGTTTAGTCGGCGTCATATCCCTCTTGGGGTATCGTAGTGAAGGGAGGAGCTAAGCTATTAGTTTGTACTGTTAAGTACGTGATTAAGATCGAAAGGCTTGGAAAATGAAAGTTACTTAGCTAACGAATTTGTTGTGTCATGGGAATAAATTGTAAACTAGAGGGGCAGTCAGTAGAGCGCAGACCTCTGTCGCGGCAGCTTATTTCCCTACCTTTTGCTTGACCTTTGACCTTGATCTTCAAAATTTAATCATTTCCAGCATTTTACATAACAGTTAATCGGTGTAAGTTTCATTAACCTACGATTAAAATTGTGGCCAGGAAGCTTTTCAAAAACAAACACATACGCACACAAACAGGGGGTAAGACAGAATCTCCTTCCAACTTCGTTGGCGGAGGTATAAATCTTTCTTTCTCTACGAATCGAAATCAAACAAGTGTAAAGTTTTATAGTAAAATATAGGAGTGTCTGACGGAAAGGAATATCTCCTATGGATAATATTTAGTATTTTTTCCTATGCCTTTTTTTTTTCCTTTTTTGAGAACAGCTTTTTGGTCCAATGGCGTGGTTTCCACTAAATTTGACACACGAGCTTTATTGTGTGAGCGACGTTCACTTATTGGTGGAGGGTTCTGTACGGAAGTGAAGGCGAAAAGGAAGGAGAGAGAGAGAGAGAGAGAGAGAGAGAGAGAGAGAGAGAGAGAGAGAGAGAGAGAGAGAGGGGGGGGGGAGAGAGAGAGATTGTATTAGAAAAATAAAAATTGCTAGGAAACTTAAACAGGAGCCACCACAAGAACAACACACATACAAACACACAATATATATATATATATATATATATATATATATATATATATATATATATATATATATATGTATATATATATATATATATATATATATATATATATATATATATATGTGTGTGTGTGTGTGTATATTTATGTATGTATATATATATATATATATATATATATATATATATATGTGTGTGTGTGTGTATATGTATACATATACACACACACACACATATATATATATATATATATATATATATATATGTATATTTATATATATATATATATTTATATATATATTATATTAGAAAGATAGATAGATATAAGCTTATACATGCATAATATATATATAATTATAATTGTGTGTGAACGTGTGAATTTCATAAATAGACAAATAGACAAGCATTTTTTTCAATAGATAGCTCTTAACAAATTGTCTTCAATGCTATACAGCCTAAATAGTTTATATCAATTAGTCTTATCTATACCCTCTTTTAAGTCCGTGTATGCCACATAAAAGTTTTGCTTTAGCTTTCTAACTTCTCGCATAACTTTTTTTTTTTCCACAACAAACCACTTGATCCACACAAACATACTTCCTTGTTTAAACCTAATGTTCTACTCCCACCAATCCATCTTTCATCAATTTTACGTTCTGAATCAAAACCACATCATACACCTTCACTACTATGAGATTCAGGGCCTCTGTAACACGGTTTTTTCGCAATAACTTTTTTTCTATGAATTTCATAAATATAACGCTTATTCAGAATGCACATTATATCTACACATAAATTTTGACTATATTCTGTATTACGTAGGTTGAATAAATTTCGTACTTTATTAAGTTAAAGTGATGATTTTTGAAGACGGGCCAACTACTCAGAGAAAAGGTTTCGAACGCACTCGTTACGTAACTTATGACGGCATTTCTTCTCTCTTTCTCGATCGATGATTGGTTATACGTAACGAAGGCTATACCTCTGCCAACAATAACACAAAAGTGTAAATAAAAGCAAAGCAGTACACCTTTATGAACTCTGAAACCTCTCCACTGAGAATTGTCATAATGAACAAACGAACAAAATATGTTAATAAATACAAAAACACTTCAATTATTTGTATAACTCCCAAAATAAGTTTCCTAAGAAATTACAGTCTACTTTATAGGTCACAATCAGATTGACAAAGTGTATGGAATAGTTGGTAATTTTCAAAAACGTAGTAGACCAGCTTGATTTGATAACTGCTATATCCAATGTCAAGCAATTTTTATTCATTGTCTATCTACCTACCTATTTACTGTAAAAAAAAAAGATAGCCGGTACCGTATTTTGGCTTTAAACCTTCACCAATAATTATCGTCAGAATGATGACTTCATGAGGCTCCACCCACTTTAGCCTCGTTATTATTCAGGATAACACTGAAGGCTATACATGGGCATTGTTGGATCAGAAAATTTAAATTCTGGCTATAAAAACTAATTTCTCGGGTAGTTGTAAGAAGTGCTAAATGATCCTCAAGGATCCCAGCAGTTGGCCTAAACGTTTAATTTATTGTATACTACTGTTGCGGCACTACTGTAAAGTAGTATTACTACGCTAGCACAGATACCCCACCCACATTTATGTATCGTTCCGCCATTCATAAAGTCTTTGTTATGTTTTTTCACTGTGCAATAAGCCATGGCCTCCTCAGAAATTAAGTTTAACATTAGATCATAGGCTATTTCATTAAGCTGACAAATTCATGGCAACTGGGTATGTTATTGCCGATGTTGAAGTTAAAGATAAAGTTTGGTATCATTCCTTCATTGCATTATCATCTTTACTACTATTTGTTTTGCTACATGTAGTAATTATTTTAAAGGATAAATGAATTATGTTCACTTTACTTCTATAAATTCCTGTAATATGTACAAATAAAATTCCTAAAACTATTCCTGATTTATTTACAAAATGCAGTCATGCCCAAAACATAGCCAACACGGTCGTACGGCCTAAGAAGAAGAAAAGAAATTATATCGGATGATCCGTTGGTCTGATGGAGAGTTTAGCACAAAATTCTTATTTTAACAAAAATAGTTATATCAACAATGTTCACATACAATCTCTCCCTTTCTCTCTCTCTTGGTGACATAGTGAATAGTTAATGGAAATGTTCAAAAGCCTGAATGACATTACAAGTATTATAATCATGTTACGCTAGGTACAAATCAGACCATAAACATTGGATTTAAACTAGAAACTGGATAATTACCTATTCAGGCTATAGTAAATATGGCCACGGGCTTTCTCTTGACTGTATAAAGTTGCAAGTCGTAAGACAAATGCAGTTTTGCAACCACGGGGGGCAATTCCAGATCCTGTTAGCCATTCTTGAATGTTATGGGTTTCAGAGCCGATGGAAGAAGGTGAATGGGTGTCTGGTGGATGGGCGGGGCAAAATTTTGTCCAAAGCTGTTTACATTGCTTACGTAATGAATGTTTTCGACTCTTGGCTCGTTATCACTGGCCATGGCGTCGGCTAGATCATTTTTACTCTATAAAAATTCAAACTATTGGGTTTAGGTTATTGATAATGCTGACAAAATTTGTGTGTGGTTGAAAAAAAAATATACATATGTCAACTTTCAGCTACATCCGATGCTTTGTTAAGGAGCAAAGTCCAAAAAACCGTGTTACAGAGGCCCTGAATCTTATAGTAGTATACAGAGTAGTGTCGTGTCCCTATAATTAATAGTTTTATTTTATTTACATCACACCAATATTATAAAAAGGAAGACTCCTATCAATAACACTTTCACCATTGTATGGCATCATCTCAGTTTGTAATCATGTCAACTTATAGGTATTTGAATTCTTCACACCTTTAAATCTCTCAATTATTACTCCTACAAGCATTTATAAACTATATCTGCCCCTAAGTCTTTAAGCATTCAGCTCAAGGCTCCCTAGCCTCTACATTGGATTGGCTAAGGATGGCGTTCTCTGCAGACTGGTTATCTTCATTTGCATCTAGCGTTCTGTAATCTATTTGTTCATTAATCTTTCTCTTCCAGTTTACTTCAGTTTGTAAACAATATTGTGGTCTATTCTTTCCACATTCTCCTCAGTCCTTATACACCAAACAACACCGAGATTACCAAACAATTCTTCTTCGCTCAAGAGGTCAAGTACTACACTAAGATTGCTCAGTGGCTAGTTTCCACTAGGTAACGTAGAAGAGACTTTAGCTACAACTTCTTATGCTTCCTTTGGTGTTTGAACACAATTCCCACGTTATTTTCATTACTTTACGTTTTTAACTTTATTTCTCATGTAAATAATTACACATAATCTTTTTTCCATACAGTTGTACCTTAAATAATCTTTATTTGTATTTCAAATCTTGTATCACCTCAAGAGTTTTCTTGCTGTTTTTATTCCCGCTTTTTCTTATAACCTAATCAACTGTTTAATTCGAGCCCATTTTCATTTTATATGTTGTTCTTTTGCCTTGTCATTATCACAAATTTTTTGATATATCAACATTTAAAGCCATATTTCACCAATTTAATCTTCGCTTCAACCATAAAATTATCATATACACCTCGTGCTACTTTTCTTTTCATCAATATGTCCACCACTTTGCCTTTACATCTAGTCCATATTTTTATACACTCTTAACAGAAACTTGACACTTTCCTCACACTTGGAGTTAACCTTCTTGAGAAATCATAAATTTCCAACAATTAACATCATATCGAAACACATTTCCCCAAGAATTTTTATTCTCAGTAATTCTTGAATCTCCATACCTACCATCTGTGCAATTTCTTTCTTTGTCACCAACTTGTACATTTAAATCACCTAGCTCAACCACCCTCTCAAATTCACCGTACATGGTAATACTGAAGTTCAAACTATCCCCAAAACTTTCACATTGGCTTCTCTTCCTGGACCCTATACATTCACTGTCCTTATATTTTCAGTTTCCACATTCAATCTTAACCCGGGATCCTCAACTAATACATCATACTCTTTCACGAACCTCCAGAATCCTTTTGGCGCTACGCATCATTATTATTACTTGCTAAGCTACAACCCTAGTTAGAAAAGCAGGATGCTATAAGCCTACGGACTCCAACAAGGAAAGTAGCTCAGTGAGGAAAGGCATCAAAGAAAAAATATTTTAAGAAGAACAACATTAAAATAAATATCTCCTATATAAACAATAAAAACTTTAACAGAACAAGAGGAAGAGAAATAAGATAGAATAGTGTGCCCGAGTGTACCCTCAAGCAAGAGAACTCTAACCTAAGACAGTGGAAGACCATGGTACAGAGGCTATGGCGCTACCCAAGATTAGAGAATATTGGTTTGATTTTGGAGTGTCCTTCTCCTAGAAAAGCTACCCTTCCTTGATCCACTTGTACATCTTTTTACTTTATTCTTCTTTTTTTCCCAATTTCATTCTTTACATTGCGTTTGATAATTACCATATAGTCAGATGCCTTATCATAAACTAATCTTAGTGGAACTTATGCCTATCGTGCCAACTGTAAATACCTGGTAATGTAAATTGATCCTTACCATTGAGCTAAGTTGTAAAATGTTTTGTGGGCTGAAAATATTTTTAACAAATATATATGCGTTTTCGCTTATGGTAATTGAAGGCAAAGGAAAATATTTTCCTTTTACTTGAACTTTTCAAGTCTAGTAGGTTATTACACTCAATTCACAAATCAGTAACAATAATAAATCAAAGAACAGTTTCTCAATCATAATTTTTCAGAAAAGATAAAATGTTATCTTTTATTCACCTGTTGTACAACATCATAAACGTGTTTTCATCACTAGAAGACATTTCCCTTTTTCAAAGTTGAGTTCACTAATCCCTCTAAAGATTATTTAGAAGTGAGAATGAAATCCTTGTATCAGTTCTAGTACCTTTAGTATTCCCCTATATAATAAAGAGCAAGTGCCTGGGCCTCTGGTAGGGGCGAGAAGATGTAATCATACCCTGGTGAAAGGGGGTTGCGTGTGTGCATATATCTAAATAATTAGCTGTAATTTTTGACGGGTCGCGTACACTAGTATTTAAATAATGATTGAATAAAGGAAGCCTGAAAAAAAAAAATATATGTGAAAACATCATACTTGTTCCTACAGGCGTACCTTCTATTTCTGTAACAGTAGCAGAGGAAAAAAAAAGACAACATTTCCTATACTTAACTTAAGATTCAGAGCACAGCCGTTTAATCAAATCCCAGCCCTCCAGGTCTGCCACTGCCGCGCGCACGCGCGCAACAGAAAGAACCTCTGGTACGTACACACAGATGCACACACGAACACATACAAAGAGAAGGATAGAGAACGAGGGAATAAAACTTTTGATGTATCCGGAACGTGATCTTAGCTGGAGGGTGGAAGCTTTACAATGATGCATTACCGTTATTAACATGTTCAGTGTTTAAAACGCGGGGAGGAAGCTGGGATGCTCGCCTGTGCATTATCAGCTTATTACTACGGCGTGTCGATATTCAGCGATCCCAAGACAGGGAACTCGGATACACGCTTCAAAGGAGGTTTAAGGAACAAAGAACCGGAGGAAAAACAATGGGGAATTTCTAACAATGAAAACTATTCATTGTTGATTTTTTTAGTTACCTTTTTTATTTACTCTATTCCTAGTACGGAAAATTCTATATTAGAAAACATCCAGCGTTATCAATCTTCTTTATTAATTTCTATATATACCGTAATTAAAATAATTTCATCATAGTTGATTATAGGAATGAAGATATTTTGAATTTAAATTTGTTAGTAAATGAACAAACCAAGATATAATTTTTACAATAATTGTGAATAAAAGCTTCATTAAGAATCTGTAGCAAAACATCAACATTTTTACTGTGTTATTGCAGAAATTACCAACGGAACAATTGGAGAACAAAGAAACCAGAATATTCGAAATGTGTTTTCACCCTGTTTAATAGGATGATTTTAGAGCGCAAAGCTCCGCCAAGGCTTAGAAATTTACCCCCACCAGAAAGCTCTTTTATCCAGATCTCGATCTCTTCCTAAAATAATCACTTGTTTTCAGCCTACATATGATACAATAGAATGATAATCCAAAAATCACTTCTCTTGCGTAAGTTTTGTTAACAAACTAACTGAAATAAAGGCCTAACGTTCTTAATGGTTTGATAAAGTTACAAAAAAGAAATACATATTGTTTACATAAATTCAATTATCCATGACATTGCATAATTTTCTTTGAAACTGACATATTACAGTTATCATGCCTACAAAAGGTACACCATTTTAGTCCAGATAACTTGAAGAAAATTGGAGCATTAAACACTGGTAAAACCACATTTTACCGCTATTGCAGACTGGTGGTATATTGTAATTCCTTAGGAGGACGTTCACATACAAGGTATTTATTGCTAACATATGATATCACTTTTCAAGGTTTTTTTTTTTTTTTTTTTTTTTTTATTGAAGGTATAAGGGGTATAAGGGGTTGATGATAATGTTACCATGGTGACATGTGCATACTAGATTAAATAAACTAAAACTATTAGGATCACTGACATTTCCCCCTAAAGATATATTTCGAAATGAACAAATGAGAGAGAGAGAGAGAGAGAGAGAGAGAGAGAGAGAGAGAGAGACTTCTCGTCAGTAACCACTTATATCTCTTGAAAGAGGTCCTTTACCCACTCGGGTCCTTCTGTCTCCCTGACTTTTGAAGAAGAGGAAATTGTTGCCGTGGTAATAGTTAAGGACCAGATTCATTCTTTCTCTCTCTCTCTCTCTCTCTCTCTCTCTCTCTCTCTCTCTCTCTCTCTCTCTCTCTCTCTCTCTCTCAGCCGAAATCACCGAAGAGAAAATGTCGAGTATCACAACCATTGAAATAATAATGAAAATAAATCTACTTACCTTTTCCGGAACTTGGCTGCTCAATACACATAGTTACTGTTAAGAAGTCTGCTATGATTGGGAACATTTTTTTTTCTTTAATATCGGGGTCATAGCAGTAAGGCATCCTTTTGATCATCGTTTAGAAAGAGGAAATTATATTGTTTCTCAGATGAAAGAGATACAAGACCATGAGATAAAAGAGACCGAATGAACTGTGAAGAGGAGAGCAAAAATGAATTATGAATGAGAGAGAAGAGGGGTAGGAAGGGGGATTGAGAGAGAAAAGAATGTGGCGGGAGTTTTAAAACTAATGAAAAAGTAAAATCCAGTGTGCAAAGTTTTACATGGGGTTATCTTAAAAGAAAATGTGGCGATATGGGATAATAGATTTGAAAAGATGTAAAGACTGATTTTGACCATTTTTTATTATTATTAATATTATTATTATTATTATGATATGCTGAACTACAACCGTAGTTGGAAAAGCAGGGTCCCCAACAGGGAAAATAGCCCAGTGAGGAAAGG
>NC_090747.1:87905047-87915047 GCF_036898095.1 Palaemon carinicauda
ACCAAGAGTAGAATTTATACATATATACGTTTTTCAGTTGGTTTGGCCATGAACCCATCAGACAAAGTATCTGACAACTGTGAACATTGGACACAGTGTGAATTACAAGTTGAGTTCCAATAGTTGTGCAACACTTTTCCAAAAAATAGAACTAAAGTATAAAACAAACGTTTCATACACCAAACATTTATCTTGTTAATCATGATGTACGGTATACATATGTCAAAATTTATATGAATTAGATTTAAGTTTGCAAATGTATTTAAATATAATGAAAGTATTTAATACTAAGTATTTGCATAAATTCATGAAATGTATTACCATTTGCTATTTAGGTACACATCTTTCATGTAATTAGTATATAGTATTTCAATGCATGAAAATGTCTCATATCCGATTTTACTGGTTGATTTCGTAATGTTGATGTACTACAAATTACGTGACTTATTTTCTCAATCTTTTTGTGTTTGGGGCAGCTTAATGAACAGTCTTCTTATTAAGATCCATTCACGTTAGTAAAATTCCACATGCAATCCACTCACATAAGTGCGTATCAACCTTTACACAATCACATTAAATATAAAGTACATACACCTTCACAAACAGAGAAATGGAAAATAGAGGATTGAAGATCAGCAGGAAAAAGACAGAATATTTGAGATTGAAAAATGGGGAGAATGGAGAAGTTAGTTTACACCGAGAGATATTGAAAAGAGTTGAAAATTTCAAGTATTTAGGTTCAACCGTTGCAGAGGATGGTGATCTGGGGGCAGACATAAACCACAGAATACAAGCAGGATGGAAGAATAGGAAAAAAGTGCGTGGAGTACTATGCGACAGGAAAATAGGGGTTAAGTTGAAAGGTAAAGTACACAGGACTGTTGTTAGACCGGCAATGATGTATGGAGCGGAGACGTGGGCAATGAAGAATACAGAAGAGAAAAAACTGGATGTGGCAGAGATGAGAATGTTGAGATGGATGTGTGGGGTGACAAGAAGAGATAAGATATGGAATGAGGTAATTAGGGGTACCACAGGAGTTAGAGAACTATCAGATAATATCCAAGAAAGTAGACTGAGGTGGTATGGTCATGTCATGAGAACAGATGAATAGTATTTTGGGAGGAGAGTGATGGAAATGGAGGTACAGGGAACGAGAAGGAGAGGGAGACCAAAGCGAAGGTGGATGGACTGTATCAAGGATGACCTTCGATCAAAGGGATTAACCGGTGATGGAGTGTGGGACAGAGGTAGATGGAGAACGCTGGCCAGAAACATTGACACCACATAATGGTGGGAAAAGATGCAGACAAAGAAGAAGATATATATATATATATATATATATATATATATATATATATATATATATATATATATATATATACATATATATATATATACATATATATATATATGTATATATATACATATATATATATATATATATATATATATATATATATATATATATATATATATGTATATATATACATATATATATATATATATATATATATATATATATATATATATATATATATATATATATATATATACTAAAGTAAATTATACTGTGTTAGCATAATTGGATGGCTGATTTTATCTTCAAACAAGATTTTTTGTTTGTAAAACTAAGCGTTCATGTTGTACCAACCGTATGTCACACAATTGTACATAATTCCTTTTTTATATATTATGCTTGTATCTGCGCTCTTCCCTCGCACTAAAAAGAACCTGAATGATCATGTCTCCGTTTTGCTCTGTAACATTGTCTGTCTCTCGAACAGGTCATGTCCTGTTGCCTTGAGGTTTTGTATATAAAGAAGCGTGTTCCTTAATAAACAACTCAGTCGTTTCCAATCTGCCTTTGAGTTCACAACTCCTCTCTCGGCCCGTCACATTGGTGACCCCAGAAGTCGACTCGCTCCCACTGCCTTCCACCCCCACCTCCCTCGCCCCTCCATCGTTGGTAATATGACGGAGGCGGACTCTACCCCAGCAGTTGGCACTGCGGCCGCTCCATTGAAACTTTCACCGTTCGCTAGCGGAGAAGCGTTCGCTTGGTTTCAACGAGCTGAAGTCCACTTTCGTATCAGGGGCGTGACTCGCTCAACCACCAAAGCGGATTATGTTCTCGCGGCGATACCCGAGGACACCTTCCCAGAAATATCCGACTGGCTTTGTGAACAAGGAGACACCCCAATAGCGTATGACGTCCTCAAATCATACCTTCTGCAGCAGTACTCGCCGTCGCCAGCCGCCCGTATAGCAAAGCTTTTTCAGCTCTCGCAACAACCGTTGGGGGACCAAAGGGCTTCGCTTGCCCTCAGGGAAATGACCAGTATCGCTCGCCTTCAACCTGCTGCAGACGGCTCTCCTCGTGAGGTGAACCTACTCCGTGCCCTTTGGATACGTCGTTTACCTGAACCTGTGCGCGCTGCCATACCCGATGTCGATAGTTTACCCATAAAGGACTTGATGACCAAAGCCGACGCCCTTATGGACAGCCACTTCAAGACCTCCATCAACGCCTCCACCCCTGACGACGAGGATGCCTATTCAACGACAACCGAAGCTGACATGAATGCCGTAGGACATAAACGCCTACCCCGTGACGTGCCGAAGCGGCGACAAAGCCGCCCACCACCCACCAATCGCTCGCGCCCCAACGAACGACTTTTACAACCACTTACTACCTCCCATCCGCCGCAGTTTTGCTACTACCACTTCAGATTCGGGGCAACCGCGAAGAAATGTGCCAAAGATTGTCAGTGGCCAAAAAACGTGTAAGTAGGCCATCGCTTGTGGCGGTGGCCTCCCATGTTTCTAATCTTTTCTTTTTACAGGATGCAGGAACGGGCGTGCGATTTTTGGTAGACACGGGTGCTTGTCGTTCTCTTTTGCCAAGGAAACTCTTCCAGGCACAACGTAGTCTGTCTACATCTGCCGACGTCCGCTTGGTAGCTGCCAACAGATCTGCGATACCCACCTACGGTTACGAGAACCTCACATTATCGTTCGGAAACGGTAAATTCAATTGGAAGTTTCTCGTTGCTGACGTCACAATGCCAATCCTTGGTGCGGATTTCCTCTCTCATTTCCACCTTCTGGTCGATGTCGCCCACCGACGATTGGTCAACGCAGACTCGTACTTGTCGACACCTCTTCAACCCGCCCCCTCTAACCTCGCTCTCCACATCAGCGCATCCACGGATGCCTACGCCCACCTCCTCACGTCGTACCCGGAAGTTTTCCGTCCAGAACTTCGCCAAACGCCCACGGTTCCTGCCAAGCACGGTATTTATCACCATATCAAGACGACGGGACCCCCAGTCTTCGCAAAATTCAGACGTCTGGCACCGGAACGATTGGCAGCCGCCAAACAGACGTTCGCCGAAATGGAGAAAATGGGCCTTTGCCAAAAGGCCTCCAGCCCATGGTCGTCACCCTTACACATCGTTCTGAAGAAAGACGGCTACCTCCGTTCGTGCGGGGATTACAGGCGCCTGAACATGCAAACAGAACCGGATCTCTACCCCCTCCCAAACATTGCCGATGTAACCTCCTATCTGCACAAAGCGAAGGTTTTCTCTACGCTCGACCTCCTGAAGGGGTATTATCAGGTGCCTATGAACCCAGAAGACATCCCCAAGACCGCCATCACCACTCCGTTTGGCACATACACCTTCAATTACTCCTGTTTTGGCCTTCGTAATGCTGGGGCAACGTTTCAACGTCTCATGGATGGCATCTTAGGGGACCTCTCTTTCTGTGTATGTTATGTGGACGACATACGTGTGTTCTCCTCCTCAAAAGAGGAACACCTCCGTCACCTGCGCATCGTGCTCGACTGCCTGCAACAAAACGGCCTTGTAGTCCAGTACGACAAGTGTACCTTTGGCGCCAACGAAGTGTCGTTCTTAGGGCACCGTATCACTCCTGAAGGAGTCCATCCCCTCCCTGAGAAGGTAGCAGCCGTTCAGAATTTCCCCACGCCCTCGACCGTCAAAGCTCTGTAGGAATTCTTGGGCATGATCAACTATTATCACCGTTTTCTGCCAGCCATTGCCGCCACTCTTGCTCCCTGCTACGCCTCCCTCAAGGGCAAGCCAAAGGACCTGAAGTGGGGTCCCCTTCAAGAAGCAGCCTTCTGCAATGCAAAGAAGGCCCTATCAACTGCTGCGGCTCTCACTTTTCCTATCCCACACGCCCCTCTCCTTCTCTCCACCGATGCCAGCGACGTCGCTATTGGTGCAGTACTCGAGCAGGTGGTCAAAGGCTCGCCCCGCCCATTGGCCTTCTTCAGCAGAAAACTGTCCAAGGCAGAATCGGGTTATTCTACCTTCGATCGAGAATCGCTGGCGGTGCACTTGGCTGTCCGTCACTTTCGCCATTTCTTAGAAGGTACGCCCTTCGTCATTCGCACAGACCACATGCCTCTGGTGCACGCCTTCACTCGACAGTCTGACGCCTGGTCCGCCCGTCAACGCCGACATCTCTCCGCCGTGGCTGAATACAATTGCACCCTCCAATACGTCCCTGGGAAAATGAATCCCGTTGCCGATGCCCTGTCAAGAAACACGTTGGCTGCCGTTCAACTGGGATTGGATTACAACGCCCTGGCTGAAGCCCAACGACAGGATCCAGAGTATCAAGCTTGTAGGACATCCTGCACGTCCCTCCGTTGGGAGGATTTTCCCCTCGAAGACTCCAACACCACCCTCCTCTGTGACGTCAGTACTGGCAGACCGCGACCTTGAATTCCTACTCCCATGCGCCGACAGGTGTTTGATTTCATCCACGGCCTTTCACATCCCTCGTGCCGTTCTACTGCACAGCTGCTGAAGGCAAAGTTCATTTGGCACGGCATTTCTAAGGATGCTAAGGATTGGGTCCGCGCCTATACTTCTTGCCAAACTTCCAAAGTACATCGACACACGGATTCAGGAGTGGGCACCTTTCCTCAACCTCAGCTTCGTTTCGCACACATTCACGTCGACGTTGTAGGCCCCCTACCCACATCACAAGGACATCGTTACCTGTTTACCGTCATCGACCGCTCCACTCGTTGGCCTGAAGCCATTCCCATGGAAACTGCAACGTCCGCCTCATGTACATCTGCCTTACTCTCTGGATGGATTTCAAGATTCGGTATCCCTAGCATATTACTTCTGACAGGGGAACCACTTTCACCTCTCAATTATGGACGTCATTAGCGAATCTCCTGGGCATCACCCTACATCAGACAACGGCCTACAACCCCGCTGCCAATGGAATGGTTGAACGTTTTCATCGCACCCTCAAAGCAGCTTTGATGTCCCGCTGCAAGGATTGCAACTGGTTTACTCAGCTTCCCTGTGTCCTCCTTGGACTAAGGACCACTCCTAAAGACGCCCTCGACGTCTCGGCAGCCGAAATGGTGTATGGCGACCCGTTGGTCGTCCCTGCCGAATTTTTTCCTTCTACAACCTCCTCCGACGATCTCCAGCGCATACGTCACGTCGTGGGAAAATTTACTCCGTGCCGCCAGACTTACAAGCCCCCAGCGAAGCATCACATACCAACGGACTTGCACTCTGCAACGCACGTCTTCCTGCGCAACGACACCAGCAAGCCACCACTAACGCCCCCTTACACGGGCCCTTTCCTTGTGATCCGACGCAGTCCGAAAGCATTCCTCCTCAACATTCGGGGTAAAGAAGACTGGGTCTCCATTGATCGTCTAAAACCTGCTTATCTTCTGCCAGATGACCTGCCTACAGTTCGCCTCTCTAGATCAGGGCGCCCTATTTAACATGTACAGTATGTCATTTTTAGGGGGGGAGCCATGTACCAACCGTATGTCACACAATTGTACATAATTCCTTTTTTATATATTATGCTTGTATCTGCGCTCTTCCCTCGCACTAAAAAGAACCTGAATGATCATGTCTCCGTTTTTCTCTGTAACATTGTCTGTCTCTCGAACAGGTCATGTCCTGTTGCCTTGAGGTTTTGTATATAAAGAAGCGTGTTCCTTAATAAACAACTCAGTCGTTTCCAATCTGCCTGTGAGTTCACAACTCCTCTCTCGGCCCGTCACAACGTCAACAGCGCATGATTGATCACTGTCTGATACGTCATCTTCATCCTCGTCATCATTAGATTCATAATTATCATGATCATCATTTATATTGACATCATCACACTTTGTTTCGTCTCCTTCCTCATCTACTAATACACTCATGAGATCTTAGGAGATGGTGTCTCCCTCAAACCATAACGGTTCAAGTTTATTTCTGTCAGCTATTGATCGATCGCACTTACACTAATATAGCTGCAGTATTCAACCTTTTATAATATGCCCTCTCACACTCCCCAGACATAAAGATTCGGCCATTCCAATAACTCTTTCACACCCTCTCCAACGATTTGTAGAACATTCCCTCTACCTACCAAACACTTCCGTATTATGCACCTTTTTTCACCAACCTATCGTTATTATTATTGGACCAAACTATCTTAAAGGTCTTTAATCTATCATTTTCTATTTTTAGAGATCTTCATATTTCCCACCTTTTCCAACTACCAATGATGTATATACCATGCATACAGCTCATAAATTGATTCAACCTTTTTCTTTCATTTAGCTTCATAATCCACACTTCACTGCTATAATTTGCTCAGTAATTCTTTCATACATTCCAACATTTTCTTTACATTCATTTTTTTTCTATTTTTTCAGAGGTAGTAATTTGTCAAAGAATATCCTTTCCCTAAAAATTTGTTTGTAAAACCTTATAAGAGTAAACTCTAGTCATGGATGGGTAACTATTATTCTTTTCAACTTTCCATCTAATTAATGAGTTGGAAGCTGCTGTCGTTAATAAAATCCTCCGCTAACTTAAACATTCTCTGGTCTTCCGTATTAAGCTTAATCTTATCTGAGAACCCCCACGTCTTGTTGGTAATCCTCTCATACCTCCCCCCCCCCCCCACCATCCTCTCTCATCCCATCCTTCTCGCCCCCCCTCCTCCCACCTCCACGTTTCTTTTCTATACAGCCTTGGATATAAATAATTAATCATCCGTCATTATTCATACAGAACAAACCCCAGTAAATTCCCCCGCACTGCCTGAGGCTGTGAAAGGAGCAAGTCCTCATAAATAGGATTTACATATGCTGTTATTTTTGCATTTAAGATCCCTCTGATAATGGAATCTAGATATGGAAATTACAGCGGTCGCCTCTTTTGAAGCCCCTTCTCGTCGAGTCTTGCCCCCAAGAATTTTATTTCCCCGGTTTTCTTCTTCTTTTTTTTTTTTAGGGACCTGGAAGGAAAGAGAGAGATTTTATTCTTAGCTTGGTATGGGTAAATTTTCTTCTAATGCCTCGCGTGAAGAATTTTCTCCCGCTCGCTGTTTTTGGTAGGGAATGCCACCTTTTGGAAGACTTTAAAGTTAAGCTTGAGAAACAACAAGCAAATTAAAAGCTCTTAGGAATGAAAATAGCCCGGAGGAGGAATGGTCTTGTGCAGCCCATCCCCATCTGCTGTGTGTGTGCAGACTCGAGCAAGCTTATGAGACATGTTAAAGGAGTGTCACAGAATTAATTGACGCTTCAATTGAGTGAATGTAAGGAAGAGTTTAACAAAGTGAAGTGTATTATAGGTTACTCTACGTAGTGGCTAGGAGTATAGCTATTGCTGTATTTGTTTTTAGGTTTTAAAGTTCGTTAATAATAATATCAGGTTCATTTTGAAAGCTAGCAGGGTGATCTATGCGTTCTACTGAAATCCAACCATTTCGAAAATGAAACTATTTACCAAAATCTTGGAATTTTGTACCCTTAATTAACAACTATCTTGGAAAGGATTATATTGATAAAATGATTAAGAACACTTCTAAAAACCTGTTGACTTTTCTCAAGAGCTGCTGCTTCAGTTTTACACGAGACCAAGAGCGAGAAGTGTTCTTATCCGATGTTTCCTCTTTTTCTGTCATTCGTCTTCTTTTTTTAAGGGCGCTCATAAATGGCAGAGAAAAGGGACAGTGCCTTGGTTAGTAGGACAATATATACAGTATACATACATGTGATCGGCGCCCAAGCTCCCCTCCATCCAAGTTAGGACCAGGGAGGACCCGGCAATGGCTGCTGATGACTCAGCAGGTAGACCCATAGGCTCCCCCAAATCTCCCATCCTTAGCTCGGAAGGATGGGGAGGTTGGAGGCACTAGAAGAAACTATCGAGCTTGAGGGGGACTTTAACCCCAGTCCGGAAAATCACCAGGCAGGGACGTTTCCAATAGGCCACCGCAACTCGGTAAAGTAGATCTGATTCAGTCTTGAATCATTTCGATTCTAATAAGTGCTTACCTCTGTCTACTTCTGACGTTACGTTCGACAAGTTGTAATGGAATATCTTACCTCGTGAAATGTTTACGATGTAAAGTGCGAATGCGAACATACATCGTTAACACCGCTTATTGGTTCATTGTCTTTTAAAACGTTTTATTTAATGCTAGTAATAATTTTAGCAAAGTAGGATAGGGCATTGCTGATACGTGAAAAGAGCAATCATTGGATATAATTTTTAATTTCTAGTGCAAATGTCTCAATTGACATGGCATACATAATCCTCTCGTTGGAAAATAATAATTATTTAAAAGCACACACACCCCCCCACCCCCCCACACACACATATATATATATATATATATATATATATATATATGTGTGTGTGTGTGTGTGTGTGTGTGTGCTTTATATATATATATATATATATATATATATATATAATGTATTATTGATTATACAATATTCATAGTATACTCTTCAATTTTTCAGGAGTTGTAGAAAAACGAAAAGGTTCCAAGAATTCCCCACATTGGCCTTGTATTCTGCCGTTATAACTGAAACAGGTATGAGTAATTTTTTTTTCTTTCTTTTTTAAAGTATTTGAAATTAGCCACTATTCCATTCATACATCTGCAATGTTCAATAAACCTGGAGCCTTCAGCAACTGCTGAAATTGGCGTTGGATATCACAGCCATTCGTTCCGTATATTGAGGTGTGAAAAAAGGTAGTCGATGCCAACGAAGGAAATGAAATGCGGAGAGAAAATTAAGTACAGAAGAAGCTGAGAAGCCCATTTGCTATTCTTTACAGCTCAAAATTGTTTTTGTCAGAATTTGAGGAGCTTTTCTCTTGTTCTTTCCCTTCTGTGTTATTTTTATTTATCATTATTTTTTATATTATTATTATTATTATTATTATTATTATTATTATTATTATTATTATTATTATTTAATTGCATGCACTAATGTTGCCTCCAGATGGAATACTCCTTTCCTCACATGAACGTTATCGAATGACCTTGAATTGTCAAAATGTTAAATACCATATTATGAATAACAAGCTTCTTTTTTACATTGATAATCTTCATCTTATCTGAAACTCCCCACAAATTTATTTCAAAACAAATTAATAATGGCTGATTCTTAATTAAAATAAATTGGGAGACAATAATATTCATCAATAAGTCACTCGAAGAACAGAATAATGATGCCATTCAATTCCACCATTCTATTTTTCCAATAACTTCGTAATTCCAGTCTATTTTTCCAATAACTTTGTAATTCCAGTCTATTTTTCCAATAACTTCGTAATTCCAGTCTATTTTTCCAATAACTTCGTAATTCCAGTCTATTTTTCCAATAACTTCGTAATTCCAGTCTATTTTTCCAATAACTTCGTAATTCCAGTCTATTTTTCCAATAACTTCACATCCATATTACAAGGAGCAATTCTGTCGAAACCTTGAATGCGGGATGAAGACATTTCCTCTGTCGTTATTATTAATCAAAGTTTAAATCGTTTTCTAGAGAAAAAAAAAATCGACTGGTAAATAGAAGCAAAGCACACGTGACATTTGAAGTCAGATTGGTCTATAATATTAACGCCAGACCTTTAACGTGGTATTTCAACCCGCGACCATTCTGTAGCAGGGGAAGACTGTG
>NC_090747.1:87920047-87927547 GCF_036898095.1 Palaemon carinicauda
TATTTCATATCTAACAAGGGGTATCAAAGAACTTTTTCGTTACAATATGTCTTTTGTAGGATTTCTTTATAATACTTGGTGTTGTACATTGGTTCTGAAGAAACTTTCTCTGCGTTCCCAACCAACTTCTTTGATGCCGTTTGCTTGTACCCCTTAGTCAACCCTTTGCATTTTATAAAGCATTTTACATTCTTCTAATTTATGCCTATCGTTTTTCTGTCTGCATCTCATGAGTGGGTAGTTAAGTTGCACCCGAAATCTTCTGGTGTTTTATTCAGTGCATTTTCCAGTTTTCATTTTAAGCTGTCTTCACGTACAGGATTACCAGTGTATACACCTAGCTGAACGTAAGATATTGAAAACTAGAGTCGAAATTGAATTGGACTGGTCAAATAAAATATGTCGTTCAATACGAAAGGTTGAGGGTATAGAGAGTAGATTATAGAAAATGGAAAAGGCCACTGGAAATATTATTTACGCCTGGAAACCGAGACCAGGTGTATATAAAGGAGGAAGAAAGAGAGAGAATAAATCGCCATGGGATTTTTCCATGTTACGTTGTTGAGAAAATAGTGTCTGTAACTAGGCAACAGTCAAATGGCAATTCATAAAATTTCTATAAAGGCTCAAGATTGATACCCGTCATCAAAGGAAGGGTACAGTGAAATTTTCTTATCAGTTTCAAATCTAGTAATAACTTGTTAAAATAAATATTAGTTTAGTTGCGCTCTGAGCGTTCCATAGTTCTAAACTAGGCATAGATATCACTATGAAATAAATACAGTATATGTAGGTGTGCGTAATCAATGGTGTTTTCTCTAGTTATAGCTATCGTAACATTTAATAGCATAGTTATGAAAAGGAGTTTTGTACATCACGAGGAAACATTCTGGAGATGGTTCTGCCTGCATCAACTAAAAAACGAGAATAGCTATTGTTCATATCGCAGTGTATTAATAATTATCTATAAAAAGATTACCCTCTCTCTCTCTCTCTCTCTCTCTCTCTCTCTCTCTCTCTCTCTCTCTCTCTCTCTCTCTCTCTCTCTCTCTCTCCCCCCCATACACACACACATTATAGTCCACCTTGTCTTGTCTTATGTCAAGTAAATAAGGTCAGGTAGATCTATTGTATTTTACAACAGTTCACCAATTTGACAACAGAAAGTCAGGCAGTGTCAAGAGGAATAAAAAATATCCATATTTCGGTCCTTTTACATGTGATTAAAGATCCGAAAATCATTCAGCAAGAAATTCGCGATAATGTGGGTAGATTGAGAAACGTATCATTTACATTTTATAGATCCAGAACTGAATAACGCGTGCGCTGTTAATCACTAATGTATTGTTTAAAGCTTTGTTTGTTTATGAACCACAAACATAATCAAATTACATACTCAAGAATGAATGATTGTAAATTAATTGGTTGAAAACTGATTCATCAGAAATATATTTTAATTCATCCAATTAATTATGTATCAGTGTTAGTGGTAAGGTAAAATAAAATCCTATGATGGTGTAGAATTAAAGATTTTAAGAAAATAACTCCAGAAATATTTAAAATAAAATTTTGCAAGAGTAAGCATTCTCTCTCTCTCTCTCTCTCTCTCTCTCTCTCTCTCTCTCTCTCTCTCTCTCTCTCTCTCTCTCTCTCTCTCTCTCTCTTTTCCGACACACACATTTATCTATATAATACTTTCATATAAACCGCAAACTTTATTACTCGACCCTCCTCTCATTGCAGTTTTCCTTCTTCTTATTCCAATTTTTTTCAATCTCTCTTTCCGCAGGCAATCTCTTCCTTCCTGTCTCTCCGGCCCATCCCTTACACACAATGCTATTCCACATCATGTGTCAGGGAGCACAGTCAGCTCGCCACACCTCAGTTAACTGAATGAATACGTCTCCAAACAAAAGCTTTCGTGCATGAAAAACAACACCAACGAACATGTGTGTTTGTGAACCTGCTGGTCCGGGCCTGGAAGTAGAACCGTTTTCTATTTCAGCTGTTATGAGTTCTAAGGGGAGACATATGAAAACTGGAATGGGATCCATCTGTAGACAATGGAACCTTCGACGCTTGGTCAAATTCGAGTATTTTTTTTTAAAAGCACAGTTCTGCTGGTCTGCATTTGAGGGAGAAGGGTAGGAAAAGATATCTGAGGCGTGAGGAAAAATGTTTTATCCCTTCCTGCCTGCAAGGGTTATGGCTAAAGAACAAGGAGGAGGATGATTGAACGAGCTTGGAATATTGAAGTAGATTTTATAATGAAGGTTTGGATTTATGTGATTGGATGCCATTACAGACAGATCAGAGGCGTATTTTGAAAAAAAAGCATTAAAGTTTAATATATGTATTATTAACTAAATATATTTGAACCTGAATGTTTTTAATCATCAGGTTTTACAGAAGTTCAATTCCTCGAAGAAAATAGAAGAAGCTGTTATAAAATGGAACCCTAATTAAAGTACCTTATGTTTTCTTACAACTTTATATCAAAAGATCGTTTTATTATGATATCTCGGTGATTTTTGTTTTAATTTAATATTAAACTAATCACATCCCTCACGTAGGACATAGAAAAATAATTTCCATACCACTTAATACGAGGATTGGTAAGAAAATTGGTGGATGATGAATTGAAAAAAATGGTATTGTTCTCCTGGAACCAGAACTATGGGAAATTATTTTTAATACATTCTGAACTTGAAGCTAAAATATCAATGATCGTTCGAGCTCTTTTGTTTGTTTATTATTGTGTTTAGGTTAAAAGATAGAAAGAAGTTTATGTCTCTTGTAAATATAATTCATCATTTTTTTTTCTTTTCTCACTCCTACTTTTCCTGCCTGATACCGGAAATGTGATCTCCAATCAAATAACATTAGAGATCATTCTAAATTTATTTTCAATGAATTACTCCAATTTTACCTAGCTCGCAGTATAGTATAATCATGTAGAGTAGAAATGTAATATATGTGAATTTTACGATCTTTAAACTTGCTCAGACGAAGGCCCTGAGAACTTTTCAGCTTTCATGAGATACATTTTTCGATCACTTCAATCACAGGGTTCGATTTTTGGGCCTTATTTCATTTCGGTAAATCTTGTTGTATTATCTCTTTTTTCACTTTGACCTGATTATGTAAAAACTCTTTAACATGAAAAAATATCTGTTGTCTTTATAACATTTAGGATCACAAAGCCTTTTCTAGAAACCTTTGTTTGTGTACAGTAAAAAGAGAAAACTAGTTATTTTTTAACTGCGGTTTACATTTCTGATCTCTCGGGAACCTCGCTGAATCTTACATCGTTACTTCAGAGATCTCTTAGGTCTTTGTCAGGGTCCAAATAACATTGTTTTATTAAACCTTCCAGCTAATGGTCTCACTCAGTTATTTCTTAACTGCGGTTCACATTTCTGATCTTCTATCAAGAACCTCTCAGAATCTTACATCGTTACTTCAAAGATCTTCAAGTCTTTGTCAGGGTCCAAATAACATTGTTTTATTAAACCTTCCAGCTAATGGTCTCACTCATTTGTCTGCACTCATTTCCCCTGTAAGACTAATCTGGTTTGTCGTTAACGGCACCAGAATTCTCTTTCCCCCTATTTCTTTTGATTTTCTCGAGTGGTTTGTCCTCTCCCCATCCTTTTTGTTATCAGTGATCGACCTTCAAATCCCCGCTTGCCCAGCCCATTCATAAGTTATCCCCCTGTCCTCAACTTTCTCCATTCCCGCTTTATTTAGTATGTTTCTCTAAATGTAGATTTGATTAGTATCTGTGAAGGTTGCACAAAAATCCTGGTTCGTTTCAGTACTTACATATCCATTTTTACCATTTACAATAGTGCCAAAGATCAGGATTTTTAACCTTTAACTTTAATAGTATTTTAAGCTTAAGGGCGATTATAGCCTTTCTAGGCCTGGTTCTAAGAATAGGGAGTTGTATGTACAACTTCAAGCAATTCCTTCAGATTCAGATGGGCTTGATACCCTTGCATGATGTCTATTGATTTAAATTACGAGGCGATAATATTTATACAGTATATATATATATATATATATATATATATATATATATATATATATTATATATATTATATATATATATATATATATATATATATATATTATATATATATATATATATATATATATATATATATATATATATACTGTAATATACTGTACATATGTTTATATATATATATATATATATATATATATATATATATATATATATATATATATATATATATATATATATTATATATATATATATATATATATATATATATATATATATATTTATTATATATATGTGTGTGCGTGCGTGTGTGTGTGCGTGCGTGTATGTTTTTATGTGTATGAAATCTAGGAACAATAGTTTAGATAATAAACTGTTTTGAAATGATAATGAAAGACTTTTGGTACTTAACACTGACAATGTGACTCTTCAATTGAATGTAGAGGCTGCACTAGATCTTACTGTGCCGGCATTCAAGGTGCTAATAGAAGATTGGCATATAGAATGTCCTCCGGATTTGGTATCAGTCATAATGAGAATTGTTTTAAAATGATAGAATCACCCCTTTGAGCAATGTGTTCTAACGGAGGAAGATTTTGAGGGGCTGCAAATAGGTTTGAAAGTAGAACTTCAAAAGTTCAAACTTGCAGCAAATGTTTTTATGTTGAACAGGCTGACATATCTTTTTATAGTTTATATATGAAATATGTTTTCATGTTAACTCTTTTTTTTTTTTTAATATTTCATTTTCATTGTTCAATATTTCTCATATATTTTATGTATTATTTCCTTTTTTCCTCTCCTCACTGGGCTATATTTCCCTGTTGGAGCCCATGGGCGTATATCATTTTAATTTTTGAAGTAGGGTTGTAGCTTAGCTAATAATAATAATAATAATGATAATAATAATAATAATAATAATAATAATAATAATAATTAGAAAAGTTTTCCCCCATAAAAGAACCCAGTTCTTGAAACCAACTTGGATTGACCTCAACTACGATGTAAAATCGACCTTCTCTTATAGGCCTTTAGAGGTCACCTCCGCCACAGCCTTCGAGAGTATCTTGCCTGCATGCCACAATACTCTGCCTCAAGTTTCACACTTCCTTCTTTTCTATCCAATTGATGCTGTGTGGAGGTCCTGAACTGTGGAATTGAATTGCTTGATTAGGCTGCAGTATATCATTCAATTTGAAAATGTGGAGTTTTGATTGTCTTGTCTTGTCTTGTTTCAATAGGCGGACTTTTTATCATCATCATCAAGTACGGGGTGTTCGATGTCGAACGGCCGTGGCCCTCTGCACAAAACTTCTCCATTCATTCCGGTCTTGAGCCTTCCTTTCCAACTCCACCATCGTTAGCCCGCACATCTCCTTGATATTGTCACTCAATCTAGTTTTAGGCCTTCCTCTCGTTCTTGTACCATAGACTGATCCAATTAGTAGCGTTCTTTCCTGAGTATTGTGTTTCCGAACCTGGTGTCCAATAAAAGTTAGTTTTCTTTCATCCAAAATGTCAAGTAATCTTTTTTCGATATTGATCTTTTGTAGAACTTCCACTTTAGTCTTTTTCTCAATTCAGCTTATCCTAAGGACTCTTTTGTAACACCATAGTTCAAAACTTTCTAATCTTTTCCGATCTGTAGCTTTTAAAACCCAACATTCTGAGCCGTATGATGCGATGGGGAAAACAAGTGATTTGAGAAGCCGCTTCTTTGTGTTTAGAGTGATATGTCTGTCTTTCCACACATTGCTTAGTGCAATGGTTGCATTCTTTGCAATACCAATTCTTCTTTTGATCTCTTGGGAATCGTCTCCATTATTGGTGAAAGTTGCTCCGAGGTAAGTAAATTCAGTGACATTATCTAGGGCAACTCCGTCTAGTAGGATCTCTTGATCAGACGGGGCTATTTGATACTTCATGACCTTTGTTTTCTTAGCATTTAGGTACAGTCCCACTTTTTCACTCTCAGCTTTTACTTTTGATACTAATGTTTGGAGGTCCTCCATACTTCCAGCGATTAAAACCACATCGTCGGCATATCTGAGATTAGTGATCTTTTGTCCTCCAACAGTTATGCCTCCTTCGTAGTCTTCAAGCGAATTTCTCATTATGGTTTCCGAGTAGATGTTAAAGAGGTGGGGAGAAACAATGCATCCTTGTCTGACACCTTGTCCGATGTTGAACCAATCCGTTAGGCCATAAGATGTTCGCACTGCTGCTTTCTGTTGATTGTACAGTGCTTTCAGAAGTGAGATGACATGAGGTGGAAAACCCATAGAGTACATGTCGTTCCATAAGATGTCATGTGCAACTATATCAAAGGCTTTAGTGTAGTCAATAAAACAAAGGACTTTTTATCACTCAACAGAATTCTAGTGTTACTGGCGGGTTTTCCCCCAGTTGCACATTGGCGTTGTATGGCCTCCAGAACTCCAGTTATGTATGTATGTATGTATGTATGTATGTGTATATATATATATATATATATATATATATAATATATATATATATATATATATATATATATATATATATATATATATATATATATATTGGCGTTGTATGGCCTCCAGAACCCCAGTTATGTATGTATATATGTACATGTATATATGTATAATCTATATATATATATATATATATATATATATATATATATATATATATATATATATTACTGATGTGTAGCCGTTTCTTTATAATATACACAATCAACAAGCAAGGCAATTTCATCACATTTAGTAGAGACATCAAAGAAATGTACTACATCATAGTATGAACATAAGAGAATTTATGGAACCACGATTTACTTAAACAGAATTTCAATTCATTCCCCACAATTCCTTGGCTTCAAATCAAAATGCAAGTCGGAATCAACGACGATATTACGTTCACGTCTCTGCGACATCGATGAACGATTTTGGATTAGAAAATGGCGGACATTATTTCCTCAGAACCAAGTTTAATGAATGATTCATGTCCTTTCTCAAGGCAAAGAAATGGGGAGAGAGAGAGAGAGAGAGAGAGAGAGAGAGAGAGAGAGAGAGAGAGAGAGAGAGAGAGAGAGAGAGAGAGAGAGTGTGTTCAATATAAAAAAGAATCTTTTTATATAATTTGTCATTTCGTTCCTTGCAAATCCTTCTGATTTTTACGTGATGCATTTTAGTAAATTCGTTCAGAATTTCATGATTCATATTTTATTCATTTTTAATGCTCTTGAATTCAAAGTGAGGTACCTGGTCCTCAATTATGTATGCATTGTTTTTCGTGGTTTTCCCCAAAGGGGATTTAGAAGGGGAAATTTTCATTCCAGAAATTATCACTCCTTGTTACGTGCCATGACGGTGCGACCAAGGTGGAATTCCTATGTTATACGTTTAACAGATAATCCATAAATATATTTGCTGGAGCTTTTCGAGAAGAGCAGTGGTGTTTTCATGGAATTGAAATTGAAAGCCATTGTCGCG
>NC_090747.1:87932547-87935047 GCF_036898095.1 Palaemon carinicauda
TATATATATATATATATATAAATGTTTTGGCAATTTTCGTATTACTTTATTCATGGTTTACAGTTTTTGCTCAACACTGTAAAAGAAAATTCAAATTCCCTTCCTGAATATGTAATTCAACATAATGTTTAAACATTAGGCAATTAGTTTTTTCAAGATGTATATAGAATTCGCTTAAAAATTACGAGTGTTTATGAATTCACTATTTAATCGGAAAACAGCCGACAGTACAAGTGATATTTTCGCGGAAAGCTAAACTAACAGTACTCAGTGAGAGTTGCCAATTGACTAATTTTAAGAGGAGAAGGTTGTCGTAACTCGTAAGTTTTAATTTGACTTTCTCAAGCGCTAAGTGAAGACCAAATTTGAAAATCTCATTTCGTTCGAATATTCTTCATAAATTCTTCGTTATGATATAGTGATCCTACTTTAATGTATTGCAAATGAGATCGAAACTACTTAGAAATAGTGGTCTACGTCATCTGAAAACAGTAGTTGAGGTGTGAAGTAGTTAAATCATTATATACTGTATGGCAGTATAATTTTGTCTTTAGGTTAGGATTATATGATTTTTTAAGAAGATAACTGTGTTAGCATACTGTACCTTGCCTTGATATTCTAACCTCTTCTCGGCATTACTGTCGTCTTCGAAAACTTTCCCCTATAAGCTGATATAATTTGATTACAATTGTCCTCTTCATTCATTTCACAAACTTGCTTGTTTTTTGGGAATGTTGATGCTATAATTTATCACTATAAGGTCAAGAGTTGACCTACTGGAAGGAACTAACAAATTTCACAGCTGGCATTCCAATTATATATTCGTATTACTTGCATAGTAAAATATAAAGTTAAATTTAGACATTAAAGTTGTTTCATTATAGTTTTTTACTGTTTACTTACATTACGCAACAGTGGGTAATTTCCCTTGTTACAATATATTTACACATCACAAGGTTATGTAGATATACATACGGTACGTAGATCAGCTATTTGAGGAATTAAAACATTAGTAGATTTTCCGGAAGTCCCTGATTTTGACAGGAAAAGGCAATGCCTAATAATATTAATGTATTTAACTTTAACTGATTTATTTCTGTTGTAAATATTCCCTGTGTCCATTTTTTATCACTTTTTTTTTCTTTTTAAACTAAAAATCAATATATGTATGACCGAAGTAACCGTATTTTGGAAAGAAGCAGAATCATGCAAGGTCAGTAAATAGTATCCCAATTTTGTATTGTATATATCTCAACACATTAATGCTACTTAGTTTTAACATTTAGATGTTTCATACCTTTCCTACTGTTTTTTTCATCTTATCAACGGCTCTTAAAAATTTATAATGAAGTTTTTTTTTTTTTTTTTTTTTTGTAGTACAAAATTATTTTTGAGAAACAGGATACCAAACTGATATGATCATTTTTTGCAAATATAACTTTTAATCTCTATAAAATGTTCTAGTTTAATATTAACTACTCTTTGACATCAATTACCTTTGATGTCAGGATGCCAGAAGACTTCAAATCATTCATTAACATTTATTAAATCGGTTAGTATAATTACAAAATTAATTTTAGCACTAATAATTATACAGATAATGGCAGCCTACGGATTATTCTTAATATTGATATTTCAAATATTCAGCGTTAATTTGCAAATTGGTACATGCTATTGTTTAATTTTGCTTTTGATACCTACAAAACCTTAATGTAACGTTTTCTGGTAATGAGTATGTCTTTCTTTTCACCACTCCCTAATGCAAATGAAAAAGACATAAGAACACGATACTTCAATGGTGGCTCCACGAGATTTTTTCCCATATTCATCAAGACAATAAAAACATAATCACCCCTCTCTTTAGCCCAAAAAAGAATCCCTCCATCCGCCTCCCTACTTTCCTTGTCAGACCATTCATTCATCTTCCATGTAAGCAGCAACCAATTGTGTATCTCAAAAGAGAGGGAACTGAGAAAGATACGACTGAAGAGAGGAAAAATAAGATACGCTTTTAGTCAACAATAGTAGAAACTTTTACAAAGTTTTACTGGAGAGGGGTAAATAAATACAGTGACGGCTGCTGTGAAAAAGCGACTATAAATAAAAAAAAAGAAACCACGCACATCAAGAAATAAAAATGGGTAAAGTGAAAATGTAGGGGAAAAAAAAAAGAGCCAAAATGCTGATAAAAACAGAAAATAATGAACTGAAGAGTATATTTTTTACAGATGTCAGTGCTGACTTTTTATTACTATATATATATATATATATATATATATATATATATATATATATATATATATATATATGTGTGTGTGTGTGTGTGTGTGTGTGTGTGTGCATAAAGAGGCTAGAGAGATGAGCAAGCAGGATTTAGAAAAGGTAGAAGTTGTACTGACCAAATTTTCATTTCAAGACATGTGGTACACCAATGTGTAGAATATAGAAATTCACTTCTGATGGCATTTGTGGTCTATGGAAAAGCCTTTGATAGTGTGCA
>NC_090747.1:87940047-88057939 GCF_036898095.1 Palaemon carinicauda
CTAGATCTGGTATATCTGGGAATGCATATCAATACCCAACCAGGAAAGATCCTTCCATCTCTGAACATAATCGAAAGCTTTAAGGAAGTAGCCTGGCCCTTTCGCCTGTGGAGTTCACTGCCAGCTCACAGATGGCGTCCTTGGAATTCTTAGTCCCCAACGGTCACTTCTGCATTTATTCACTCCAGTACCAAATGAAGACACAATGGTCTCAGCACAGGGATCCTGTGGAATCATGTGTTCCGATAGGATCAGAGCACAAGAAAGACTCGAGTTGGTGGATGCAATACTCCAACCTTCACCAAGGAGTAGATCTTTCTCTTCCCCCCCCCCCCCCCCCGCCCTCCCAATTTGATGCTCTTCACGGATACATCAGAAGACGAGTTGGGGCTCTCCTGCAACAGCACATGGCCTTTCTAGGCCTTCAACCCTTTTCAACATATCCTTTCAGGTCACTCAGTAGTGTTGATGAGCGACAACACTACTGTAATGGTATACTAAAACAAACAGGGAGGTATTGTACCTTCCTGCAACAGCTCTACAATTTAGCTGTCGCGGTTCTGAGATGGACAGAGGACAGACAGATCCCACTATCAGCCTGGTTCATTCCAGGCAACAAGAACATCCTAGCAAACAACCTGAGCTGAAAGACTCCGATAGTTGGTTCCGAATGGTTTTTGGATCCTAGGATGGCAATCAAAACCCTGGTTTGCGATGTCTCTCAATCACAAACTGTCAATGTACAGCTCTCAAGTACCAGACCCACAGACAGTGTTCCAAGACATCCTCCAACATCCTTGGGACAACATAGGCATCTACACGTTTCCCCCATTTTGCCTGATCCAGATATTCTTCAACAAAGGGAGATTATTGTCCAATCTATCAATATAGTAGTTCCGCTATGGCAGCATGCAGCATGGACCTTCTGCTGTTGCTGACAGAATTTCCGAGGGTTTACCCCCCTTACGAGATCTACGTCAACCACACACAAAGATATGCTGGCGCAGTCTCATCCCTACGACTTCACACCTGTAGGTTATCCAACATCTTCTCGCTTAGAGATAATTTTTACGACCAGTGGCGTATGGGATGTCTAGATACCTCAGGAGGCCCTCTATCACAGTCTATCAAGCAAAGTGGCAATCTTCTGTAGTTGGTGTCGTGGAAGGGGTGTCTCCATTCGGAGCCACTATACTGTACCCCTGATTACAGAGTTTTTGTTGTACCTCCGAGAGGAACAACTCTGCTCAGTCTCAATGGTTAAATGCTATTACTCAGCCTAAAGCCAGACCTTTAGACTGAAAGGGATTCATATTTACTCTTAGGCAGAATTTTCTATGCTTATATGGAGCTTTGAATTATGTTGCTCTCAGCTGGAAGTGAGACCCCCTACCGTAGAAGGTGGTCAAAGTCCTCCGTTCCCTGAGTCGAGTTTCAGATCGTATCTTGACCCTTATAACAGTTTTCTTTCTCACCCTGGCCAATGTTAAAAAAAAAAAAAAAAAAAAAAAATAGGGTCAGCGAGTTGCATGGTCTCTCGTATGACATAGCCCATTTAAGGGGATTGAGGCAGGTTACTCTCGGTTTTGTCCCTGGATTTATTGCCAAGACTCAAAATCCATGTAGCAGACTCTAGGTTCGGGCCCTTCTGGTTTGCGAGTCTACGAGAAGTAACCGATGACATGGATCAACTGTGTCATGAGGAAATTTACGAAAAACACAATTCCTAATGGATCAGGAAGGTCATTGACTGTGCTCTCAGTCCTTCCCCCCCAAATCACCAGGGGAGAAAACCCAAAGCTCATGGCATTAGGGGCACACGTATATTCCTGGTGTTCAAAAGGAACTTCTCCGTGTTGCAGGTTTTACGAGCGGGTGTATGGAAGCATCAACAACCTTCACCACCCAGTACCTGCAAGACGAGACATACAGGCCCCTAGACACATTCTCTCTAGGCCCTGGGGTGTCCGCTCAGCAAGTGGTCTAGCGTCCTTAGCTCCTTACAGGACAATTAGGAGTCAGTGGAGGGCAGAGATTACGGTTTCAGTCTAGGGTGAATGTCAAAGAATGACTGTCCTTTTCTTTCCTATGTCTTCTCCTCTCTTAGGGTACAGCAACTGAGGCCCTACTAGTTGGCTCCCATGGACTGCAGGTGAGCCTCATTTTGAAAGCTGCCTGAATATGTCGTGGTTCATATACAAACACATATTCTGTGAGGTCCCCAATCTCCTGATGAGGGAAAGTTCAGTTGCATAGAGGTCTCAGTGTGTGTAATAACAAACCTGTGGTTAAACATAAACCTAGATATACTGTAGTTACAGAGGAGTTCCTCACTCACTAACCATTATTGCACAGGCTGGCAACCACTCTGGTATTATCAGATCAACAGGTTCACGAGGTGTGAAGATCCCCATCCCACACTTGAATGTGACAGTCCTGAGGCAAAGTTTTCAGCCGGTTGAATGGACTTCCATCCACTTATAGGCAAGTCTCCTACATAAAGAACGATGGATTGTACTCGTGTCGGAACGAATGACAAATTTGGAAGTAATTTGTATTTTTTCTAACTATACAAACCTGAAGTTCTTTACACATACAGTACTTGCCCCCCCGCCATCACTTACCCCCAGTAAGTCATACATGCAATCAAAAGTGGTTGAGCTAGTGAGTGAGAGGGAGGATCAAGAGTACCTGTATCCCGTTGGTTGTAGGTTGGCCAGGGCACCTGCCACCCATTTAGATACTACCACTAGAGAGTCATTGGGGTCCTTTGACTGGCCAGACAGTACTACATTGGATCCTTCTCTCTGGATATGGCTCATTTTCCCTTTGCCTACACATATGGAATCCCTCTTAAATATGTAAATTTGATTAAGTCTGTTCATGAGCATAGCAAATGCAAAGTTAATGTTAATGGAGTCTAATCAAGTGAGTTTCCAGTGAACAGCGGAGTACTCCAAGGGAATGTGTTGTCACCTATGTTGTTTATCCTCCACATGGACTTTGTAATGTGTAGAACAGTCAGAGATGGTGGAGAAGGATTGGACTGGATTGGTGATAGGAATTTAGCAGACCTAGAGTACAGTGAAACCTCTACATACGAATGTCCTAACATACGAATTTTCCAACATCCGAAGTAAAATTTGACCAAATTTCTGTCGACACCCGAAGTGTTGCTCCAACATACAAAGTAAACAATACGCGTACGCGTGGAATTTTCTCGAAAGCGTTAACCGTGGTTTGTTGTTGACGCCGCTAGACAGCAGCACATCGGAGGAACGCTAATCGAGCGTCACCTTGATCAGTCCTCTCATCTCGTGCGCATCGTGTGGTTGTTCTCTATTCGCTCAGATATTAACAGTGTTTTTTAATCTTCCTTTTTCACGTGTTGTTTTCTCTTTCGTAATCATGGGTCCTAAAAAGCTTAGTTTCGGTTCAGGAAGTAGTAGTAGTGGTGAAAAAAGGAAGAAGTCAATACTTTCATTAGAACTAAAGCAAGAAATAATAGAAAAGCATGAGCGAGATGTACGTGTTAGCGATCTGGCTAAACAATATGGCTGGGCTATGTCTACGATCTCGATGATCATAAAACAGAAAGCAGCCATTAAAGCAGTGAAACCTTCGAAGGGGATCACGATTATTTCCAAACGTCGTAGCCCTACCCTTGAAGAGATGGAACGCCTTTTGTTAATATGGATCAAGGACAAGGAGATTGTTGGCGATACGATCACTGAAACGATCATTTGTGAGAAGGCCAGCGCTATCTACAGTGACTTGAAGGCGGCGGGCTCTGGGGGTGACGCGGGGGAGAGTTCAGCCGATCCTACGACGGAGGAATTCAAGCGTCTCGAGGTTGGTTCGAGAAATTTAGGAAATGGACCGGGATTCATTCAGTTGTTCGGCATGGAGAAGCTTTGAGTTCAGACACCATGGTTGCTAAAGACTTTGTTAAAAAGTTCGAAAGCATCGTGGCGGAGGAAGGCTACTTAGAGCAGCAGGTGTTCAACTGTGATGAAACCAGTCTGTTTTGGAAAAAGATGCCTAGTCGAACGTACATTCCCGCCGAAGAGAAGAAAATGCCTGGACATAAGCCAATGAAGGATTGGTTGACTTTTGCGATTTGTGCCAACGCCAGCGGGGACTGCAAAATTAAGCCTTTATTAGTTTACCATTCCGAAAACCCTAGGGCATTTAAAGCACATAGAATTAATAAAGACCTGCTACATGTTCTATGGCGTTCTAATTCTAAGACTTGGGTTACTAGGCATATCTTTGTGGAATGGGTCAAGAAGTATCTTCAGGAAAGGGATTTGCCTTTGAAGTGCTTTGGACAATGCACCCGCTCAACCCCCTTGGGCTCGAAGATGATATCATCGACGAATACAAATTCACCAAAGTGTTGTATCTTCCACCGAATACCACCCCTATCCTCCAGCCCATGGACCAGCAAGTCATCTCTAATTTTAAGAAGCTGTACACCAAGCACTTATTTAAGCAGTGCTTTAATGTCACGCAAAGCACCAACTTAACTTTGCGTGAATTTTGGAGGAGCCACTTTAATATCGTGCACTGCTTAAAGATCATAGATCAGGCTTGGGAGGGAGTAACTCGTCGGACCCTGAATTCAGCTTGGAAGAAGCTTTGGCCTGATGCTGTTGCTCCCAGAGATTTCGAAGGTTTTGGCCCCAAAATGAACCCGTGGTTGCCGCTGAGGAAGACGTTGAAGAGTTTGTATCCCTTGGCAAGTCTATGGGTCTGGAGGTGGATGAAGATGACATCACCGAAATCGTCGATGAGCATCATGAAGAGCTCACCACCGAGGAACTCAAGGAGCTGCAAGCCATGCAGCATGATGAGTTCCAAGCGCAGTTGAGTGAGTCGGAGGAGACCGAGGAGGTAGGCCAAATCTTAGGTACGGCGGAAATAAGACAGATGTTGGCATATCATCAACACGTGGTTGATTTCATCGACAAGCATCACCCACAGAAACTTCAGGTTTGCCGTGTAGTTGCGCAGTTCGATGATGTTTGTTTAACTCATTTTAGAAAAATCCTCAAAAGCGTACCAAGCAACTTTCACTCGATAGTTTCTTTAGACCGTTTTAGTAGAGATTTTTTAGTGATCATGATGAAAAGAAAGAAAGTGAAGCTAAGAAAAGAAAGACCGAATCGAGTTTAAGTGATGAAAATCAAAAATAAGAAAAGAAAAAAAATGTAAAAAAAAATATAAAATTATAAAAATGTAAAAAAAAAAATAAGCTAAGTCAAGTTAAAGTTCACGTAGTGTAAGTTAGTGTAAGTTATCGTACACGTTATCGTGCAAAGTCGCCGTCCCTACCTCCTCGCTGATCTTCCATCTCCTCCTGCGTAGCAGTCCCTACACCTGCGCTGGCTTGTCGCTGAAGTAAAGTGTTACATAAAAACCCCTTTTTTATTTATTATTTCTTTATTATTATTCTTTTTTTAGATATTTATTATATTGTATTAATGTTATGTGTAATTATGTGTAGCCAATTATTAAGGAGTTATTATGGGTTTTTAGGCTGAGGAACGAATTAAACAAATTACCGTGTATTCTTATGGGAATATTTGCTCCAGCATACGATCGTTTTAACACACGAAGCAGTTTCTGGAACAAATTAAGATCGTATGTAGAGGTATCACTGTATGCTGATGATGCTGTCCTTCTTAGCAGAACACCACAGGATTTGCAATGCTTGCTTACCAGAATGCATGAAATATCACATGAGGTGGGGCTGAAGATTAATAGAAGAAAGATAGAGATTATGAGAATGGAGTATGCTATGGAAGATGAAATATCATTGGAAGGAGAAAGTATTAATGAGGTAGAATCATTTAAGTATTTAGGAACAATGATCTCCAGTACAGGGTTTTAGAATTAGAGTTTAGTGAAAGATTGAAAAACGCAAATCAGACAATGGCTAGGCTAAGTAAAATTTGGAAATCAAATCGCCTAAAATTTGATATGAAAATCAGACTATTTATCAGTTTAGTGAGATTGGTGTTACTCTATGGACACGAGTCATGGTATGACAATGAAACAATCTCCAATAGATTTAGTAGATTTGAGAATGAAGCCCTCAGAAGGATATTGGGAGTTAAATGGCTGGGCAGGATTAGAAATGAAACTATAAGAGAGATCACTCGAGTACCATATGTGGATGATATCATGAGGGGTAGCAGGAGATGGTTTGGGCATGCTCTTCGCACTCCCCAAGAGAGATTAGTTCACCAAACGTTTAACTGGGCTCCACGAGGCACTAGAAGAATTGGAAGACCCAAGCCTACATGGCTTAGTACTATAAAGCGTGAAGTAGGAAATGATGAATGTTGAAGTATTGAATTAAAAGCTCAAGACAACTGGCAAAATCTAACCGAGGCCCTTTGCGCCACTAGGGGTAGGAGGAGATGATGATGATGACACTGAACAGTAGATTATTCTTTACATATTCTCCTCTGTCCTCATACACTGAGATTACCAAACAGTTCTTCTTTGTTCAACGGGTTAACTACTGCTTTGTAATTGGTCAGTGGCTACTTTCCTATTGGTAAGGGTAGAAATGACTCTTTAGCTATGGTAAGCTGCTCTTGTAGGAGGACACTCCAAAATCAAACCATTGTTCTCTAGTCTTGGTAGTGCCATAGCTTCTGTACCATGGTCTTTGACTATCTTGGGTTAACGAGATATTTTGCTTGAGGATACACTTAGGCACACTATTCTATCTTGTTTTTCTAACTCTTTTTATTTTGAATTTTTTATCAAGTTATTTTCAAGGTTGCATAGTTTTTTATTTTGAATTTTTTATCAAGTTATTTTCAAGGTTGTATAGTTTATATATGAAAGATTAATGGAGTCTTATCAAATGAATTTCCAGAGAACAGCGGAGTAGTCCAAGGGAATGTGTTGTTAACTATGTTGTTTATCCTCCTCATGGATTTTGTAATGCGCAGAAAAATTGGAGATGGTGGAGAAGAATTGGACTGGATTAGTGATAGGAAATTAGCAGACCTAGATTATGCTCATGATGCTGACCTTAATAGCAGAATACCACAGGATTTTCAATGCTTGCTTACCAGAATGCATGAAATATCACAGGAGGTTGGGCTCAAGATAAATAGAAGAAAAACAGAGATGATGAGAATAAAGTATGCAATGGAAGATGAAATATCATTGAAAGGAGCAAGGATTAATGAAGTAGAATCCTTTAAGTATTTAGAAAGTTTAGTGAAAGATTGAAAAAAGGGAATTTGACATAGGAAAAATTTATTTTTGGGTGAGATAGCCATGCCGTTCTGATGGAAGTTCCTCTAGACAGCTTCTACTTGGGATATTCCTGCAAGTGATATACCAGAGAATTTTACCTGTAGAGGTATCACAGGGTTCTAACCCCTGTTTAAAACAACCACGGATATCTTTCCCCGAATAGTTAACCTTGTCTTGAAGGATATGGGATAGGAATGGATATGTGGGAGAGTCGTTACAACTCCAATCCCAGTGTGTTACTGTAAACATGTTCGCTGGTTCCCTATTCCAGCAGCAGCCATCGTGTCACGCGTGGCCTCACGCGAGAATTGGGAGGGGATGAAAAGTAATGGGCGGGTCCATCAGGAGGACATGGCTATCTCGCCCAAAAATAATTTTTTCTATGTCAAAATCACTTTTCTGGGCTTGAATTTGTGCCGGCCAGTGAATAAGCTCCTATTAGCACTTATTCTTAGGTAATTTACTGCTAAATATACCAGAGAAAAAATGTAAAGGAGTGCTAGGTTGACTAGCTCGCTCACCTATTGGTGTCGGTATGGAATTGGGCGTATAATCCAGAGGTCCCGCACCATTTAGATTCATCCACGACAAAGACCCCCAATAGAGGAGAGCCGTTCAACCTCACTCGGCACCACCAACACTGCATCCGCTCAGAACCCAACTCCTTTTTAGCACGCCTGTGTGGTAACCCGCTAGTTTGTGCTCTCGTGTTTTTGCCTTATTTTCCTTGTGATTATGGCTTCTACATCGGTTTCCCAGGAGACACCGTCTAAGTTAAGTACCAAGCTATGTTTTGCTGTGTTTTGAGCAATCTCGATCGTTTAATATTTAAGTTATAAGAGTTTATTCTCTTCGATCATCTCGGTCTTGCTCGATTCCGCTTACGGTTGGTACTCCTGTTTCGAGAGCTTTTAGTTTCACTCGCGGTGTTACTAAGTGTATTATTTTTATTATTAGTTTAAATTTTATATGTTTTATAGTGGATATTCATTATTTAGCGTTTAGAGCCCTTGTGGCTCATATTTAGGGCCGATATCAGATTACGTATCGTAGGTGGCTTGCCGGCCTTCGGCCATCAGGTTGTTGTCCTTCGGGATTTATTCATTATTTCGCATGCCTTGCCCTAATTTTTTATGTGTATATTTATATATTTTTCAACGCTATTTCTTTTATAATGAATATTTGTGCTTATTACTCCATATGATCTGTTTTGGTAGTGTTTGGGGATCGTCAGTTGGTAGCTCTGCTGCTCCGTGTCACGTGATCCTCCCCCAAGCTCCCCCTCTCGCTAGGTTGGTGGCTAGGCTTCTCTCCCCCCTCCCCTAGGGGACCGTTGCCTTCCCTTCCTACAGAGGGGGTAGTTCAGTGTTTATGGACTATGTCCTCTCTCCGGGTGTCCCGGTGGTTTTGTCTCTGTCTAGACTGGTTGGCCACCGGTCAACAGAGTAGGAATCCCGGTGCACCCTATTTTATAAATGTTCACCTATCACACTTTTATTTATGTTATACGAAAACCTCCGGGTTCTGTTGGTGGTTCTTATCTACGGTTCCGCCCCCCTTATTTTATAACATTTACTATGATTATATATGACAGATCACTACCCCGGAGTTCCTATATGTATTAGTTTATGGATGTAATTTTATATATCCCGGTCCGGGGCTTAACCTCGCTCCGGGAAGTCAGACACCATGTGTGTTAATTCTTTGTTGCATCCTTCTTTATGATCCCGGCTCGTCCGGAATGAATAGTTATACTCTAGTCTTAAGTTAGACTTATGTTTAGGCCCGGGTCCTCCGGACCCGCCCCTACTTAAGAGAATTACAGTTTCTCATATACTATTCTTATTACAGATGGTTCATTGCCAGACGACGGCCTGTGCGGCAGTTCTTCACCAGCCTTGTGGCCATACGGTGTGTAGGTCTCACGCCCTCTGCGGAGTACAACTGGAAGATATCGTAGTCTGGCATCCTGATAATTGTATGGTCTGTTTTGACCTCATTACCACCCTTGGATCTGATTCGGTGAGTCCCGTTGGCTATGTTGACTTTTCTAATTATTCTTACTTTTATTTGGTATACATACACTATTTAGTAAGATTTCTATGGTCTTTAAAGGACCTCCTGGACTCTTCCTTTCTTTAATTCCCACTATTATTTCAGGCATCCCCGGAGCAGAAGACTGCGGCTCGGGCCACCCTGAAAGTGTGGGTTGGGGGATTTGCCCGAAATGTGAAATCAAAGCAGCCTTACGTCCTCTCTGAAGACTACTGTGCAATGATTTATCCTAATGCTAAGTCTTCAGCCGCTGTGGCTAGAGCTGTTGCGGCACCCATCATTGCCGACATTGATGCCACTATTTCTGGATTCATCGATCAGGATCAAGATCAAGATACGTCTGATGCCCCCGGAGATCTGGAAGACAATGTTGCCTCCTTGAACTTGGATGTGGAACCCATGTTGTTAGATGATCCGGATGCAGGTAGGGTGGTAAGTGAGGCAGGTGTTACCGGCGCTGAGATTCCTATCCCCAGCCCCGCTCTTTCTTCTTCATCTGATCTCTCTTCTTTTCATGGTTTTTCTGGGGACCGCGATTCGTCTCACCGATCACACCCGGTTCCCCCCAAAGATAAATCTAAATCTAGAACTTTGCCAAAAGCTCGTAAGCCCCACAAGGCTTCCCATGGTTCTAAAACGAAAGCAAACCCATCATCTAAGACTTCCGGCTCCTCCTCTAAGTCTCACGACCCGGGAGTACAATCCGCCACTTCTGCTCCTAACCCGGGCCTTTCCGAATCAGCCATGCTTCGCATTGTGTCAGAGATGCAATCTAAGATTGTGTCAGAAATGCAGGCCAAGATGGACACGATGTTTTCTAACATTGGTCAGAGACTTGGGGCATTAGAGCAAGGTGCTCCGGAGCAAGTTCAAAGCTCTCTCATCCCGGATGCCTCTAAGCTTCCTCCGTTTACCAAGAATAACCCTTGGCGCATGGCTCTTCATTCCCCGTTCTCAGACGGGATGTTAACGTTGGAAGGTCTTGGTACTCGTCCACTAGAGGACTTTGAATTCTTTCCTCCTGGTCTCGCATTTCCGTTTCATGGTTATGCCAGGCTTACCGAGGAAGCTCTGGTTCGGCTGGATAAGGTCCCTAAAGAGACCGTCATTTTCCCAAAGGAACAAGCCCAATCTGTTTGGGCTAGGTTTCTAAATGACATAGGTTGCACCAATACCATGTTGACGCCTCATAAGAGTTCATTTACAATGTTCCTAATGGACAAGAATACCGTGACTCCATGCGTCACTAAGATTGCAGAGCTTGCCTTTCAATACGCTCTGGAGGAGAAGCCCTTGCCTCCCATCCGAGAGGTAGATCCGATCTCCCTCCTTCTTCCTTCAGATAATGAGTGTTGGGACAATGTCCATACCACCTTTACTTCCGGCAAGCTGACAGCGGACTGTGCGTCAGTAATTTTTAGTGAACGGCTTCCCCGTCTCCCGGAATCCCTTATTAAACAGGAGTATGATTCCCGCCTACGTGTTGGTCGAACCTTGAACTTGGCCACTTCTACGGAGTCGATAGCCTTAACTTATGATACTGAGAGTATCTTTAAGTCTCTCAATAAGGCTACTTTGCAGTCTTTGTACTTTGACCTATATGACTTTGCTCTTGCTAAACGTAGGTGCCGCAAACACGTCCTGGCTGAGGCGACTATTAGGCACGAACCGAATAAACTTATCCGGTCCTCTTGTTGGGGTCCAAATCTTTTCCCTGAGGATCTTGTGAAGGAAGTCTTGACAGAAGCTACAAGAGTTAATCAGAGCCTTAAAGCCCGTTGGGGTGTGACTCCTAAGCGGAAATATGATCCCGCAAGTTACCAAGCCCGTGGTAGGAAGAAGCTCCGCCCGTATACCTCCACTCAGTTCCGGCAACAGCAAAGTAGCTCGTCCGTTTTCCGGCAGCCTCTCCCACCATCTCCTGCTGTTCCTGCACAGCCTTCCACCTCTCAGGCTCCTTCCTCGGACGACTACGTCACCGTTCTGTTCCCTAAGAGCCAGCTTCCCGGTGCCTCCACCACCTCTCCAGCCTTTAACCAATCTTATGAAGCTCAAGGCTCTTCCCAGGGTTATAAAAGAGGTAGAGGCTACCACCGTGGTTCATACCAGAACAGAGGTAGGGGTAGATTCTTTCGCAAAGGAAAGAACTTCCGAGGCGGACGTGGAGGCAACTCCTCAAGCCAATACTGAGGTGCAGCGGGTAGGGGGGAGGCTTTATGCCTTCCGCAACAAATGGAGGTTCAGTCCCTGGGCTTTCAGTATCATCTCCAAGGGACTGGGGTGGAGTTGGATTCAAGGACCTCCTCCACCGAACAGATTTCATCAGCATTCCACTCCGGACCTAGTCGAGTTTGTCCAGGACCTGTTACAAAAGAACGCCATACAAGAAACGAAACACCTGAAGTTTCAGGGTCGGCTGTTCAGTGTCCCGAAGAAGGATTCGGACAAGAGAAGAGTGATTCTAGACCTATCCCTTCTCAACTTGTCCATTCAATGCGACAAGTTTCGAATGCTTACCGTCTCGCAGGTGCGGACCTTACTTCCCCGTGGGGCCGTCACCACCTCTATCGATCTTACAGACGCCTATTATCACGTTCCGATAGCGAGACACTTCCGTCCGTATCTAGGCTTCCGCCTAGGAAACAAAAATTACTCCTTCAAGGTGATGCCTTTCGGGCTCAACATCGCCCCAAGGATCTTCACAAAGTTAGCAGAAGTTGCTGTTCAGGAACTCAGAAATCAAGGGATTCAAGTAGTAGCCTATCTGGACGACTGGCTCATTTGGTCAGACACCTCCCAAAATTGCCTAAAAGCCACTCACAAAGTCATCCAATACCTTCAATCTCTAGGCTTTCAGATCAACTTCAAGAAGTCCCGTCTTCTTCCGAAATCAAAGTTCCAATGGCTCGGCCTGCAATGGGATCTTATATCTCACACTCTGTGTCTTCCCAAACCCAAGAGGTTAGAGATTGCAATGAACACCAAACGCTTTCTCAAAGACAAAGTGAGTTCCAGACGGCTCCAAGAGAGGATCCTAGGGTCCCTTCAATTTGCTTCAGTGACGGATCTACTTCTGAAAGCGAAGTTGAAAGATATCAATCGTGTCTGGCGTTCGAGGGCGAATCGGAAGCTCCGGGACAGGAAAGTCCGCCTTCCTCCCATTCTCCGGGAAAGACTTCTACCTTGGACAAAGGCCAGCAATCTGTCAAAGTCAGTTCCCCTTCGATTTCCGCCTCCGAAGTTAATCATTCACACGGACGCATCCCTATCAGGTTGGGGAGGCTATTCTCAGCACAGGAAAGTTCAAGGTCTTTGGTCTCCCTTATTCCGCCAATTTCACATCAATGTGCTGGAGGCCATGGCAGTTCTACTAACCCTGAAACGTCTCTCTCCATCCAAGAGACAACACCTTCGTCTGGTTCTCGACAGCGAAGTGGTGGTCCGCTGCCTCAACAGAGGCGGATCAAAATCAGGGCCTCTGAACCATGTTCTAGTAGCCATATTCTCCCTAGCAGCCTCGAACCGTTGGCATCTTTCAGCTGTCCACCTGGCGGGAGTCCGGAACGTAGTTGCAGACGCCCTGTCCCGGACCTCCCCTCTAGAGTCGGAATGGTCACTCGATCAAAAGTCATTCTGGTGGATTCTCTCTCGGGTTCCGGGTCTCCAAGTAGACCTCTTCGCCACGGAGTCCAACCACAAATTGAGAGTATATGTGGCTCCCAATCTAGACCCTCAGGCCTACGCCACAGACGCCATGTCACAGAATTGGGACAACTGGGAAAGGATTTATCTCTTTCCCCCGGTGAATCTTTTACTGAAAGTCCTAGACAAACTGAGATCCTTCAAGGGACGAGTAGCCTTGGTCGCACCCAACTGGCCCAAGAGCAATTGGTACCCTCTCCTGCGAGAGTTGAGACTACATCCTCACCCGATACCCAATCCGGTTCTGTCTCAGATAGTACAAACACGCGTTGTGTACGCTTTCTCAAACATTCAGAGCGCCCTAACTTTATGGACTTCATGAAGTTTGCGGCCATGCATGGTGCCAATATCAATCCTCAAAACACCCTGTTCCTAGAATCAGATAAACGGGATTCCACCATCCGCCAATATGATTCTGCAGTTAAAAAGTTGGCTAAATTTCTGATAGACTCAGACGTACACTGTATGAACTTGAACCTTACAGTCACTTTCTTTAGAACTTTATTAGAATCAGGTCTGGCAGCCAATACTATCACCACTATTAAATCTGCTTTGAAAAAGATCTTCCTAGTGGGTTTTAACATAGACTTAACCGACTCTTTGTTAGCTTCAATTCCGAAAGCCTGTGCCAGACTGAAACCGGTTACTCGTCCTACCCCGGTTACCTGGTTCCTTAATGATGTGCTCAAATTGGCTTCTGATACCATTAACAGTTCTTGTGATTATATTCCCCTTCTCAGGAAAACACTTTTCCTTGTGAGTTTGGCTTCCGGGGCAAGAATTTCTGAACTGGCAGCTTTGTCAAGAGACCCGGGTCATATTGAGTTCCTTCCTTCGGGAGAGGTCCTTCTTTCACCTAACAAATTCTTTTTAGCTAAGAACGAAGACCCTCAGAACAGATGGTCCTCCTGGAAAATTGTTCCCCTCACGCAAGATCCGTCTCTGTGCCCTGTTACTGCTCTTAAGTCTTATTTATCCCGGACCTCCTCTAACTCCTCCGGGCCTCTATTCGTTAGAGAACAAGGCGGTACCATTACCATTAAAGGGATCAGGCAACAAATTTTGTATTTTATTAAACAAGCTAACCCTGACTCTTTTCCTCTTGCACATGATATTAGAGCAGTTGCTACTTCGGTGAACTTTTTTCACCACATGAATTTTACGGATCTTTCTAGGTACACAGGGTGGAAGTCACCGTCAGTGTTCAAGAAACACTATCTTAAACATTTGGAAGCCCTTAAATTTCCTACGGTAGCTGCAGGGAGCGTAGTTACCCCCAGGTAACTCACATGTTAATTCCTTGTCATTTTATCTCTCCCCCTTACCTGCCTCATTTATACCCTATTTGTATTCGTTGGTTTCGCACCTGGTTACTATTCCTATATTTGTTAATTTTATGACTCCTGAGTATCTGTATATATCATCACTCACGGCATTATTATACCTTACCTTTTTTGTCAATTGTTCTACCAAGTGGATTTATGTTCTTTTTAAGGTACCTTTATAGTTGTTTTTGGCACTCAACTCTGATTAAAGTAACTTGTGTTTCCCTTGTGTTTATGTTTTTTTTTTTCCTTTATTTTTCAAGTTTGGTGACATTTCTCTTGTATGTATTCACTGGCCGGCACAGGTTCAAGCCCAGAAAAGGGATTTTGACGTAGGAAAAATCTATTTCTGGGCGAGGGACCTGTGCCGCCCAGTGAACCCTCCCAGCTCCTCTCCCTTGGAGTCCCCAAACTTTGGGTGCTAAGGAGTTGGGTTCTGAGCGGATGCAGAGTTGGTGGTGCCGAGTGAGGTTGAACGGCTCTCCTCTATTGGGGGTCTTTGTCGTGGATGAATCTAAATGGTGCGGGACCTATGGATTATACGCCCAATTCCATACCGACACCAATAGGTGAGCGAGCTAGTCAACCTAGCACTCCTTTACATTTTTTCTCTGGTATATTTAGCAGTAAATTACCTAAGAATAAGTGCTAATAGGAGCTTATTCACTGGGCGGCACAGGTCCCTCGCCCAGAAATAGATTTTTCCTACGTCAAAATCCCTTTTTGGGCTCTTGGTTGGGGCAATTTAGAGTTGTAACCACATACATGCTCTTTAGTCACTTCCCTAATTTCAGAAGAACGAAAATCCGTCTATGAATAGTGTGTTATGACCGTTTGTTTACACTCCCAAATATAGCTATTTGGGAAATCAGTCCAAGGCTATGAATGGACTATGCAAGTTTTTGTAAATTGTATCGGAACCTAAAAGTTATCATCACAGTCCCACTCACTTTGAGAAAGTATCTTTGCGTGAACACGTATTGCCCAAGCAATAGTTTGTAAAAAAGGGGATAAAAATAGAGGTACTCTACTTTTTATTAAAGAACAGTAGGTCCATATAAAGGAAATGCAAAAAGAAGTATAATCTTTTATTATTTCCTAAAAGCATTTAAATGTAACAAGAATTGGTGCAACAGCAACACTATTCACATTTTTGTGCTTAAAATAAGAAATTTTTACCCCCAGTAACATCTAATAGATTAAAATAATGACATCATTCCATATGACAAAGGAAGGATATCACCTTCGACTCTTCACTATAAACATAGTTTATTACACACTGTAAATTAGAAGAATATTCAATCTGTACTATGCAGACAGTAAAAGTCCCATATTATACAGTCCATAAGAGTCTATTCACAACACTAAGAAGCTGGTTTAATCACACTACCAGCTGCCAAAACAAAGTGTTTAATCTCTTCCAGTTGTCGTAAGTAATGTTTGAAAAACACTTAAAGATTTCCATCCCGTATACAGTAAGCCTTCGAGGGACATGACAAATTTCGTAGATAATTTGTATTTTTCCTACCATACAAACCTTAGGTATTTACATGGGGTATTATTTTGGCGGAGCTGAAATGACGAGCCATTAAATTTTAACGAGGGTTAACTACCCCCTCGCTAGTTAGCGGGGGGTAGGGAAGCTTATCCACTCCTTTCAGCCTGAAGGCTAAGCTTAAGGCTGAGCGATAGCCTTTCACGGCTGAGACCGAAAGGCGCATTTCCTCCCGAAGATATACAAGGAACTCCGCTATTGTTGGAATAGTGGCATCGAGCGGAGAGATACCCCTTCCACGACACCAACCACAAAAGACTTTCCACTTCGCCTGGTAGACGCTGGCAGAGGATTCTCGCAGGTGTCGAGACATCCTGTCCGCAACCTGTTGAGAAAATCCTCTCTCCGTGAGGAGTCGCTGGATAGTCTCCAGGCGTGAAGCCGAAGCGAAGCTACGGCCTTGTGGAAGATGTTGCAATGTGGTTGTCTGAGTAGCTTGTGACGTGGAGGGAGTTCTCTTGGGGGTTCCGTTAGGAGTTCCAGAAGGTCCTGGAACCATTCCGCATGATGCCATAGGTTGACCGATAGGTTGGCCTTGTTGAGCACCCTTCTCATCAGACAAAAAGGTGGGAAGGCATAAACGTCCATGTTGTCCGTCCCACCTGTGTTGAAATGCATCCTGCCAGAGAGCCTTGGGGTCCGGGACTGGAGAGCAGTAAAGGGGCAGCCTGAAATTCAAGGCTGTCGCAAATAGGTCTACAGTCGGGGAACCCCACAAAGTCAGGACTTTGTTGGCTATTTGAGGATCCAAAGACCACTCGGTACTCACTATCTGCGTCGCCCTGCTGAGGCTGTCGGCGAGGACATTCCTCTTGCCAGGAATGAAGCGAGCTGACAGTGAGATCGAGCGGGTTTCGGACCATCTCAGCATCTCTACTGCAAGATGGGATAGCTGTTGCGAGAAGGTACCTCCCTGCTTGTTGATATAAGCCACTACTGTGGTGTTGTCGCTCATCACCACCACGGAGTGGCCCGCCAGGGTTTGTTGGAACTGTTGAAGAGCCAGAAAAATGGCTTTCAATTCTAGCAGGTTGATGTGGAGGCACCTTTCCGATTCTGACCAAAGGCCTGAGGCTCTTTGGTTCAGAATGTGGTCCCCCCACCCTTGATTTGACGCGTCCGTAAACAGAGTCAAATCTGGGGGGAGGACGAGAAGATCTGCTCCCTTCCATAGGTTCTCGTCGTCCAGCCACCATCGAAGATACCCCCGTTCCGAAGGTCTTATGGGAACTAGGAAGTCCGGGGAATCGTTTCCCTTATTCCATCGTGACTTCAGCCACCACTGAAGGGATCTCATCCTGAGGCGGCCGTTTGGAACAAGACGAACCAAAGATGATAGATGGCCTAAGAGACGTAACCACAGATGGGCTGGAAGCTCTTCTCGTCTGAGGAAAGGTTCTGCTACCTTCCTCAGCCTTGCTATCCTTTCGTCTGATGGAAAGGCTTTGTGGAGAATTGTGTCTAGTTTCATGCCTAGGTATACCAGTTTCTTTGTAGGGCGCAGAGAGGACTTCTCGAGATTTACCAAGATCCCTAGATCTTGGCAAATTTACAGAAGCCAGTCGTCCAGATAACGAAGGAGACGGATGCCGTTCCTGTGAGCCCACGATGAGATCAGAGTGAACACCTTGGTGAACACCTGGAGGGCCGTGGAGAGACCGAAACACAGCACCTTGAACTGGTAGGTCTTGCTGTCTAGGCTGAATCTTAAGTACTTCCTGGAAGACGGATGGATGGGGATCTGGAAGTACGCGTCCTTCAGATCCAGAGTGCACATAAAGTCTTGTGGTCTCACTGCAAGTCTGACCATGTCCGCTGTCTCCATACTGAAACGAGTTTGTACGACAAACTTGTTTAGTGCTGAGAGGTCGATGACCGGTCTCCAGCCTCCAGACGCCTTCTTTACAAGAAAGAGTCGACTGAAGAAGCCTGGGGAGCCGTCGTCGACCTCCTGGAGAGCATCCTTCTTGAGCATGGTCTCGACTTCTGCCCGGAGGGCCAACCCCTTTGCCAATCCCAAGGCATAGGAGTTCAACGACACTGGATTCGCTATCAGGGGAGGTAGAGATGTTGTGAACGGGACGCGATACCCTTGACCGATCACAGGGACCGTCCAAGGGTCGGCCCCGAGTTGTTGCCACCTCTGCACGCAACTTTTTAGGCATCCCCCCACAGGTGGACACGCGGGGGGACTGCCACTCCTAGTGTTTGCGACCTTTGCCGCTTCCTCTAGGAGTTCTACCTCCCTTAGAGGACTTGCCGCATTTCTTGTCTTTCAGCTGAAAGGACTGCGGCTTAGACACGCTTGTCTTAGCTGCCGGAGCCTGTTTAGGTGTCTTGCGAGGCTGCTGTTGACGTTGTTGTTAAGGGGCTGGAGGTTTATAGGGCCGAGATGTCAGGGCCCTTTGGAGGAGAGAGTCCTGGTTCGATCTCCTCCACCTCTCAGCCGACTGCTCCATGTCACGAGGCTCCAGTAACTCCCTTCCAAAAATAGAGGAGTGCCTGAGCCTGCTGACGTCTGCAGTGGGGATCTTCGGATGGAACCTCTCGGACACTGAATCGCGTCTTTTGAGGATCATGTTGGCCCACAGGTTAGTGACCTGGTGGGCTAGAAACTCAATAGAGCGAGTGCCCGAGAGGAGGGAGGTCTCCAAAGCTTTCCTATTGCTCTCCTTGGACAGATCCCCGGATCGCAATAGGATGCCCAGAGACCCAAGCCAGAGATCAAGCCACGAAGTTGCCTGCATGGCACTCTTCGCGACTTTTTCCAGGTTTTGGGTCTCTTGACGCTGCAAACGTCACCTGCCGGGTAGAGAGCTTCTCGAAACAAGTTCCCTTTGCTAGTTCTTCCACGGAATGATGGAGTGGAAGAGACATGCAAGACTCCCCGTCGATCTCGAAATACCTCCTCTGTTGGACTAGAGGAGGTGGGAGGAGTTTGAACCTGGCAGAAGAACGTCCTGAGGAGGCCAGACCGGAGAGTTGAGCTTTGACCTTGTCTCTGGCGCCTTTCACCCCTTTAGACCAGGGCAAAGCCGCACTAGTCTTCGGGGGCTTCTGGGAACCAAAGACCTCGTCAAGCACGGTGTCTTTCCCCTCGCGAGGGGCTGTCTCCGGGTCCTTGATTTTGTTGAGCTCCCTCATCAATCCAAGGACCTGCCAGAATGCATGTTCTGACTCGCTGTGCTCTCCTCTTGGTGGACTGGCAGCTAAGTCTCCCATCCCCAAGAGGTCTTCTTGGGGAGAAACGTGGACATCCTCCCCGGGGATAGCTGGCTCTTGACGAATCCTTGATGAAGATTTTGGAACAGTCTTGGTGTCCTTCGATTCCCTCCTGGGAGGGAAGTAGGACTCCAACAAAGACGCCCGAGGAGGACCCTCCTCCCATGCAACCCCTCCTCTATCCGGAGAAAATTCTCCCCTTGGTGCCAAGGGAGAATTCTCCGAGTTAGAGGAATCCCCCGAGGACGAGATAAACTCATCTACAGGAGGGGGTGGAGCTGCAGAAGTTGGAGAAGGAGAAGGGGTCCGCCTGATGGGGTTCCTGGAGACCAGCTTTTCCCGGGGAGGAGTCACCACGAAGCCCACTCCTTTCCTTTTCTTCAACGGTGGAGAACCCGTTACAGGGTCCCGTCCCTGATCAGTGCTGGAAGGCTTAATAGCCTGGAACACAGCATTGATCATGTGGCGGAACCATGGTAGACGGGTAACTGACGCTGTGTCAGCAATCCCCGCTGGAGAAAAGGGGATCTCGCGACCCTTAGGAGTGAACACCACGGGGCCTTCCTGATAAGAAAAAGATGATTGCCTAGACCTCTCTGCCGATCTTTCTTGTTCTGCCGTTGTCCTCCTCTTGCGCGGAGGTGAATCCTGGGAACGCCTCCCAGGAGGAGCGTCCTGCTGATGATCCTTGCGATCCGTATGACCCACATGGGCGGGTACGATGCCGCGCCCGGGAGAGCTCGTGAAAGAAGTTTCGCGCACGGGCAAGGTAGCGCGATGGCGCGTAGGCGAGCGTCCTGTGGGTGAGCGTTCGCGCGTAGGAGAATGGCGACCATAGGACCGTGCGTGATGGCGCGCAGGTGAACGCGCGTGGGAGCGCGCAGGTGAATGGCACGCAGGAGGGTATGCACGAGGTCGAGTAGGAGAGCGTGCATATGAACGCGTAGGAGAACGTTCCAGAGAACGAGCTGGCGAGTGGGCGCGCGACCTCTTAGGAGAGCGCTGGTGATGGTGGGAGGGAGAGAGATGTCTCCTAGAAGACTTGGTCTCCCTCAACTGGTGGCGCGCAGATCTGTCCGTGATTGGGGCGCATGAAGGAGAGGCCCTTTCTTTAGAGCCTGCAGGCCCCACAGCGTGTTGGCGTGAAGGGCGAGCTGTAAGAGATCGTGGGTGTGTGTGCGCCAAACTTAAGAGGTGCTCAGTAATCGAAGGGCGCGCAGGAGCAACTGGGAGTGCAGGAATCGACGAATGAGGCAAAGGTGAACCCTAGCGAGCGTCTGAATCAGAAGATCTTGAGGGCGCTGGCGAGCGTGGGCGCGCAGGGCATGCAACAGGCACAGGCACTAGTGCGTGCTTGCGCGCGCGCGCAGGAGAGTGATGGCACGCAGTGCGCCCATCAGGAAGTTGTTGCTTCCCAGGCTGGGGGCGCCCTAAGGAGCGCTGGCGAGCAGGGGAGCTCTGGCGAGTAGGAGATCGCTGGCGCGTTGGAAGGCATTGTACCTTCTCTGGATGTCCAGGAGAGCACTGGCGCGCAGGAGAGCGCTGGCGCGCAGGAGATCGCTGGCGCGTTGGGGAGCGTTGGTCCTTCACAGGCTGAAGAGCACGTCCAGAAAGGCGCTGGCGAGCAGGAGATCGCTGGCGCGTTGATCATCCTCAAGATGAAGAGCGCGCGCTGGCGAGCAGGAGAGCGCTGGCGCGTTGATCATCCTCAAGATGAAGAGCGCGCGCTGGCGAGCAGGAGAGCGCTGGCGCACAGGAGATCGCTGGCGCGTTGGAGAGCGCTGGAGAACAGGAGATCGTTGACGAGTAGGAGACGAAGATGACCTACGCTCAACTGCACGCAAGCGCGCAGGGGCCAGGGACTTAATCCCAGAGTCCTTTTCCCCCGAAGGGGACGGTGCCTGTAGGATTACAGGTGACGGCAGCACTGAAGATCTGGCAGGAGTAGGGGATCGTGAACGATCCGCAGAGAGGTCAAGGGATGTTGCAGGTATGACCTTCTCCTGACGAGGTAGTGCCTCCGCAGGGGGAGGAGAAGGAGACCCAAAGAGGCGACTCTTCACCCCTTTATAGGGAGAAGGGAGCCCCCTCTCTCGAAGAGGCCTACGGGCCTTACGTCGAATGCGACCCCTGGATAAGGAGTCAGGGTCATCGATCCTTCGAAGAGGTGTCTCTGAAAGCGCACTCCCCTGGGGGGGAGACGAGCTCGCAGGAGAGACCGGAGGACCCACATTCCCCTTCGAAGGCTGCGCGGAAGGGAGAGGTGAGTCTTCAGCAACATTCGAGGCAGCAGGATCAAGGGTTTGACTTGTCACGTCAGAAGGGACAGTCAAAACAGCGTCGACAATGTCCGAAGGATAAACCTCCGGAATTACCGGCGACTGTTTGACTGCAGCCCCCAGCTGCAACAAGTCAAACAGGCCTTCCTTGGTGGGAGTGCCCTTAAGCCCCAAGGAAGCCCAAAGCTGAAATAAACCATGGTTAGATACCGTACAGTCAAATTCATCAAAATATAAAATATCCTCCCCCGGGGAGGAGAGGGAACAACCTCGCTAAGGGAGGCCACGCCCTCTCCACCACCCCGAGGTTGGCAAAAACCACTATGGCCTGCGATCTCACTCGGCGGTTTCACAGGTGAAGCCGGATGAGGGAGACCTTCGGAGGAGGTTCGGGCGGCGCAAGGGAGTCCTTAGAGACCTCCTTCTTCAAAGTCACCTTCGAAGGAGATCGGTCTCTCTTGCACTTCTTCTTGCGCCTACGGCCGAACTTCTCCCACTGGGAGTCAGACCACTCACTGCACACATTTTCCTTGTCACACCGTTGACTTCGGCAAATGGGGCAAAGGGCGTGAGGATCCGTATCCATAGAGGACATGAAAGTCCCGCACGGGCGATTAGGAAGTCCAGGGCAAGTACGTATTGTTATAGAGTCGAGGCCAACTTCACACACAAACTGTTTAAAGAGAAAGCAGAAAAAGATTAAAGGCTGTCAAGCGAGGGTGAGAGCAGAAACGTCTGATCATCACCCGAGCCAAAAGTGAATTGAGCTATTCACAGTGTGTGAGGGGGGGGGAGGGGTAGCTAGCTACCCCTTCCCTACCCCCCGCTAACTAGCGAGGGGGTAGTTAACCCTCGTTAAAATTTAATGGCTCGTCATTTCAGCTCCGCCAAAATAATACCCCATGTAAATAGCGTGGTTTGTATTAGGTTACGGAACAAATATATTTCAAAAAGATTGAGGAAGAGGCTACTCTCCTAGGATCATGACCCGATGGCATACTATCTGGGTCAGTCCTTCTGATAAAATAGGTGAGTTTGGACCTTAGCTGTTTCAAAGAGAGATTAGATCATGTTGTTTCCCCCTTTAAAAATTTGTCTGTCTTTAAAAGCCTCAGTCTTTGACAGGTAAGCTTTAAGGCGTTCCACAGGGCACAGAGAAGGATCCTCCTTTAGTGGAACAGCCTTCCAGGGCCTCCAACATTTTTTGGGGAGTTCTTTTTTAGCCAGGAATGTGGGATCTGGGGATAAATTAACTTCTCCCCGATTACGAGAATTTGATGTGGCCATCATCCCTTGATAGTTCCACAATCTTGCTGAATCTAGCACTAGAAGGCATATCTAGTAAAATGATCAATTTTTTAGTAAGATCCCTCAAAGAAGCAAAGTAGTTATCTATTGAGGAGGCTAAGTGCAAGACTTTGTCCAACGACCATGAGATGGATTTAGGAGAAGCATTAGGTTTCAATTTAGCACAAGCCTGCGGGATCTTATTGAACAGTTCACTGTTGAGTTCTGTATCGAAAGCATAAGTGATAGGTCTGGTTAGGGCCGATATACATGAGGAAATAGTTGTAGAGGCCAAACCTTGTTCATGTAGTGAAATAAAGAATGATAAACAGAAGTCCATTGTAATTGAAGAGGGCTTATGTTCCTTAACAAACTCCTTCCACTTCTTCCAAGAAGACAAGTATTGCCTTTTTGTAGTAGCGGACTTGTATTCTTATCTATAAAACCAATCCTTTCCTTCGAAACTCCAAATTTTCTTTTAGCAGCTAGGATGAGAAAATCATGAGCTGAAGGTTTTTTGTTAACCAGGAGAAAGCAAAGACAGTATTCTGTTGAACATCCTGCGACAGCATTGGTGTCGGCAAAGGGATCTGGTGAGGTTTTAGTTCCAGGTCAAGAGGATGCCAATTGCTCTTGGGCCAATTTGGTACCACTAATACTGCTGTCCCCTTGAAGGTCCATAGTTTGTCCAGGACCTTCAGAAGGAGATTGAACGGTGGAAAACGATAAATGCGAGTCCACTGGTTCCAATCCAGTGACATCGCATCCATCCCCGCTGCTTCCGAATCTAAACTTGGTGCTACATACCAGGGAAGCTTCTTGTTGAAGCTCATCGTAAAGAGATCTACTTGCAGTTCTGGGACTTGCTCCAGAATGAAATAGAATGATTTTTCTTCCAGAGACCATTCTGTTTCCAAAGGCTTGAATCTTGACAGGGCATCCGCCGTCACACTGCGAACCCCTTCTAAGTGAACCGCCGAGAGATGCCAATTTCTCCGCTTTGACAAAGTGAGAATTGTCAAAATTACATGGTTAATTCGTGGAGATCTTGAATCCTGTCCCCTGATGCCGTGGACTATTGTCTTGCTATCAAGAACTGATTTTATGTGTGGTTTTTTCTTCAGTACTATGCAGAATGGGGGAAAGGCATAAACATCCAGATTGTCCCTTAGATGCTGGAAGACATCCTCAAGTGCCGCTTCCAGATCTGAAAATGGTGAACAGTATACAGTGATACCTCGCAACACAAAATTAATTGGTTCCGTAAAGGCTTTCGTAAAGTGATTTTTTCATGTAGAGAGTCGCCTTTTACATGTAAATAGCCTAATTCATTCCAGACCCTAGAAAAACACATTAATGATTATGAAAAGGATATGCACCACTAAACAGTACTAAATATATGAAAAGTACTGTATTTCAATCATTTAATAATAAATTAACATTGATAACCTGAAAATAAGTGTTTAATTAGAGCAAACAGTAAAAATACAGTAACAAAAATGTGGAATCTTACCTTTGGAGTGAGGCGATGTTCGAGAGCGAAGTGCGGGGTGGTAGAGGAGGATAAAAATGGCGGAAAATGTTTACATACAAGTGGCAGAAAACGTAAACACTTAACTTTACAAAACAGATTTATAAATGACAGAAAACATTTAACACTTAATATTAGGAAACATATCCACATATGGCAGGAAATATTAACACTTACCTTTACGATAAACTTGAAGATAAATTTTCTTTTTATTTTTATTTTTCTATTTTTTTTTCTACTTTACATTTTCTATTTTCTATACACTACGTATTTTCTTCATCACTGCCACTTTCGTTTCTTAGCTGGCGCTTAGTCTGCTTCTACCAAAGGCCTCTTACTAAAATAATCGTCCAAAGAAGCTTGTGATTATTTCCATCTTTATCTCCATGGAAAACATCATCGTCTTCTTTCCCTTAACATGAACGACTTTCTTGGGACCCATGGCTAATGATGTATCGTATCACACACGATAACAGTACGTACTGTATAATTGTTACAAAAGCAAAATAACTAAAACTAAGTCAATGCGAATGATGCCGTTGCCGGAACAAGAAGACATAGGAACGTCGATGAGTAGATGCACAATGGGATACAATACAGTAGATACCGACAAATAGGAGAGCAGGATCTCATGGTGGTAACTTGCATCCGAGTAGGGAGATAACCAATGGGAATGCAGGAGGATGGTAGCGAGTTTACAGGATGGTGGCGCGCTTATTTTAAAATCTGTCTCGGATACGGTCGGGCTCCTGCTCCATACCGCCTTTCGTTCTCCGAAACATTTTTCGTGATCCGAGTCGTAAACTTCATCTCCTTTTGTGAAGTGAAAATTTCGTAAGTCAATTCTTTCGTAGCTAGAGGTTTGACTGTACTAGAATTTTCTGGTTGAAGGACATTACAAAGAGGTACTGCTGGTAAACCCCTAAAGTGATTATTGTGTTCACTATCCGAGGATTGAAAAACCACTTGGAACCAATTATCTTGGTCATCCTGCTCAGTTAGTCTGCTAGAATGTTCATGCCAGGGATGAAGCAGGCTGACAGGGTGATTGCAGGATTTACATGGCTAGAAGGCAGAGCTGTCATTAAATGGTACCTCCTTGTTTGTTTAGATATACAGTACTACTAAGAGGTTGTGTTGCCGATCATCAACACAAACAAGTGACTTGAAAGGAGTGGTTGAAAGTGTTGGAGGGTAAGAAAGGTTGCCTTTAGCAGTAGCAAGTTGATGTGGTACTTTTCGTCTGAATTGGACCCGTCCTGATACATGTTTGAGCAGGTGTGCCCCTTCCTTCCTTTGATGTGTCCGCGAACAACATCAGTTCCAGAGGGGGTAACAGTAAGTCTGTGCCTTCCGAGGTGGTTTGCGTCAAAAAGCTACCAGTTCCGACCTTGGTTCTGTGCCTCCTTGATTGGAATCCTCCTTTTAGGAGGATCCCATTACTGCAACCAATGGGTTTTTAACTGTCATTGAAGGAAGCGTATGGGAAGGCAGCTGTTTGAAACTAGGTGTTCGAGGGAAGCTAATTGTTCTAACAATCTTTGCCATTGCAGAGCCTGCAGAGAGCTTTGTTCTAAAAATAGAAGCGCACCCTCTCAAAGTCTTTCTATGTAATCCTGCAATGGGAACACTTTCCCTTTGACTGTTTTGATTTCCATTCCTAAGTATACCAGGTTCTGTTTGGGCTAGAGATTGGACTTATTCTGATTTAACACATTCCTTAGATAGTGGAAAACATGAGAATGCTGTCATGATGGAGAAGGGTCTCCACTGTGTCCGCCAAAATCAGCCACTGTCCAGATAATGCAACAGACATATCTCATTGGAATGGGCCCAAGCTGACACCAATGTGAAGATCCTAGTGAATACTTGCAGAGCTTTTGATAGCCCAAAACACAGTACCTTGAACTGGTATACTTTGTTTGCTATTATGAACTGGAGGTACTTCCTGGAGGCAGGATGGATTGGCATCTGGAAGTATGCTTTGTTGAGGTCTAATGTGATCATGAAGTTTAGCAGTCTCATTGCATGTCTGACCGTGGCTGCAGTTTCCATCTTGAACGGGGTCTGATGTACAAACCTGTTCAAGACAGAGGTCTATGACTGGTCTCCAGTCCCCAGACGCCTTCTCGAAAAGAAAGAGTCAACTGAAGAAGCCTGTGAATCCATCACAGACCTCCTGGAGAACGCCCTTCTCTACCATGGCCTGAACATCTGCCCGAAGGGCTGTGTCCTTCACCAGTCTGTGAGCAAAGGATGTTGACGTCATTGGAGAACTAATCGAGGGAGGGGGAGAAATGATGAATGGGATGCAATAACCTGAATGTAAAATGTTTACTGTTCAACGTTCTGCCATGTAGTGCAGCCATCTCTTCCACCTGAACTGTAGGCTTCCCCTCATGGAGAAATTGCACCCCTAGTAGGGCCATTGTCCTCGCTTGCCGCCTCTACCCTCGTCTTCTGCCTTTCTTACCAAAAAAGGGTCCTTTCTGGTTACTTGGGTGGTTACTGTGGTCTGGGTAAGACAGAAACCTTCCTTTAAAGATTTGGAGTCCTGTCTTGCAACAGGAAAGCCTTTCTGAACGGCCGATGTATGAGCTCCAGGTTGCCGCGATGTTACAGCTCGGTGGAGTCCTGGCTCACCTTCCTCCACTTTTCAACATCCTCAAGAGGGAAAAATGATGGGCTCTTAACGAAGGCATTACACAAATGTAATATCTCACTGCAGGGTACCTGCCTCTGAAATTTTGAGATTAAGGAGCCAGTTGGTCCACTGGTTTGCCACCTAATGAGTTATGAACTCCATTGCCCTTGCACCTGCAAGGATGATGTTTGGGTCTTGCAGATCTTCTGTATCAACTAAATAGCCAACCATACCGGACCAGTGGTTCATCCAGGAAGAGACCTGGTGGGTCACCATTGCCACTCTGTATTGAGGGCATCCGCTGCTGAAAAGAGGATTGGTTAAAACGTCAAACAATCCGTAGCAGTGCATAAGCAAGGCGGACACTGTTGGGTTTAATGGCAAGGGGGAAGGATTGGTATCCTGGACCCTATAATATTTCCTCTGCCTCACAAATGGGGAAGGACTGTTCTTAGACTATCTCCCCACCCAAAGGGAGTCCTTCATTGCCAAAATCTGGGCATCTACCTTATCCAGTGTCTTGGCAACTAAGATAAACCATGGTAGGTCAAGACAGAGTAGGTATACTCCAGGGGCCCAACAGAGCCTGCCGATGGGTGCCCTCCTCCGCTTTGGAGGGGAACATGGAGCTTCACTGAGACTGTTGATTTTCCTTACGCAAGTCAAGTCTTGCTGGAAGGTAGACTCTGATTACCCCTCTTGGGTCTCAGGAACCTTAGGGCCAGCTGGTTAGGGCGGTACCCCAACAGGGATGTATAAATTGTTAACAATTCCGCATCGTCTTCACCTCCGATGTCACATGCATAGTGTGTCACATGCATAGTGCATCGGGGTGGGCTGTTAACAGCATAATACAGTAGTCTCGCTCGTCCATATCGGGTGGGGGAGCAGGGCCTAGAAGGACCCTCCCCAGTGTCGTGGGTCATACGAGAGGGAGCTTTCACTTCCTGGGCTTGTAAAGCTAACCTATGGTCTTCGACGAGCCTAGAAGCCACGTTTTTTGGAATCATGGTAGTGTCCTAGTTTTCCTTCGGTCTGACCAATTCCTGCTAATCTTTCTTTGGGGGAGGATTGGCTGTCTCTAGTTTCCTCCATTAAACTTCACATAGAAGGGGACTTTGATCCAACTTGATGGATGTTGGTATGAAATGATTGACATAAAGAGGTCTCCGGGAAATCTCGAACCTCTATGAGTGTGAGGATGGAAATTATCTCCAAGATCTATGTTTCTTATCTTAATTGGGACAGTTTCCATAAAGGATTTATCTCTGTATAGTTTTAGACTGAACGCCTGATCCTGGCGAGATAAAGATGCATGTGAAGTCTTGATACATGGCCGCCTGGTATCTGAGGTTGTGACTCACCATAGCCTCTGTACCGTGGTCTTCCAGTCTTGGGGTAGAGTTCTTTTGCTTGAGGGTACACTCAGGCACACTATTCTCTTATTTCTCTTCATTTTTTTTTTTTAAGTTTTCATAGTTCATATATGAAAAATCTATTTTAATAATATCACTGTTCTCAAGATCTTTTATTTTTTGTTAATTACTTATCCTATAGTTTATCTATTTTCATGTTTCCTTTTCTCACTTGGATATTTTTCCCTGTTGGAGCCATTGGGCTTATAGCATCTTACTTTTCCAACTAGGGTTGTAGCTTAGCTAGTAATAACAACAATATTGATAATAATTATCATAATAATAATGATAAGGTCAAACGATGAGCGAGCGTGTTATGGACACAAAGGCATCATTCCCTCTCAGCCTCACCGGCAACAGAGGTTCAGCATGGACAGCAGGTGCTCACACCAAGGTAGCCTAAGCCACCTGTTGGTAAAGCACGCTCTCGCGCACTATCAATCTTGAGTTGCAGGTGTGCTAGGATGGACAGGTAATGAGAGCGCTACCTGTCCATAAAGGTACTCAAGCGAGCACGGACCATAGGGGCCAAGTTAAAAGCGAGAGCTGATGGCGAGCTAAAGTGTTATCCCCCACTTCTAGTGACGGGATGGTAGGGTGCACCGGGTGTGAGCGTGTGAATAATTTAGTGCTCTTGTGGCTAAACGAGGCCCTTGCTCTCCGACCATAAGGATGACCCTCTTACTGTAATTCCCGGAGAATGCGCTCATGATCTCCAGTTATCTCTAAAGAGCTAGAGTGCTCCAATACGTTGATACATCTAAGCCACCTATAGAGATGGTACAATAGGTGAGGACAATAAAGTGCATTTGCATTCGAGCTCACTGTCAAGAAGCCCTGAAGGGTTGACACTCCAAGAAGGAAAACAGGGTGTCTTTTCGTTCGAGGAAGACCCTGAATGCGAAGAATCCCTTTTAGACTTCTTCTTTGGTGTCTTACCTTGTACTGAAGCTGTATTAGTAATGTACAATTACTTTTGTAAAGTAATGTAAACTACAATACTGTAATAGAATTATGTGAAAATAACTTAAAATAGCACAGTGGGTTACTAGTGTGTTAGTCAACCACACATAGACAGTGGTCTGTATTTCAGGGGGTTATGAGTTGACCCACTGTAGGGCACCATCTTACGCTGACTGTATGCATTTTATTTTATATATATATATTACCTGTTTTAAGATTGTATTAAGTACTGTAGTTTTTAAGATTGTAATAAGCACAGTAGTCATTTTGTCATGTCCCCATAATCTACCTCAGGCGTATGGGACATACTGTATTTTTAGATTGTCAATCATTTTGAGTGAATGTAGCAGCAACTCATATCATTGTGCAAATCTTAATAAATAGAGTAAGAAGGAAAATTCTGTTTGTTTCGTTACTGGAATACAAATCTACGCTATTTATAAGGGGTTATTACTTTCGGCGAAGCTGAAAAGACGAGCCATTAACATTTTAGTGAGGGTTAATTACCCATTCCGCTAGTTAGCGGACTGGGGGGGGGGGGTTAGTTTGCTACCGCTCCCTCTCACACACGTGTGATTTAGCTCGCTTTGCTTTTGGCTCGGATGGTGAACGGTCGTTGCCATTCTTCGTCCTCACCAAGTTTATTTGGACTGCTATTAATTTCTTTTTGTTTGTGCTTTCTCTTTACTAGTGAGTGTGTGTATGTGTGTGTGTGTTGACTTCTGCCGACCATGCGAACCTGCCCTGGACTTGAGGACCGGCCCTGTGGTACCTTCATGTCGGGCGTGGACACCAATCGTCACGCCTTTTGTCCCGCCTGCAGAGGTCAACGGTGTGATAGGGATAACAATTGTAGTGAGTGTCGGGAGTGGTCTGCCTCCCAGTGGGAAAGGTTTGGACGTCGGTGGAAAAAGAAGTCAAAGCGGGATATTTCTCCTTCAAAGATTTCTTCTAAAGGGAAAATACCCAAGGCTTCTTCTTCCGCTTCCTGACCTTCCTCCAAAGCTCTTACTCAATCTGCCTCTTTCGAGAGACCGTCGAGTAGTAGCGTAGGCCCTTTAATTTTTGGTCAACCCCGGTCCTCGAGAGATAGTGTTGCTTCCCCTAGCGAAGCAGCCCCACCTCTCCCACCCGGGTGAGGCTATGTGTCTTTCTCCTTTTGTTCAGGTGTGGTCGTCCTTTGGGCTTCCGAGTCTGCCCTCCAAGGACTCCTTGCTGAAGCTCATCATCCGTGGTGCTAGTGTACAGCCTTCGTTGACTTCGAAGGTGGATTCTGTGTTATACGTCGACGTAATATCTGATGCGTCTTCTGCTGCTGCTGCCAACGTCCTAGCCTCTTCAGACTCCTCAGCTATGCCTACCGACTGCGCTTCCCCCATTCCTCATCATCCTTCGAGGGGGAAGCAAAAGTCTTTCGTCTGTCTCTCCTGCGAGTGTTTCTCCTCAGAGGAGTTCACTCATACAGACTCCTCTGCAGAGGACTGCTGCTTCTGAAGGTTAGCTTGCTGATCCACCGGCCCCCCAGAGGGCGTCAGCGATCTCGCAGAGCTCACCCTCCGTTTCGCCTTAGAGTTCTCCCTTCGCCATCGGTGAAAAGGCGCCTCTTCGGCTCTTCAGTCTCGTCTTCGCAGCCTTCCCCCGCAGAGGAGCCTCCTCTTCCGTCGTCTTTAGACCCTTGACCTTTGCCCATTCTTGGACCTTCTGACGACGCTGCCGCTAGTTCTCGGAATAAGGTCTTGGACTCGACTGTGGATCACTCACGATCCCCCACAGTGGATGTTCGCTCTTCCAAAGGGCACATCCCTGTTCCTGATCTGCATTCACCGTTTCTGTCTCGTGATATTGCAAAACATCCCTCGCCCTCAAGAACACACTTTCTTTTACAGCGTTTCAAACCTTCGATTGGGCGCCAGCGCTCTCCTTCGCACCAGCGCACCTGCACTCACCAATAACTCGTCAGCCCTCTCCAGCACGCCAACGCTTTAGAGCCCTTCAACGCTCTCCAGCGCTTCAACTCTCTCCAGCGTTTCAGTGCTCTCCTGCACTTCAGTGCTCTCCAATGGCCCAGTGATTCTCTCTCCAGCTTGTTTTCCCCCTTTCAAAAGACCAGCATTTTCCAGCTCGCCAGCGCTCGCCAGCTTATTTACATTCGCCAGTGCACCTGCGCTCACCAGAGCGCCTGCGCTCTCCTGCCCTTCTGCACTCTTCTGTGCACCAGCGCGCCTGCGCTCTCCTGTGAACCAGCGCTCTCCAACTCGTCGGTGCTCGCCAACTTGTCAGCGCTCTCAAGCTTGCCAGCACTCACCTGCGCTCACTTGCGCACCAGCGTTCTCCAGCTCGCCTGCGTTCCCACACTCACCTGCACACCAGGAATCGCCTGCTCACCAGCGCTCTCCTGCACAGCACTTTCTTGTGCGCCAGCGCTCTCCTTCGCACAAACGCTTTCTGGCTTGCCATCACTCGCAGGCGCGCCAGAGCTCGCTGACATGCCAGCACTCTCCTGCGCACTTGCGCAAGAGTCAAAAAGAGCAGAAAGGCAAACTTTTGGACAGGTCACCATTGCCCCATTCCCCTATCAGCAAACGCATTACAGCGCGTGCTGGGAAAAGGAGGAAGAGACTACACAGAAGGGTTCAAGATTCCTTAGATTCCATCTTCAAAGGCGGACCCTCTGCATCAACTATCGGTCGAGACTTCTCACAGGGACTCATTGATCCCTTTCTCTTCAGGAACTTTTTCTGACAGTGACATCATCAGTAGACTGCCTTTGTTCAGTGCCATGGTCAGAGCAGTTGTACAGGCCTTTGGGCCTGCATTATCATCCTGCTTTTCGGAGACCTCACAACGCAAAGAACCTTGGCTGCTTTGCCCTTAAAGAGAAAAAGAGCAGTCTCAGATGCAGTAATATCCCCTAGGGTGAAACTGATTACTGTTAGGCCTTTGAGGCCTGTCTTCTGACTCGCCCTCCGGACGCTCTCCTTTCTCACTTCTGCCAAGGGAGTCTCAAGAAGTTTGAATCCCCTCCCTTCTACCTTCGGAGGACAATTCTTCTCGCATAGGGAGTTTTCCACTACCAGCGAAAGTCAGGAAGGACAACTCCATCTGGCCTTCGATGTTGGAGTCCTATCTCCTTCCTCGGAAGGAGTCAAAGGACTCCAAAACACTTCCAAAGTCCTCTTCAAGGACCTTTAGGCCTTCAGGAACTACCAGTCACTCTAGGAATGTTCACGACCTACCCCGAGAAGAGCTCTCTGAGGTGGAAGAAGGAGACTTTGCTGCCAGTCCCACTTCAGAGGGGGAGCAAAAAGTATCAGAACATGCCTTCTAGCAAGTCCCAACTCTTATCAGGGTACTCAATGGGTTTACCGACCCAGAGATACCCCACGAGAAGGCAAAGACACTTGTCTTATATCGTGTCTTTGGCACTCAGAAGCCCTCTAAGACAGTGCAGCCTTGCTCTTGTGTTAAGGGCTAAAGAGTGCTCGGGCAAAGATCACCCAACAGCTCTCCGAGCTCTCCTCTCAACATTCCGGCTCTACCGCCAAGCTTCTCCCACCTCCTCGTGTCGAGCAGAGGAGGTAATTTGAAGTTTTGGACAAGCCTCAATCAGCTCTTTCACTCCACCACACTGAAAGGCTCTCCAACTGTCAAGTCACCTTCTCGGCAGCTGAGATCCTTAACCAGGGAAAGGTCACAAAGTATATCATGCAGGCTACTTCGTAGCTTGATGTTTGGTTGGGGACCCTGGGAATCCTGGTGCGAACCGAGGATCTCCAAGGAACGCACCAGGATAGCTATAGAAACTTTCCTTGTCTCAGGCACTCGCACCATCGAGTTTCTCGCCCATCAAGTCTTGAACTTAGGGGCGAACACCATCCTGAAACGTCGAGATGCTGTGTCCGAGAGATTCCATCAGCAGGTCCCAAATGCCGAGATCGCTAGGCTCAAGAACTTCTCTCTAGAGGGATCCTCTCTTTTTGAGCCAAAGAACATGGAACATGCTGCTGAGAGATGGAGGATGTCCCACCAGGACTCCCTCCTCCATAGGGCTTTGACATCCAAGCCCTATAAACCACCAGCTTCTCAGAGGGAAGACTTCTTGCGGCCTAGACAGAGCTGGACTTTCCTCTCGCTCCTCTTGGTGACGATGCCGCTGTCCCTCATTGCATGGGCAGCGTCATTTCCTATGTCTCTCGGAGACCACCTTTCCCGCCCGCCGGTTTGGTTCTTCTCCCGAGTTGTTCTTCTTCATCTAATCAAATTTAAATTTAAATTTTTAATACTGTGTAACTTTTCTTCAGCAATTTTGACACTACTCTCCTTTGTTCGGCGATTGCAGCTGGAAAGGGGAGTGCTTAGTCTTTAGCTTGTTCCTGTGCCTCTCGGGGGAAACCTTTTCCGCCCACAGGCTAAGTTGTGCTCTCAAGGGTTTTTTCATTCTCTAATTTGATTTTCCTTAGCATTAGCAGCGGATGTAAAAGAGCGCGAAGTCGAATGATCCTGCTAGTTTCCACCTTTTTCACCTGCAACTGCAGCAGTTATGGACACCAGAGCAGTGGCATTTAAAACTCCTTGGAGTTCTTCTGGGAGAACCCAGAAACAAGTTTCGGCTTCGTTTCTCAAGCAACACACTATGTTGACCTTTAATTTGAGCTAGAGCTCATTGAGGGGAAGCAGAGTGTGCTGCCCGGAGGTTCACCTCTAACTGTTGGAATTTTCCCTTCCGAGGGAAAGTCCTCCCACCAGCCACGGTTCGGCAATCTTTCTGCTTGCGGGGAGATTTGCCGACAGCTGCAGCAGATATTGGTCGCCTTTTCACGTCTGCGGGAGAGACTTCCTTCACCTGTTCGGTCTTTCCTTCGGGGGATTCCTCCGGCAGGAATTGGATCCGTACATTCCTTTTCATTGCGCTGATGTTGTTTTTCGGTAACCCATTCGGGGGGAACCCAGAGATCAAGCTTCGGCTTCATTCTCAGGCATTACTTGATGTCAACCATCAATTTAAGCTAGAGCTCATTGAGGGGATGCAGAGAGTGTTGCCCGGAGGTTTGCCTCCAGATGTTGGACCATTCCCATCCAAGGGAGTCCCTCCACCAGCCTCTGTTTGGCAATCTTCCTCCTTGTGGAGGAATTGCTGACAGGGACAGCAGATGTTGGTTGCCTTTCCCATCCGCGGGAGAGTCTTCCTTCACCTGTTCAGTCTTCCTTTCTCGGGATTCCTCCAGCAGGAATTGAATTCGTCCATTCCCCGCTGTTCCTCTTCGGGAGCAGACGTCGCCCAGCACTCGCTTTGTCTAAGACTCGTCTCGCCCTGTTTGCCAGCGGTGCTGATGACCACACACTGTCTAAGATCTCCGTAGCTCTTTATTCCTGAGCATCCTGGTGGGCTGAGGGTTCGTTGCCATTTTGGGCTTCTTAGGAATTCTCCTCAGTTCCTTCCTTTTTATGAGTCACAACCTCTCAGAGAAAGGGGATAGGTGGCTAGATGGTCATCTCTCCTTTGTGTCATCAGGATAGTCAGACACAGGACAGGATCTGTCCCATTCTGGAGTGAGTTGTCAGTCTGTCTCGATCCTTCTCCAACTTCGAGGAGAAGGAGAGCGATAGGTGGAGTTGAATTCAATGGTTGACAACATATAATGGTGTACTAAGCTTATCTCCTTGAACCATAATGAGTTCGAGGATGATGGTAACCATGGGGAGGTGTCTCTTGCTGCCTATAGACATATATTATCAAATGATTGTTTAGTTTTCTTGGGACAATACCAAAGTCCTTGAAATGAGTGATCACACCTTGGGGAGTGCGTACTCTAGTCCTTTCTGGGGAAACATCCCCTCCCATAGGAGGATCTCCTTGATAATCCCACTGAGAGGTGTGTCCTGGGTACAATTCTAGGGTCCTGTGTCACTTTTAAGGGTGTCCTGCACACTGGCAAAGTCTTCTTTACTGGTGCCTAATTTGTTGGGACACGAATGGGTGATGCGCAAGAGGGCAAGGTGCATTGGTGAGGCACGTGTGAAATAGCTCACATTACCTATCTCTACTATAGGTGGTTGAGGGACTGTCAGCACAGCACGAGGTGGGACACCTCGCATTGCAACACAGGCTAGCTCCTCAGGATCAGGTGAGGAGGGGTCAGGCACGGGCTGGCGACTCGGTAAGTGCTGAGGTCATAGTGAACACTTCATACAAATCTTAATGCTACTCCGAAGAGTTAAGACACACAGGAGAAGGCGCGTAAGCTGGCTACGTACACGCTGAGGAGCAAGTGCGTACTCCTTACAGCTAGCTCGCTCAGATGAGCCTACTCTTGTATTGGGAGACATGCTCACCAACACCAGCGTCTGTCACAGAAGCGGGCTATCTAGAGGAAGGGCATTCAGGAACCCGTCTCCTTTGGTGGTCTCAAGAAGTGGTCAAGAGACTGAGGTGGAGGAGGTCTGCTTTGGAGGCATGTGTCCGACAAGGAGAGAAACTCTCCTCTCTGCTCTCAAGGGAGACATATCGATGACTTCTCTAACAGGAGTAGAAACACTCCTGTAGTGTCTTCAAACAGGCACCTACACTAACCGCTCTTTAAAAGAACCTCTTAGTTCCAAGGAGGGCCAGCAGGGCGTCGTTAATCTAAAAAAAGAGGATGACTGCAGAAGCAAAGAATCCTGTTTAAACTTCTTTCTTCTCCTGCCATACATCACCCACTGAGAGGGCAACCACTACCAACGCATATTACAAGAAGCCTGACTGCAGGAGCATCATCTGCAGGCAGTACACAAAAGTTAAGGATTCATCTCTGCACTCTTGAAGGTGCTGCATTTATGATCAGACACCCCTGGACATTTATGTAGGCATCCCGCCGAAGCCACACAATTGCTAACATGCTGGAAAAAAAAATAAAAATATTGAAATATCTGCCAAAAAAGTCTTAGCCAGTGAAAAAGTTTGTTCTCACTGATGGATGCTATCAAAGTGACTACTCTGTGAGCAAGCAGGGTGGGTGGTTTTTCCATGTTCCTGGTCAGTAGTTTTACACCTCGTTACTGTATAAAATTTTAACTACTGTGCATTCCAGCCTTACTGTTACAGTGGAACCTCTACACACGAACGTATCTACATCCGAATTTTCCAACATCCGAAGTAAAATTCGAGCAAATTTTTGACTCTACACCCGAATTTTATTTTGACACACGAAGTAGCAATTTTCGTCGTACCGGTTGTATCCGAATTTTTCGACACGCGAAGTACAATTCGAACACGTTCCTACTCTACACCCGAATTTTTTTTTCGACACCCGAAGTAAACAATACTCGTATGCGTAGTCGGTGCTCATAGCGCCTGATGTGTTTTTTATTTCCGCCAATAGAAGGCAGCACTTCAACCTCGGAGGGACCCTCAATTAGCGTGGCTTGGGTCAGTCCTCTGTTCTCGTTGGCTTTATGTGGTTGTGCCCTGTGCGTTCTGCTATTAATTGTGTTTTAATCGTGATTTTTTACATTCATCCTTTTACGGTATTTTACGAAAATCATGGGTCCTAAAAGGCTTAGTTTCGCAAGTGGTAGTGGTAGTGGTGAGAAAAGGAATAAGGGAATGCTTTCTTTAGAAGTAAAGCAAGGAATTATTGAAAAGCATGAGCGTGGCGTCCGTATGAGTGAACTTGCAATAAGTTCCGCGCAAATAAAAGAGGTGTTAGGAAAATATCAAGACGTGGTCGACTTCATCGACAAATACCATCCAAAGAAATTGCAGGTTTGTCGTGTAGCTGCGCAGTTTGATGATGTTTCCCTAACTTATTTTCGAAACATTCTGAAAGGCTGTACCAAGCAACTTTCTATTGATAGCTTCTTTAAAAAAACTACGAAGCGAACTCGTGATGAAGAGGAAGGAAGTGGTTCAAAGAAAACAGCAAAGAGTGAAGAGAAAAAAATTCAATCAATTTTAAGTGTAGAGAGTGAAAGTGATTAAAATTAATCATCAAAAAGAAAAAAAGAAAATGTAAAAAAAATATATAAATTATAAAAAAAAAAAGCTAAGTTATGTTAAAGTTCACTTAGTGTAAGTTAGAATAAGTTACGGTAGTGTACGTTTATCGTAGTTAACCTCTCTACCTCCTCGCCGCCCGTCCGTCTCCTCTCTGCGTAGCAAGACTAACAACACCTGCGCTGGAGTTTTTAAGGTAAAGTGACGCTAAAAACCCGTTTCTTATTTATCATTTTTTGCTAATTCTTCTTATTTACATGTCTATTCTTCTTATTTACATGTCTATTATCTAATTTAGTGTTCATTATTCTCATGGGAAAATTATGTGTAGTAGTTTATTAAGAAGTTATCATAGGTTTTTGGGCTCAACCACGGATTAATCCTATTTCAATGTATTCTTATGGGAAAATTCGTTTCGACAACCGAACATTTTCTACATCCGAAGTTGGTTCTGGAACGGATTAAATTCGTATGTAGAGGTTCCACTGTATCTTTCCAATGTAATGCAAATGACAAAAGTTTGCTCCTACAAACTTATCATAATCTTGAAGGATGATCAGTCTTGATCACACCACAGCGACGAAAAAATTAAAACCTTGAGTCCACTTACCCTCCTTACTATTACCTGCTATATTGCCTTTTTACAGTATACTAGGGGAATGTATCTTTAAAAAAAAAAAAAAAAAAAAAAAATTTATAATTTTTGGAGGGTAAACGGTGATAAACAAGAGCTTTTGGAGAAGCAAGATGAATATTAGGGGAATATTAGGGGAAGTTCATGTATTTTTCCTAACATACAAACCTGAATTCTTTACTATTGGAGATATTCTAGCATGAGCTGGAAAATACGGCAAAAAAACCTTAACTAGGTCGTTAACGACCAGGCAGGTAGTTATCCACCTGTTAGCGGTGGGGGACCGCCGGTCGGTAGCTACTGTTTACCTTTAATCGGATTCTAGCTAGGACTATTCTAGGGATAGGTGATGGAGGGAAGATTTGTGTAAAGAATTCAGGTTTGTATGTTAGGAAAAATACAAACTCTATTACTGTATAAGTTTGTCATTTGTTCCTACACTGATACAAACCCTCATTCTTTACTATAGGAGACTTAGTCCTGAGGCTAGGGTGGCCAAGGAGTTCCCTATTCATAGGGAAAATAGTCCTGAGACTAGATTCTCTTGAAGAAAAATCTCCTGTAAATCTTTTTTCCTTGTAGATCCCCATAATCTTAGCACAACTGAAAGTTTGTAGCTTCGTGGAAACAAATGTTTCAGGATGAAGTGAGTCAGGAACATTCGACTCGGACCCCTTCATACTTATGGTTCCCCCGACCTTGAAAAGGGGAAAGCTCATGACCACGAGTATAACTTATATCCTGTGAGAGGAATCAGATAAGTTTCATACCTTATTTCCATTGGCGAGTCCAGCTGAAACTGGCTACAGACTAGGATCCCCAGATGGGAGGGAGAAGGAAATGAAGAAGATAGATGGAAGTCCTTAAAACCTAGAGTTCTGTCCCCTGAAAGGATGTAAGGTAGCTACAGCACCTGTTGACCTGCCACAATAGGCCCTATAAAAAGGTGTCTAGAGACCTGTGTCACATCGTTCAAATAGTGAGCGGTGAATGTAGATTGGCGTTTCCAGACCCCAACTCTTAAGATTTGGGAGACTGAGAAATCTCTCTTAAATGCCAGTGAGGTAGCCATTCCCCTAACTTGATGGGCTTTGGGTTGTGCTGCCTCTGGGTCTCTGTGAATAGCCCTTGCAATAACTTTCTTGAGCCTGATGACCTGGAACTGGAGAACCGTAGCGGGGAAGCTTCGCAATCAGAGAAGTGGCAAACGGGTCTATTTTGGGGAAACCCCACACAGCTATTACTGCCTTCCCTACTCAAAGATCCAAAGACCATTCACCACTCAACACTTGGTGATGTCTGCTTAGTTGATCAGCCACGATGTTTCTCCGACCCGGAATAAACCTGGTTGTGAGAGAAATGTCGTGACCTTCCGCCCACCGGCAAATCTGTACTGCTAGAAAACAGATGTCTCTTGCCAGAGTACCCCCTTGCTTGTTGATATACCAGATGGTCGTGGAGTTGTCGCTTGTCAGCACCACATCTTGTCCTTGTAGATCTAATACAAAGTATTTTAGGCCTTAACAGGCTGCTAACAATTCCAGGTGATTTACATGGAGAGTTTGCTCTATCGGAGACCAGACTCCTGATGCTAACTTCGGACCTATGTGGGAACCCCAGCCTCATAGCGACGCGTCCAAAACTTGTTTTAACTTCGGATTGGGGCTTTGGAGAGGAATGCCCATGGGGGTATTCTCTCTGGCTGACCACTGAAGATCTTGTATCACAAGAGCTGGAACCTCCACTGGCAAGAATGGGGAATTGTTCTTTTGGGACCAATGGGTCTTCAGATGCTACTGGAGACTTCGCATTCTTCATCTTCCACCTGGAACTAGTTTTTCCAGGGAGGAAAGATGGCCTAGAAAACTACCACAAAATGGCTGGAGGAGGCAGTGGAGACAAGAGTTGGGCAATGGATTGTTCCAGTCTCAAAAGTCTGTCTTCCGGAGGGAACACTCTCCCTACCTGAGTGTTGATGGACTTCCCCAGGTAGTTCATGACTTGAGTTGGAATCAAGCAAGACTTCTCTACGTTTACAAGAATCCCCAGATCCTTGCAAAGGTCGAGAAGCCTTCTCAGGTGATCCAGATCTTGTTCCCTGGACGAGGCCAGGAGTAGCCAATCGTCCAGATACCTTTGCAGGCGTATCCCATGCTTGAGTGCCCAGGAGGAAATGAGTTCGAAAACCTTTGTAAACACCTGTGGGGCGGTCGAGAGGCTGAAGCATAGTACTTTGAACTCAAAGCTTCGACCCTGAACCACAAAGCGCAGGAATTTCCGAGTTGAGCGATGGATTAGTATTTGGAAATATGCGTCTTTCAAGTCCACAGATGCCATAAAGTCTCCTGGACGCACCGCTTGGATCACGGAGGCTGCTGTCTCCATTTTGAATGGAGTCTGCTTCACAAACTGATTTAAGGTAGAGAGATCGATTACTGGTCTCCAACCCCCAAAGGCTTTCTTTACCAGAAAGAGGTGACTGAAAAACCCCGGGGAGATGTTGGGTACCTGTTGGATGGCACCCTTAGAAGCATGCTCTTGATTTCCTGAGCTAGGGCCAGCTGTTTTCCGCAATCCCGAGGGACCTGGGGGGACGAGATCGAAGGAGGAGAGCCCATGAAGGGGATGCGGTACCCCCAACAAAGCACCTTGATGGTCCATTGCATGGCCCCCATAGCTTTCCACCTCCTACAACTCCCCTGCAGGCAACCTCCTACGCACTGGAAGGGGGGAACCAAGACCCTATTTCTGTCTAGGGTTCCACCATCTGCCTTTAGCCTTGGGAGGAGCCAACTTTCCTCTTCCCATAGGTTTGGCTACATAGGAGGGGCAGCTGAGTTTCTTGGCTGGAAGAGGAGCAGAGATTGTGGCCTTAGGTTGTGGAGTTGGCTGCTGCTGCATTGTGCGAAAGGAGGCAGCCTTTTGCATCGCGGTGTCCTGCGTCTCTTTCCCCCAATTTTCAAAGGTAGAGGAAACTGCTTGCTTAGAAAAGAGGAGAGGTTGTAGAAGGTCCGAGTTTCGCAAATCTGATCTCTCCGCCTTACCGATGCTCCTATGAAGTCTGAAAACTACTGATTCCCTCCTTTTGAGAACCCAATTGCCCCACATGGTCACTGTTGTAGCGGTTAGGAAGTCCATTGTCTTGGCCCTAGCAGCCAGGACTTCTTGTAGGGACTGTATGGAGTCTTGGTTTGACAGGTCCTCGTGACTCGCGAGGTAGCAAACTGTACCAGACCGTGTGTCAAACCAACGTAAAGCCTCCAGAAGTGACATTGAAGCCGCTTCCATTGCCGCGGCTTCTGTGGCTGAGAAAGAGACTGGAAGAGTAGAGTCTCTCCGAGGAGCAGACAAGTGTGAACCTCGCCGTGAGGGGATCCAAGGTCAGAGGAGAAGGGTTGGCGTCTATGACCTTGTAAAAGCGCTTTTGCCTCATAAATGGGAATTGCAAAAGTTTATGGGATCCCTGAGACTTCAGGGAACCCGTTTCTCCCGAGACCGCCTGCGAGACCTTCCTCAAATGGCCTGCAGTGTGAACAGACCAGGGAAGTTCAATTTTGGTCTTAGGGTTTGGTGGAGGACGACATAGCCTGTTTAAGGCTGAAGCGTCAGTATGTCGAGGAGACGGATGCAAATCGCCGAGGCCTGAGATATTACACATAGTTCTTAGAGCCCTTGAATAGGAGGACTAGATCCCTCGACGGCGGCTCTTCTGAGGAATCCTCAGGCTGTGCTAATTCCTCGCGTGTTATTACAGGTGAAGTGGAGACGCGAGTAGCAGACAAACCTTTTATCTTACCCCTCGCATCTTTCTTATTCGAAAGAGGAAGAGCGATAGAAGTCGGAGTGTCTGGAGGTAACGGCGAAGTATGAGACCATGTTACCGTTGTTGCAGGGGAAGGCTGAGCGCTGGATAATGGCGCCTGACCTTGTGTGGATATAGATGGTCTAGGAGAAGGTGACCGATGATAAGGAGCGAAAGCGAGGCGAATCGCTCTTTCTGACTTTCCTAGAGTGATCCGAGACCCTTAAACTAATATGCGAAGGTGAGGGTTCGAGGTGGTCAGGGCACACTTTTCCCTTGGCCGCGCTCCTGGGGCATGAAAAATCGCGGGAAGCGCTTCTCTTAAGGGAGCACTTATTACGCTTTGAAGAGCTCTCTTGTGACGAAAAGCGAGAAGCGAGAACGTAACGTAGCGCTTAGATGATCCCTCGCGAGAGGAAGACGACAGCGAGGCAGAACAATGACGAGAGGAAGCGCTCTTCTTAGGTTTGCGACGAGAGCGCTTATAGTCCCGAGGCGAGACGTCTCGTGAAGAGACAGAAGGCAAGGAAGAGCGAGAATGATGATGTCTCTTCCTATATCGCCTGTCTCTCCGGCAAGAACATCTAGGCGAAGGAGCGCGAGCTATACTATTCCTCTTCTCTCTCTCCCTCCTAGCTTCCGAAGAGGACGAGGACGATGTCGAGGAGGAGGAAGAGGAGGTACTGCGATGTTGGCGCTTGCGACGCTGTGATTTAGTAGAAGTGCAATCGGTGTGAGAAGTAGGTGCCGCAGGAGCTGAAGTTACTACATCCACTGAAAATTCAGAGGGTGCCGCAGGAGCTGAAGTCACTACAGTACATCCACTGAAACTTCAGGGGGCGCCGACTGAGTTGACAGGAGGTAGGCGGGTCCGGAACTCCTAAGGGTTCCAAAACAGAAGGGACCTGAGGCACAACCTTGCCCGTGAGGAACTGGTTCCAAACTTCCTCTGAAGGAAAACCAGGAAGTCCAAGGGAAGGCCATACCGCTCGTACATGATCTGGAATGGAAGTGGTAACAGAGTCATTCCCGGTGGCAGAAAAGATTGCCCCACTAGAGGAGGCAAAGGGATCCGCCTGACCAAGAGGAATGGAGGTTAAATCAATGGTGCCACTCTTCCTTGACTTCCCCCCGGAGGAGGGAGGCAAGGAAGAGTCTGAAGGGAGAGAACGCGAGGCCGAAGAAGAGGCCCAAGACGCCTTACCTTTCGATGGCGAACCTGGAGATAACGAGTCCTTCTTGGATTTCTTCTTCCTCTTCTCAAATTTCTCCCATTAAGAAGGCGACCACTCTCTACATACTTGGCAGGGGGAGCCTTCAGAACGCCTATGACCTCAGCACCCAGGACATAAGGAATGAGGCCTCCGGCGGTGACATAAAGGTGCCACAGGATTTTTAGGGCACCCCGGGACACTTCTTCATAATAGAGGACATCACATCTAACAAAGAAAAAGAATTACTGTAATCAAAAACACAAAAATGAAAGGCTAGTCATCCAGTCAAACAAAAGCAGGAGCAACGGTGTTACCACTGTAATGGCTAGAATTCAATTGAAGGTGAACAGTAGCTACCGACCGGCGGTCCCCCACCACTAACAGGTGGATAACTACCTGCCTGGTCTTTAACGACCTCGTTAAGGTTTTTCTGCCGTATTTTTCCAGCTCTCGCTAGAATATCTCCTATAGTGAAGAATGAGGGTTTGTATTAGTGTAGGAACAAATAAATCTTATCAAATGGGCATTACTCGTGCAAACATTAAGGGAGCTAAAGGTGTACCATTCTGGAAGTTATCAATTGCATGTCAGATTTCAGTCATGTCAAGATGCATAATAAAGTGCAAAATAGAAATACAACAATTAAAAAATAATAGTAATTAGGTTATGAAAAATGGAATTTACTGCACAAGGCCTTTATAGTAAACAGTTCACCAAAAATAAATGTTCATAACTATAATTGTGAAGTACCACAATTACACAAAATAATGGAATGAACGTATGAAAATTAAGATGACAAATTTAGAAATAATTTGTATTTTTCCTTAACTAATACAAACCTGGTTATTTTATATGGATTTTCTTTTGGCAAAGTTGGAAGGTAGCCAATAGACTAAAAAGTGCAAGATAGTAACCTTACCTAACCACTGTAGTGGGTAGGTAGGGGGTGACTAGGGGGTACCCCAGTCCCCTATCTCTACTGACAGCTCGGTGAGCTGCCTCACTTTTTGATTGCAGGCAGGACTTATAGGGGGACAGGTGATGGTGAGACAATTTATATAAATAACTACAGGTTTGTATTATTTAGGGAAAAATACAAATTATTTTCAAATTGGTCATTTGTTCCTTCACTAACAAACATATCATTATCTATATGGTTGACTCGCCCTTAGGTGGGTGGTGAGTCCGACTTCTGGCTTAGTCAGACCCGGGTTTTCCTAGTACAGTATTAGACTGTATCTGAGGAGAACCTTGACACCTCGCTAATAAACAGAAAGAGTATTATTGCGCCCTGACAAACCTTGGGGTTGTGGAAGATAGCATATGAACGTCTAAGTAAGAAAATTAATTCTTAAACACAAATATTACACAATGTATAGAAGTATCCCAATGCTTACCTCATGGGAAGCATTGGTGATGTGTACAAGTGTATAAAATTATTAATGATACTAGGTTACACAAGGGAAGTTATTTCTTAACTGCAGTGGTTGAAGCCAGCTTGCAGAGGGATCCCTGGCGCTCTTCCCCTAGAGAGGAGAAGATGAAAGGAAAAGGCCAGACATACTCTTATTCATTTGAGACTTAACTCTGGTAACCAATGCCCTCCACCATCTGCTACTTATCCAACAAGGAGCCCGAGGTATTTTTAAGCCACTTGTGCAGCCGCCACAGGGCCAATAGAAAACGTAGCAAGTCTCTTGTGGGTCACGTTTTGGAAATAATGGGTGGTGAAGGTTGTTCGACGTTTCCACACGTCCTCTTGAAAACTTGTAATACAGAATAATTACGTTTAAACGCCAGGGACGTACTATTGCCCCTGACATCATGAGCAATAGGTCTTCATGGTTGAGGGCCAGGATTAAGATTTTCAAAACCAAGAAGAGATGGTATTCTCCTTTTAATCCTATCCAAGCTAACAAAAAGGGCTGAAAGCTGGGGTCGAATCGCTGTAGTGCGTTTAAGATATCTCAAACTCCTTACTGGGCAAAGTAACAGGTGATCTGGGTCAGATATTACAGAACTTGGACTCTTAATTTGAAAGGGCCCGAATGTAGGATCCAGTACCTCCGGATTTTGAGTCTTTGCATTGAACTCAGGGATGAAGCCGAGTGTCACTTTCCCCCATCCTCTTGAATGGGCGATGTCATATGAGACCATGAATTTCACTAACTCTCTTTGCCGAGGCTAAAACAAGTAGGAACGCCATCTTCAAAGTGAGATTACGATCTGTTGCACAGCGTAGTGGCTTATAAGTAGAACCTTTTAAAGAATCTCAAAACGCAAACTACGTTGCAAGGAGGTCTAATCTCCGACTGAGGGCAAGTGATCTCATAACTCCGTATGAGTAAGGAAAGCTCCAACGAAGAGGGAAACTCTACTCCGTTCAATCTAAATGCTAATATTAAGGCTGAGCAATAGCCTTTCACCGCCGAGACTGAAAGGAGTTTTTCCTACCAAAGTTATACAGGGTACTCTGCTGTCGCAGAAATAGTGGCATCTATTTTGTCTGATACACTGCTATCAAAGATTTGCGGAAGTATCTAGACATTCTCTTCGCAACCTATTGCGAAAAGTCTCTCTGTGAGAGGAGAGGCTGAATAGTCTCCAGGCGTGAAGCCGAAGAGACTGGGTGGTCTTGTGAAAGATGTTGACATGTGGTTGTCCGAGTAGATCTGGTCGTAGAGGGAGTTCTCTCAGGAGATCTATTACAAGTTGCAGAAGGTCCTGGAACCACTCTCCATGATGCCATAGCAGAGCTATGAGGGTCATCATTAGATTTTTGAATGCTCTGGTTTTGTAGAGCAGTCTTCTCATCAAAGAAAACACTATTGAGTGACTTGCCAGCAACTGGTGGAACTGTTAAGAGAGTTAGGAATGCTACTCTCATCTCTAAGAGATTTATGTGCTGGTACCTTTTGAATTCAGACCAAAGGCTTGAGACCGTATGATGCAGTAAGTGGGCCCCCGTCCTTCTTTTGATGTGTCTGAAGAGCATCAAGTCCGGAGGAGGGCCAAGAAGATCTAGTCCTTTGCAGAGGCTCTCCTCTACCACCCACCATTGTATATCCGCTACTTGATCCTGACCTACCGGCACTAGGTCGTATGGGGAGCCGTTGGGAACAAGACGAATCAGGGAGGTATGACCTAGGAGACACCACTGCTGACAGGCTGGTAAATTTTCTAGTCTGAGGAAGGGATAAGCCACTTCTTTCAGCCTGTATAATCTGTCATCTGATGGGAAAGACTTTGTTTGTTGGTGTCTGAGATAAACCAGTCTCTGAAATGGAAGCATTGATGATTACTCGAGATTTATCACAATCACCAGATCCTGACAAAACTCAAGAAGCATTTCTCAATGATGAAGGGTCTTTTTCGAGTCTGCTAGAATCAGCTAATCATCTAGGTACCTTAAGAGACAAATGCCGTTCTTGTGCACCCATGATGACACTAGGGTGAAAACCTAGAGTGCTGTCAAGAAACCGAAGCAGAGAACCTTGAACTGATAATGTTTGTTCTTGTGTATATTAATCCGAGATACAGTACTTCCTTGAAGACAGATGGATTGGGATCTGGAAATATACAGTACGTCTTTGAGATCCAATGTGCACATTTGGCCCCTTGGTCTTACTGCCTGGATGACCGTGTCTGCCATCTCCATCCTGACTGGAGTTTGTAGGACAAACCTGTTCAGGGGTGAGAGATCTATGACTGGTCTCTAGCCTCTACATGCCTTTTTCACAAGAAAGAGTCGACTGTAGAAGCCTTGAGACCTGTCTAGGTCCTCTTGGAGAGTGCCCTTCTGCAGCATGGTCTAAATTAAGCCTGGGGGCCTAACTCCTTTACTTATCCCTTCATAAAGAAGATTAGTGGAATTGGATCCCGAGTCACGATACCCTACATCGATCACTACAACCGTCCAGGGATCCGCTCGTGAAACTGCCTCCTCTGCCAGGTGTTGCAGGCATCCTCCCATTGGTGGACTGATAGGAGGATTGCCCACCTCCTCTACCACCTCTCTTTCCTCTGAAACGTTTGCTCCCTTTCTGTTCCTTAGACTGAAAGGGCTGCTTAGACACCTTTGAAGATCTTTTAGATCTAGAAGTCGAGGGATGATATGAGCTGGGCTGACCTTTGAGGGCTGAGGAGCTCTCCCATAAGGCCGAGAAGTCATGGCTCTGTGGAATAGAGAATCCTTGGATGATTTTCTCTCCCTATCAGCTGCTCTCTCCACCCCTTCAGGATTGAAGAGAGAGGATTCCTGAGGGTCTAGTTCCGAAGGTGCGTAACCTCCACTTTTGGCAATTGCTTGTCGACCCTTCCAGTCGCGGTATCCCGTCTCTTGGGAATCTCATTCGCTCACAGGTTGACCCCGTGGTGCAAGAGGAACTCTAAGGTCTGAGTACCTGACAAGATGGATTCCCGGAACAATCTTGTTGAATCCTTGCAAAGGAACTTGGGATCAAACATTCTGGCCCAACGACCCCAACCAAAGGTCAAGCCACGAAGCAGCCTGCATGGCATACTTTGTGCCTCTCTCTATGTTGAGGAGCTCAGATGCCGAAAGGGAAGCCCTCAACGAAGCTAGTCTCTGAACCGGGACACCTTTGGTAAGGGATTCTACCGAGGGGTCGAGAATCAGGTTAGAACGAGGCTCATCCGTAATTTCATAGTACTATACTTCATCTGTAATACGAAAGGAAGCGGAAGAGATCGGGAAGAGAAACCTGCTATCTGAGAGCCCTGGCTATCTGGGAGATAGCCTTCCTTCTGGCTGCAGTCAATCGATTGGACCAAGGGAGGACTGCACTCGTCTCAGGAGGTTTATGGGTACCCAAAACTTGGTCCAGAACCATGTTCTTCCCTTCTTGTGGAGCAGTGCCAGAATCAGACAGGTTATTAGAGGATCTCATGCAAGCAAGGACTTGCCAGAGACGTGTTCCGACTCCTTACGCTCCGCCTCGGAGTGGAACTTCGGACTCGCTGCTTTTTGGAGAAATTCCTCATCAGTGTCTGGGAACTCGTCTACCACCAAGCTTTCATCATCCATAGAAGCCTGGGCTAGATCAAGGTCATCAACTGGAACTTAAGAAGGAACTGCTTCAGGAGATCCCCTAGCCAGTTCCTGCCTTCAAGCTTTCCCGCACCTAAGTGCTCCTCTAAGATGGAAGTTTTAGAAGGAGCTTCCGGCTACTTGGATTCCTGAGGCTCGGAAACAGAGGCTTGATCCTCCTGAGGTGGAAGGGAGACCAGACATTAGTCTGGAGGAACAACCTTGATAGGCTGAGGCTGGAAGGGGTGAATAGAGATCTCCTAACAGAGCTTAAGTCCCAATTTGTGCAGAGTTGGATGACGTCCGCGTGAGGTAGAGTGACACGCGCCATCCTCCTTTTTCGCTTGGCCATTATCTTTTCGCCCAAATGAACTGGCACAAAGGGGAAAGATCCAAAATATGGAACAGCTGCAGAGTCTCGATTGTCCCTGGTACTCGGCTGAGCTGGAGATCGCCTATGTACCGAAGGTACAGTATTGCTCTGCACGGAACTCTTCCTAGGATCAGAAGTAGTCAGAAGACGACAAGGTCAACTTCTCCAGTGTAATACTAGGGGTAGACCATGGTTGTGGAGGGGCAGATGGTAGGTCCCACCAAGCAACTTTTGAAGCATCGACACTAGGAAGATCCCCGACTCTAGACAAGTCTGGAGTCTCCTTCGCTAGTCCTGGAGGAGGATAACGCTGTCTGGACTGGAGTTTAGAAGGAATACCATCTCTAGGAGACAACTTCTGGGACATAAGGGAATGCTCCTTAGAGATCCGCACAGGACGATCTGGAGATATGAGAACACCCGCGAACTTGTTATGGGGTTCCTTGAATCCCTCCGGGAAGGGAATTGGCCTACCGCTATAGCTTTCACTCATGGAGGATCTTGTTGGAGGTGCTGTTTCTTCGCTTGCTCTCATAGTTGTGACCTCAGGGCATGACACTTGCTGAAATAGCAGGTTTGCTTGCAATAACAGGTGATTTACGCAAGTGAATCGTGAATCACAAGCAGAAGACACATCTGTGCGAGCAATAGATGCTGAGCGAGGAGTAGATAGCCTCCGAGGCTCGTGTAGTGCCATGGCACTTTGGACACTCGCTGGACGAGATGGAAGCCTCCAAATGAGGACAACGTATTGCGTTGGCGAGCAATGTGCTACGGAGGAGCGTGTAGGAGAGTGTCACATAGGCGAGCGCTTGCAGAAGACACCCCAGGCCTTAAAAGGGGCTGGAGGTGGCCTTGGAAGAGGCTTCTGTACATGTAGTCTTTTGGGTAGTCCTTGTCCGGTCAAAGATCATTTAGAAGGATCAGCAGAAGATCTACAGAGTGTATAGCGCCGCACAGATGGAGAGCGCGAGTGCCTACGCCGTCCTCGTGAAGAGGATCTTCTCAAACTTAGGCTGGAGCATTTTGTTTGAAATCGTGAGTCCTGCTCACGATTGTGAGCGCTCAGCTCGTGATCCAGAAGAACATCATCTCCTGGAAGATGAGCGCCTAGACCATGATGACCTGCAGTCTTTTTGGAGCAAGCGCTTAGTGCTTGAGTGAAAGCGTCTTCGTAAAGAATGCTGAGATCGCAAGTAAGCTCTCTGATCCTTTGAACGCCGTAAACAACATTCGGAGAGTGACTGTGATTGTCCAGAAGGTCGATAGCAATGTTGAAATATATCTATGTAAATAATTAAGAGAGAATCATGTCTACCTGTTCAACATCAGAATGTTCACTGTAAGTTGAATTTTTGAAGTTCCACCTATTCAACTGCCTGATTAGGAAGATCATTCCACAATCTGGTCACATTGGGATTAAAGCTCCTGTAATACTGTGTAGTGTTGAGCCATCTGATGAAGAAGGCGAGACTGTCATTACATACCTTGTACTACGTACAGGATGGTACAGTCTGGGAAGATCTGAATGCAAAGAATAGTCATAATTTTGAAAAATTTTATCAACATGCATAAAGAACTAACTGAACAACTGTGCCAGAGATTAATACAGAATCAAGGTCAGGCAGGAATAAAAAAATTCAAGACCACAAGTTTTTGTCAAACAAATTAAGATAAGAGGCAGCAGCTCAAGACCCTACATTAGAACAATACTCAAAATAGGGTAGAATGCAAGAATTAAAACCTTCTTCAGAATAGATTGATCATCAAAAAAATTTTAGATAACGCAGTTAAAATCAACCGAGTAATCTATAGCAAAAAGAGTGGGTACACCAACGAACTGCTGCTAACACTTTTCAAGGACAGGTTTCTACAAAATTTAAGTAAAATAGTTGCCTTAATCAAATCATGTACCTTTAATTTCAAGCCTTTTATAAGATTTATATCCAATTCTTTGTGCGCTCATGACCAAACTTCAATTATCATATTAGATTTTTGGTCATATGTTGATTTGGGACTACCTAATACCTGAAACCTATTTTCTGCAGTACTTTGACAGTAAACATTTGTTGCCTACTTATGCGTTTAGCTGAAGCTAACGCCAACAGAAAAATGGTTTATCCACGAGATCTTATAATTATTTAATGTATTCGAAATTCAGGTCTTTTAAATAGTTAGTCTCCCCCTATTCGCTGGGGTTAAGTAACAGAGGCAGGTGGGAAAAGCGAGTCTGCAAACACTTGTTGCCCTAGAGTAGGATAACTCCTAACCCAACAACTCGCTGCCCATTGGCTTCGTGCAGTCAAAATTATACCTTGGTAACCCAATGTACTATCTGATATTGCTTTTACTAGGTTTCCATCAGAGTATAAGTATTGTATTACAGTATGAACACAATTCAATAAGTGTACAGTACATGTACACTTGACTTGTGTACCAAAGATTGAGGTATACATAAAAGTAATCATCGATGCACTGACTGTGATAACAGAACTGTTGTTTCTATCTACTTTTCAGTTATTGGCAGGTTGGTTACCTACTTTACTATTGTAAAATACGGTATTTCATATATACTGTAGTACCGTTCAGTAGTTAACCCTTTTACCCCCAGGCTATTTGGAACTTTCCAACCCTTAACCCCCAGGCATTTTTTTTTTCAAGCACATTTTGCAATATATATTTTTTAAATTGCTCCAAGAGCCTTAATTTTCATTAGAGAGAGGTCAGGTTGGTCTCATTCTTTTGGAAAATGCCTTTAGTTTCTCATTAAGTTATAAAAAATATGCAAAAAAAAATGTAAATAGCAGTTTTTTGCAAGGACGTACCAGTATGTCCATGGGGGGTAAAGGGATGAGTTTTGTGAAACGTACCAATACGTCCATTGGGGGTAAAAGGGTTAATATAACAATAACATTTGGAGTATTACACAATGAATACTCCAACAAACTCAAAATTAAAAATTATCAGTACAACACCACTAACCGTTTGTGTATGAAGTTCTACGCATCAAGTCTGAAGCATAATGCAATTCTCTTGAGCTACAGACTTTTTGGTGCTTGCAGTAGCATAATGTACATATCACATTTTATACTAAATTAACTACAGTATAAGCTTCTATATGTACAGGTGTTCCCACACTAACAAACAAAACATTATTTATGTGGATATTCTTTCGGCAAAGGGGGAAGGCAGCAATTATACTTTAAAATGAGAGTTGACAACCCTACGGTAGGGGTGTCTGGGGGTACCCAGCGACTTCCATCAACTCACAATTCGGTGAATGTCACCTTATTTTTCTTTTGTCTGGTAGAGAACGGACGTCTCTGCTCTCTCCTCCTCAAGGCTGAGCCATTTTGACAACTTGCTTTACGTTCCTTTTCCTCTTTCAGGTGTGACTGCGCTTCTTCTTTGAAGCTCCCACGCGGACCTGTCCTGGTCGCGAGGGTTGCCCTTATGGCACCTTCATGTCCCTTTTGGGAAAGATATTTTTGTCTTTTATAAATAGTGTCTATCCGACACTTAGAAGGGATGATCGTCAAGTGACCAGCGTTCCATCTGCTCGCCAATTGCAGGGAACAGACACTCCACCTTTTCGTCCTTCTGGACAATCCCCTTCAGGACGTTATTGCGACAATCCAAAGATCATCTAAGAGATCGCAATTCATCATTATCTCGGGATTCTTATTCTAGAGCTCGGTGCTCACACTCAATAGACCGCAGGTTTTATCACGGTCCCAGCCCTCTTCTTCTAGAAGGCGTTCTTACTCTTGAATTAAAGCTAACGAACACAAGCTAGACGCTCACGGCTATGAGCTAAACGCTCTAGATCCCAAGCTAAACGCTCTAGATCATGATCATGAGGACGGCCCTCGCAATCCCAAGCAAGACGCTTTCGATCATAAGCGAGATATGATCACGTGCAAAGCGCTCACGATCACAAGCAGGGCGCTAATGATCACGAGCAAGAGTTCAGCAGCAGTAGGGTCTAAAATTGTTGAAGAATTTAAGATTCTGCAAGAGGCTTTCAATTCTGTTATGTCCAGTTAACTTTAAGAGCCCTTGCTGAAACACTTGGAACACTAGACTCAATTTGAGTTAAGTTAGGTTGGCCACAGGACAGGTGTTAACCTTTTAAGAGGAGATTCACAAGAACCTATGAAGGTTGTCACCATTGAAAGTTGATCGATTACGTGCATTGTTTAAAGGTGGAGGCTCTTCATTATCATTGTCATCTGCTACAATCAATTTAATTAGTTTCCTGGCTTTTTCTTCGAACTACCAGCAAATCCCCATTAGTGCTTGCACTCCACTCGCTCAGCAGCCATTGAAATGTACTTTTTTACAAGGGTTATTTAACTCACAGTACTGCCCCTGACATGATATACCAAGGAATGCAGATAATGAACTTCAACAAACAAGTCTTGTGCACACTCCACGCAGTAAATGATAATTATGAAAACCACAGGAAATCTTGATGCACTATAATAAGACGACAATCTGGACTAAGTTTGATTTTTAGTGGATGACTCTAGAAACTGACAAGTCGGTTACCACTTTCCGCTAGAATGTACCTTCCTTTACTAAGGGCATATGTTTATTGAAGAGAAAGGAAATGGGAAAATTTGAAAACTTTATGGGTAAATACCGAGCAAGAAAACGAAAATTTCAAAACTTTACGTGAATATCGAGAATGAAAACTGGGAAAAATTTAAAACTATACGGGTAAATATTTATTGAACATAGCTTATAGAGAAGAAGCATATGAACGTCAGGGGAGGTTCATAGAAATGAGGGTGAAACAAGGAATGCAAGAATGTACAAATTCCTTCAAAATACCTATTAGACTTCTATTAATAAAGTTTTAACTTACATTCCTGCATAAGTACAATAATTATTTGTGCATTTGGGTAAGGATTCTTATGCTTATGTAAAAACAATTACTTGTATTTTGCACATGCCAGGCCCAAAAGAGGATCCTTTGGAAAGAATCACAACTGGACTAAAAAGTTGATTTAGGACCTGAAAAAACGGAAGAAAATGAAAATTTATCCAACAGGTTTAGAGCATAATTGGGAAAAATGGGAAAAACAATAAATATGATCACTTACACCTTTCTACAAGATGTATGGCACTAGCTTATTCTTTTTTGGCCTTCAAACATAAATGGTACCAATCACAATAGCAATTGTATTATGAATGGCAGACAGATTATGACCATGATTTTTTATTTATTTTTTTTTTTTTTACCAAGACAAGACCTGTAAATGTGTTTCATCGAGCACGGCCTCCTACTAAAATATAAAATAATTGTTATTATCAATATTAATCTTTAAAATCATTAGATAATCTTTGGTTTTATCCTTGATTTAATTTTTCTTTTTTCAAAATCCAGGACATTCTAATTTCAATTATATTTTTCACTGGGGCCCACAAGGATCTCACCGAGAACTTTTGGGCATTTTAGGATAATTAGGCTTTTATCTTCAAAGACTGGTCACCATATCACCAGGTTCAGTAATTTAAATGACTTGTGGTATGCCAAGCTCTTATGACCCACCAACTTACCCTGTGTAATACCAGGCTATAATTCTTGCCACTTCTATCAAGATACTTTCACCAGGATGTAAATACAGGCGAGTTCTTGACATACTGTATTTGCATTACTAGTTTGACAGTTCTAAATTATTGGAATGGATTGCTTTCCTCATTTCAATCTGAACAGGTGCCCCATATTGTTTAGGCAAAAGTTATAATATATTCTAAAGCATGGTTATGATTTTGAAGTTTGAAAAGTATAACTTTAGCAAGCTTTCCCACTATAGTAATAAAGGGGGTTGTTGTACTGTAGTTTTCTTGCCTAGCATGAACCTTGCAACAGCAGCCACTATATTACTTAAAAACCGCCAAAACCATTACACCAGTTTTCACTTTGACCTGTCACTATTTCATGAGCATTTATAAACGATGTCTGTGAACAAGAATAGGGATACTTTTAACTTCAGGTCTGAAAATAGTTGTAGCTACTGTATTCAATTGTCTGGTTTAACAAGTTATAAAAGGTTTATTATTTTTAGAAATAATCATGTCTTTAGGGTTTCCTTGGGCAAGATGTTCTCAATTTGGAACAAGCTACTATATCCTTGCTAGCTATGATTGTTTCTCTTTCCAGGTCATTATTACCACCTGAGGAATTGTCCACCTAAATTTGAGAGAATTCCCAAAAAGTTATTCCATGTATTTAAATGGTTAGCAGAAAATCTTCTACAGAAGAATAAACAAATGAAGTGCATATTTCAAGGAGTTAGTTTCTATGGTGTCCAAGTTGTAATGAACTTGCATCTCCACACCAAAATCCAAACTTGAAGGCACTTCTTTTTACACTCCCTCACTTTGCAATAGAAAATTAATGTAAATTTCTTTTCCAAGATAAGTAAAATATCTAATACCAATACCCGTCCTTCTTGTGCACAGGCACCATTTATGATAGGATGATAGTTTACTATTAATTTGTAAATCAGATTACAACTCATTTTATAGAAACCAATTCCTTTATTACATATATATACAACACTTTATACATAAGACTATCCATGTAACTTTAAGAAACACTTCCACTGCTCTTAAGGTTATTGTGTACTATGTCCCAAAATGATAAAATTGGGTTTTATTTTTACAACTTCAAAAATACGTAAAATCTTAACCATTCATAGCAAACATCAAGAGTCATTTCCTTTAACTATTTAATATACATTAGATTTGAACACAACATATGAATTATATTCTACTTCTCTTTGAACTGATTTTTTAATTCATAAAAAAATAAAAAAAAGAACAAGGACATTTTTAGAAAAAGCTGACTCTACGCTAATTCTGAACTACCTGGTACAGTCTATCAATCAACAGAGGACTTTCCTTATGTCTGGTGAGAATCTGGCAAGATATGGTAAACAAATTAATTACCTTGCAGACAATTACAATCTGTACTTTCAAGTATCGACCATTCATACAAAAATATGATAAATTTAATTGAAAAAGAATTCCATATACTGTATTGACAAAGTTGAAAAAGAAATATTTTAAAGTCCAAGACAAAAGTACTTTGTTCATTTGCAGAAGGTGGCTAGAATCTGTAGCAAATCATTCAAAAATATTTAATGTGGTCTCAAAACATATTACAATTTATGGTACTTCTCTCAGAAGAATTTAGCTAGTTTAAAAAGTCTGCAAAAGTCTCCTTCAAAGAAATTACAGGTCCAAAACCCTCCAACAGGTAAAACAGTCTGCTAATGAAACCATTTTTACAGGAAAACACAACTTCAAATTTAATTATGAATAAAACTATTTTAAATAACAGCCTTAACTCTTCCTCGAGATATTTACTTTTATGACTATCATTTGCTGAATGAAAAGATAAATTCTAACTGACTCTTGGGACATGAAATACAAACAGGTGGGGTGAAGTGTACAGAGTTCTTATTCCTTCCTCAATTATCTATCATTGACTTCAAAAACATACAGAACCAAACTGGATTACAATGGATAAAAAACACATATTTACAACATATAAATAAGGAAAAGACTAAGTAATATCATTAAGGATAAAGAAAGACTGCTTCTCTGAATACTTTTCTTTCTACAACTTTCTTTAAATCCAAGAAATACAGCTGAGATGAGTACAGAGTTCTGTACATTGAAAAGTACAAATACACAGACTTTCACAGACTTGTTGCTGGCTACACTCGCACTTTAGAATAATTCACAGACACTGCTCATAGCAGGACACACATCATCTTACTTTAATTACTGTACACAACACTGAGAGCCCTAATACCTGGTAGGACTCAATATCACTGAGGTGGTCCTTGCAAGGGCCCAGCTGAGACACTAGAGGGGCCCTGGGACCTGGGGGGGACCCTAGGGGGCATAGTGTCCACCCCACCACACAGTTTGTACCACACATGGCTGAGAGAGGCCTACACACTCACTGGGGTTATCCACCCACTACTAAGATGAGGGATTTGCTGTTGCCGCCGCCGCTGGGGTTTCCAAAGGTACTGGAGTGGTTGTAGAGGTCGTGGTTGCAGCAGTCACTGTCTCAGACTTAGGCGAAGGAGACTCGGATTTTGTAGTTTGAGTAGGAGTGCCGGCTATTGCGGGGGAATTGGCTGGCTTTAACGAAAGATTTAATTGGGGATTAAATAGGGATGTACTTGAAGAGGATAAATTAGGATTAGAAACTTTATTTAAGCTTGGTACAGCAGCTGTAACAGGTGAAGGGGTAGCGGTAACTGCCGACGTCGGTTGTGTACATGGAGCTGTTGTCGAAACAGCTGTAACAGCTGGTGTGGGGGAAGAAGCAGTAGTTGAGACAGGTGTAGGGGTACTGGTTGTCGTAGTGGTAACTGTTGAATTATTGGAAGAAGATAGTGTAGTAGTAACAGCAGAAGCAGGAGTAGAGGTGGTTGTGGTTGAAGTGGGGGTACTGTTTTGGGATGCAGCAGACTTATCACAATCATTTGACGCTGAATCATGATTAACTGACACAGTAATGGGGTTGGTAACAGAAGCAGGTTGACTAACAGTGGAATCTGAGGATTCCACTTCCATTGGAGCATCTGGAGTCGAATTAGTAGACTTTGGGGCTTGTGCTGTATTTGGAGATGGAGGCGGTGGTGGTGAGGGTGAGGGTGAAAATTGAGGAAAATCAATTTGCACATGGGATACATTATATAACACCTGTGATAACTGTGATGCAACATAGGTGTCCAGTATCTGGCTCATAACCAACGTTAATAATCTGTTTTCGGTGTTCGCTAATGCCCGCGCATTGGCAGGCACTCGTGACAAATGTACCAATGTGTTAGCAGATCGTCGCACCATATCCAGACTCGTTCCCATCAATTCTGGGTTTTCTTTCAAAGCCGTCACACCCTGAATATTTGCTACATTCATAGCCGCTGCCTCAGCTTCTTCTATGAATGCCACTAGTAGGGAAATGCACCCGTTTTGCATGGCTATAACTCTTGCCACACCAGAGTCTGCTGCAGAGAAATAATGTAACAAGTTAATAGAAAACTCACGTAATACTTGATCTTCACCACGACACATAAATCGAGTCAACTGTCCGCAAAGATTATCCAAACGTGAGAATGGGGGCGTTGCCAAGACCAAATCCGTATTTTGATCAAGGACACACAATTTCACTAAAGTTTCCAATGCCAGTCTCTGAGGTGATAACGCAGCTTGAGAAGAAGTTCCACTACCAGGCAATGGATCCTGCCCATAAGATGCAGGACACGTTGCCCAATGTAGTAAACCATTTAACAAGGGCCTTGAGATCTCTTCTGGATATATGGACAAATCCAAGTAACCTGCCATGTTAGCAAGAGTGACCAGTGTATTCTCATGCACATGATGGAGGTATGGCCACCACCAATGAGTGTCCGGGGCTAGGGAGCTGCACCAATCGCTTAGGTCTGCTTCCTCGTCCCTATCATAGTGCGCGGTGGAAGGAGTGCGCTGAGGATGCTCGTGATGTAAAAGGATTGTCTTACCCAATAAAGCTAACAAAGAAGCAGATTTGCTCATTACTTCCTCATTACCTGGAATGAAGGACAAATTTCTAATAACTGTACCAACACACATAACCCGTCGTGCTAACCAATCTTGCCCTTCGGTAGTTGTGCTTAACGAGGCTTCATCTGGACCCCAAGATTCTTCTTCCAGATCTTCATATGGCCGTTTAAACCCTCCACTTTCTCTTCTAGAACTACTGCTTTCTCTCCTCTCTAGTTTTTCTTTAACTCCCTGCTTAGTTACAGAAGTTTCTTCAGGTTTATCTACTTTTTTCTCAGTAGACTTATCACTATTTGGTTCCTGTTTAACGGTTAAATTTGGCTCTACACGCACTTCTGTGTTCTTTGTTATTGTAGATTCCTTGGTGTCTTTATTAGAAATTTTATTGTCACTAGTTTCATCAACAGGTTCTTTCTTTAGCTTTTTGAATATTTCATCTAACCTGCTCTTCCTTGCATTATTAACTCTATTCCTGATTATTTTGTCCGTTGACTCGGTTTCTTTTGAGTCACACTTGTCCCTAGATATAAGCGTTTCTAATTTTTCCACTTTTTTCTCCTTCATTTCAGCAAGTAAATCTACTACTTTGTCTTTTTTAGTCTTTTCCTCAACAATTTGTACCGATTCTACTTTCTTTTCCGGTACTACTACTACTTCCTTTTTCACTTCCACTACTTCCTGTTTCACTTCAACAACTTCCTCCACCTTCACTTCGGCAATTTTACCGTCTTTATCCGGAAGCAACCTGGTGAAAACAAGCGGGGGAACCGAACTCTGCATAGTGCAGATAATATGGGCCGTACACTCTCCTCCACCTACTGACCAAGTATCCACTCCTGAGCTAAATCCCTCCCATTTATCCCACTCCCTACTCCCTTCCCGCATAAACAATTCCCCATCCCGTTTCACAAATTTAACAGATTTCCCTGTTTTTGTGACGAGCGTGAAATCCTCCGAGCCTTTTAAAATTATATCTTTATTATTCGGGTCATCGTCGTCTAATTTGCCGAGATCTAGTTCCAAGGTGGGTGATGGTGGAGGTCGAAGGTACCATGGTCTATTGGTGTCATCGTGTTGCTCTGCCTGTAAAATTTAAACAAAAAAAAAAAGGAACTAAGTATCTACATACAGTACAAAATAGTAAATGAAACCCACTCCAACAAAACCAGAACATGAATTCAATAAAAGTTTGTATCATTAACTCAGAAAGGTATTTCATAAAGTCAACCATCCATCTAACCTAGTTATTATAATATTTATCAGAAATGCTCTCTGAAAAAGGATAGCTGTGCATCATATGAAACTGAACAACTATTCACAAGCACGCGCAAGTGATGATACAAATAGCATAGCTTCCCACTGATACACATTAGGCAACCAGAATGGGAAATTATATTCTTAAGCATTGCAGATATTTTTAGGTTAAATTTTGGTCTACTGTAGATCTAGAAATTTTTAAGACACTCATATCATGATATATGATGTCCTTTTTAACAATCTTTAAGATTCTTTTACATAAACTCGATACATTTATCAAGACTAGTGTAATTAGAAAAAATAAACAAAGTAAATAATAATCTAAATTTTCATTTATGCTTTATATATATAAAGAAGATTCCATTTACGTATGTCTACTAGCATCATCCTGCCTTGCAATTTTAGGAGATCTTCAAAGACGGCAGCCCACTGCTGTATACAGTATATCAAATCAACATACTGTATATCAATTTGATTTCTATTTCAATCAATGAAGAGAAAATCTATAAAGCAATACTGTATATAAACCTAATATTTAAAAATGAGACTACAGTAATGACAAGAACATCAAAGCATTTGTAATGGCTCTACACAATTAGAATTAGAATTTTACAGATCTAAATAAGATTATAAAATTGAAGTTTTAATTAAAATAGTTAATGATCATGCAAAAACAAAAATTTGAAAAAAAAAATTAATTTATAGAATTTTACATTACTGTATACAGTATTCCATATTGTAAATTTTGTAATCAAACACAAATACCCACAATGAAATAGGTAAATTTCTCAACCCCTACACTTGAGAACCCTAAATACAAGGTAAAAATCCACAATAAAATTACCAAACCTAGCTACTCTGAATATCTTGGAAAATCCTTTATACGACCAAATGTTTTAATAAAAAGTTCTCCCAATTAGGGAGCATTTCTACAACCCTATGTGTTTTATTATAATAAGAGTTCTTCTCAAATTAGAGCAGTTAAGAGTACTGTATTTATGATAGGTAGGTTTATTAGTGATTCGGAATATCCTTATTTTGTTATTACATCCAATAGTGCACAAAAATGAGACTTAACAATTGTTTACCTACGAGATATAATTTTAAATAAATGGGATAGCGGAATCCAACTCGAATTGTAAGGATTTGTGATTTTGGGCTATATAAACCACCAAGCAATGGAGGCCTGAGGCCATTCTAGTACTGTAGTGCAACTAGGGGAAATCCCTACATGTACAGTGAAGAAGAAGGTTGGAGGACAAGATGGAGGAAAGGAAGCATGAATGGGGTAAAGAAGGATATAAAGCAAATTCAGCAATGGGCAAAAGGAATGCTTCTAAGATCCTTAAATTATCAGTACACCATGTGAGCTCTCTGATGGCACTACGTCGTAAGGGAATTTAAAATTTTGTAATAGTTTCAAAAACTGAAAAACATAAATAGGGATATTTTACAAATGCACAAGTCATCTTTACAACTTCCTGTGAAAAGTTCACACAGACTAAGCTGCCAAAAATACACTAAGGAACATACAGAAAAATTAACAACAGAAATTAACAGTAACCTGAAACTGAAAGCATGATTTAAAGTTTTATATCAAAAAGAAACTAAAGCTTAGATTCTTCTTCATTACATATTTACTTGAAATATACTATGATATTTATTACTTTACTGTAAAGTTTTTTAACAAATAAAACTTTCAAATTCAATTCTTTACTAAAAGAGTTTTCTAAATTCTTAAAACCAAAATCTTACTTTGACTCTCTTGTTAGCCCCCGTCGCTTCATCATCACGTCCTAGCTCAAGTTCCGAACAGATATCGAACATGTTAATGAGGCCTCTTCTTAGATGCTCTATGAGAGCTTCTAATAGCCCTGGCATATGATGAAGACCAAAATACACTACTGTCTGATCATCAAACAGTAAAATGTTTAAAATATCGAGGGCCCAAGTTACCTCCGCTGCTAAACCACATCTGAAATTAAGACACGGAATAAATAAGTGCACTTTCAAACCATATGCAATTTTGCATAATAAAAAAAATTGGGAACAGTTCAACCTCATAGGTTTCATTGAAAAACCTTCACAGACCCTTATCTGTCACAACAACCTAATGGTGGGGAGACTGTCTGTTAGCACCAAATGTCCATTATATACAAGATAGTTTCCCGAAGCATAAAATAAAGTAAAGTCATCCCAAACTATATACAGGACTACTATATATATGCCCAACACCTGGAGTGACACTTACTCAGACAGATAAGGTTATCCCTTTGGTTTTCCACCCTTGAATGACATAATTAAGGAATGCACATAAATGAAACTTACAAAAACAAAGATAACTGCAAGCATGGACAAAATCAAAAACTGAATACAGTGCCGAAAAATGCTTGTTGGCAATCTTGGAACTACTACTCTCCCAATGATTAAAATAAAACAAAATCATCAAAAGATTTATACAAGACCACTATATATTTAAATGAACATGTACTGTAAATAACTCTAGTATATTTCCATATAAGATGACCTCTAGACATTAGGTAAAAAAAAAAAAAAATTGAAAATTTTGATTAACCTATCTAATATCTGTAATATAAGATGACATCAGATGCCGATAAAATTTTAATTTTCTCAGATGGGCTCACATAGAAATTATTGCATTCGAATAGAAAGATTTCTTGAATAGCTGGTTTATTAATAAAGTCAAAATTGTTTTTATTACCTTTATATAAATATTAAGCAAATAAATATAGTATCTCAGATCTATGATTTTCTCATGGTGATCTTTACAATAATACCTGGACAAGACTGGTGATCTGGACTTGGCCAGTTCTATGCAGAATCCATCATAAAGGAGTCCGTTATTGTAAAGTTTCTAGCAGTGCAAACCAGCCATACAAAGACTACCTAACCTACAAGCAACACATTTTCCCTAATAGAGCTTACATTAATGGATAAACTTTACCCCAATAGTTTGGCTGGACTAAGTATGAACCTGTTTTAGTCCCTTTCACCCCACTTAAAAGATAACACAACTAAGATATTACTCAATCTTAGGCTTTGCAAAGAGGATAGAAGAGATTCATTTCTGGTTGAAACCAACAAATATGTCCCTTACCTTAGAGACATTAATAGTCTCCATGGATCACAAGTTTGGAGATCAGAACGGGTCATTCGTTTCCTCCTCGCCAGTACAGGTAAGACAGCTTCAATACTGTCTAAAGGGAACTGGTGCTTTCCTGTATAAGCACCATACAAACTCCCCCCGCACTGTTAAAAATAAGAAAATAAAAAAGTTGAACATGAACAATAGTAATTAATAGTGCTTCTAAGGCTTTACTTTATTCCTAATTTTCAAAAAAATTACTTAAATCTACAAATACCAGGGTATCTACTGCCAATATAAAAGCATACCTTAAATGCAGACTGAGGAGGAATAACAAAGTTTTTGTTATTACTTGCAGGTCCCTGCGGTCTGGGACCAATATTTTGAGTAAAGCTGCCACCAGACCAAACTCGATTCTGTTGAAGAGAAAACAAAGATTTGCAATACGCACCACCTGGAACATTTTAAAGACACTAACCCAAATTATTTTGATCATATCGGCACACACCTTATATATGATTTGGAATGGATGAACAAGTATAGATGTATGGTATATATCATTAAACTTGCTATAAGAAAAAACTGACTAACATACTTCTCGCTGGGATAACCATAATCAAATATACATGCAACTCTAAACAAGTGATGCTAGCATTATCTATTGACTGATCAATTTTTAGAACTAATGCACCTTTATTCTGCCAGACAAATTCTTCCACAATTTATATGTAAAATGACAAAGACTGAAAAGACAAATGACACCAAGAGAAAAGCACAATATATGAATCTGAGCAGTTTATCACCAAATTAAATGGGCATTGTTCTGTCTCGAGGCTTATAAGGCTTCTAGTATAACAGATGATATGCATGTTACAACACATTTTTACCACAAAAAAATTGTTCTATGCTTACATTTTAAAATTTAAGTTATAGACAATACTTCTAAAGGCATTGATGATCATTTTCCTTAAGATGATAGTTCTGACTTCACCATTGAATTTGGTTATTTTCCACTTCCATTAAGAGAATTACATGTCTAGAATTAGGGAAGACTATACACTTTCCAAATATCTATATTTGGTTGAGGTGCAACAGTAACATACCCTAGTACCACCAGTAGAAATAATAAAAATTAGTTTTCCTGGCATTTACTAATGCCAATATTTTAAAGTTCAAGATTCTGTAAAAACAATTCTAATACCACAGTTCTGTTTAAGAATGAAAATAGGTATAAGTTCATTAGTATCTTTTGTGTTGATACCCTTTAAAGGTTTCATTTGAATTGAATTTTTGGTGAATAACAACAAAACTAGGGTTACATACACTCACCGTGCCCGCAAACTGGGTTTGCGAGCCAGGAAATCGGGGCTGACTCCATTGTGGGGACGGGGCTCCAGGAGGAGCCGAGTCGTTTGGTCGACTCCAAGGTTGTTGAGGAGGGCCTTGCTGGTTCTGATTAGCATACCCACCAAACTGATTATTTGGTCTCCATCCTGAGAAGAAAAAAAAAATCGTCAATTCCCAGACATTGCAGGTCACAGGTTTCTGCACTTCAAGGCATGGTCAAGTAAACAAGCATAAAACAAAAATGTCAAAAAGCAAAATAAATCATCTGACCATACGCTACAAAATTTTCTTTCCCCTTCATAAGTACTGTAGGTTCTAAAAAACACAATATACTTAACATTCTATCATTAGACTGATGAAGGGAAACCAAGTACATACAAATCTTTCAGTACAATCAAATACTTTACTGTATGTCCCAACAGTAAATTACACATCTTAACCCTTTTACCCCCAGGCTCTTTGGAAATTTCCCACCCTTAACCCCCAAGGGGTAATTTTTTCCCCAGCACATTTTGCAGTATATTTTCTTTAAATTGCTCTAACAGCCTTAATTTTTGTCATAGAGAGGTCGGGTTGGTCTCATTCTCTTGGAAAATGCCTGAATTTTCTCAAAAAATTATCAAAAATATGAAAAAAAAAATTTTTATAGCATTTTTTTGCAAGGACGTACCGGTACGTCCATGGGGGTAAAGGGATGAGTTTTGTGAAACGTACCAGTACGTCCTTTGGGGGTAAAAGGGTTAAAATATGTCTAGTAATACACCAAAATTCAAATAGAACTACCTTGAAACTCTAACTGTACTATCTTGAAATATGATTAGTTCTCATAAAACACATTCTCATAAATACTGTACATTAGCTCATTTCCAGCAATGTATAAATCTTTTAATCAAATAGCAAATTTATCAAGAGCAAATCCATACAACTAATTGATTTTTCACAATTTCCTTTCTGTAGGCATACACGACTAGTTTCCCCATATAAGGTGAACTTTAAGGTACAGTATTCCCACTGAGGTGATGTTTCATCCTATCACTGTTAAATGATAAAAATGTAAAAATTTTGAGTTTTAACAGAAACCCCACTAATTATTCAGTATATCTATCTCCATTTTTTCTATTTATCCACAAAATAAGATCTAGGAGAGAAACAGATACTGATGTCACAATGTGTGTATTCCACGAAAATCTAGCTACAGAATCATGGAACACCTTTCGTGACAAATTCTATAGCTCACATTGATTAGTTGTATAGTCAGTAATAAAAAACAAAATTTGAAAAAAGCAAGGTACAAGATATAGTCTGGAAAGAAATGCATGTAAAAGCTTATCAAAATTATAAGATTTTGTAAGCAGTATGAACAAGGAACTAATTTAACAACGGTGCCAGAGATTTCTATCAAGATCATCACCTCCTCCTATACCCATTGACGCAAAGGGCCTCTGTTAGATTTCGCCAGTCGTCTCTATCTTGAGCTTTTAATTCAATACTATTCAATTCATCATCTACTTCGCGCTTCATAGTCCTCAGCCATGTAGGCCTGGGTCTTCCAACTCTTCTAGTGCCTTAAAGAGCCCCGCTGAATGTTAGTGATCTACCCCTCATTATGATCTCATCCACATATGGCAGTCAAGTTGTCTCTTATAGATTCATTTCTAATCCTGCCCTGCCATTTAACTCCCAATATCCTTCTGAGGGCTTTGTTCTCAAAGCTAATAATCTATTGGAGATTATTTCATTGTCATACAGTAACACCGATCTCACTAAACTGATATATATATTGATTTTTATATGTAATTTCAGGCGATTTGATTTCCAAATTTTACTTAACCTGGCCATTGTCCGATTTGCTTTTTTCAAATATTTCACTAAACTCTAATTCTAAAGACCCTGTATTGGAGATCGTAGTTCCTAATTACTTGAATGATTTCACCTCATTAGTCCTTTCTCCTTCCAATGATAATTCATCTTCCATTACATACTCCGTCCTCATCATCTCTGTCTTTCTTCTATTTATCTTAAGCCCAACCTCGTGTGATATTTCATGCATTCTGGTATGCAAGCATTGCAAGTACTGTGATGTTCTGCTAACAAGGATTGTAGGTCTACTAAATTCTTATCACCAATCCAGTCCAATCCTTCTCTACCATCTCTGACTGTTCTACGCATTACAAAATCCATAAGGAGGATAAACAACATAGGTGATAACATATTCCCTTGGAGTACTATGCTGTACACAGGAAATTCATTTGATAAGACTCCATTAATATAACTTTGCCCTTGCTATCAAGATCAGAGAAAGAAATTTAATTTACCAAAGTTTTAGTCTCACAACTTGGAGTGCAAGTTAGCAGCAAAAAACAGACAGATCTACTGAATATTGAAAACAATAGAATACAATGTTAAGAAAGGTCTCCAAAACTTTGTAAAGAGCACAATACATTACTCTGCATTTTTTTGCAATTAAAGAAAAAAATAATGTTTCTCAACAGTGAATTTGCAATCAAAATTGATACCTAGTGTCAAGAGTTGCACATAATTAAAGATATATTGTAAATGAAAGCTCTAAGTGGTGAGGATCCAATGCCCTAGACCCACTAACAATTATACAAAAGATCTTTGGTTAGCTTTAACTTCATCCACAAGGTTTTGGACCATGCACTAATTTAAGCTATACTGTATCTTTGTCAAGAGGTCCAGCAACCTTGATTTACACTGAGGGAATTGATGCAGAGTAGCATAATCAGTATAAACAATGTCAGTTTAATAGCCAAACCACATAACACGTATGTTACACAAAAATATATGGTAGAGGTTAATTTTTCCAAGGAACATTTTCTATCATTCGTCAAACACTTCAAAACAAAAAAACAAATTTTGGGTTGAACGGGAGTAAACTCCCATGTTATCAAAGACTGAGATTAGCCAGACTGCAAGAAGTCAATATTAATTTTAAAACCTATACATAATTTTATTGTAAAAGTTGGGATAGCATATTCTTTGACAAACTATTAAACCCCGTAGTTACGTAACTATTTATATTCTCAACACAAAGGCCTCAAGCATACCCTTCAAAATTAAACATTTGGACAACCTGAAAAGGTTGAAAATGGGCAAAATTCAAAAGATGATGGACAAAATTTCTGTGAAGGGTTCATCAACAAAACTAGCTCTTCACTGTTAATCGAAAACTGGACAACCAAATAAAATGCTTAAATCTTAGTGTTCTGGATTCTCCGCTGTATATGATTCCCATTGTAGGCCATTCATCAATTACCCACAAGTCAAGTGTAACCAAATCACAAGTTTCATAATTCCCAAAAGCCTGTCATTCTCTACAATTATGGGTATTTCAGAAAGTAAAAAAATTTCTAGTAATAATAGGTATATATGATCTAGTAGTAGTAATGTTACCTCAAGCTGCATTTAGGCATCTTCAATTTTCTCAATGCCTGCAAGTGCAGGAATCCAAAATATTTCTCAAAATTTGTGGAATGAAATCTGTCGAGTAAAAGAATTAGGAAAATTTTGAAAGGATTCTAAAGCACTGGCTTTTATTTCTAAAAATCAAAGTTTTCAAGAACACCATTGCCTTTTGGGTCATTCAAGCTATATCCCAATAATACCTTGGTATGTCAGCTTTTTATGGTAATTATGGAATAGTGCTAAGTTTGTGTGATCATTACTTCCATACTTTGAGTGGGTGCTTGCAGATGACAACTTTTACAAAATTCTACTGGCGCGATGCTACTCATAACCTCTGGATATATTCTTCACTGGACCCTAACATCTCGACAGGACAAATTTTGCCTTCTAGAGGAGAGGTAGGTTCCTCATAACGCTCGGCTTGCTTTGCATGACACTTCATGTACCTTATTACTTGTAAGCGATCCTCACGACATAAATTGTAGCTTTCCCTCTTAAGGACAATTTTCAACATTTTACTTTTGTTTTATTAATATAATCCCCAGCATTCCCTTAGACTATCACCTCCTAATCTTAAATCACATCTTTGGCCACATAATAAAGTTATTCTAGTAAGTTTGCCCTACTACCTACAAAAAATTTTCTAATCTAACCTGAACAAATCAGTACTGTATTCTCCTAAATATTTTCTTAAAGAATCCAGTTTTGCTTAAAATTGCTAGGCTTTACATTCTGCAGATGCTGCTAGGAATGTAGTTTAATAAAAGTGTGTTTTCTTTTAATTTGTAATTAGTGAATTTAACAGATTTTCCCCTTAATTTGTATTTGGGATAAATGGGATTGAGTAGTTTATATATAAGTAATTAGGTAATGAAAAGGTAATGACAATCTAGATTATTAAATTGTAACAAGCGAGTATGAAATAGTCTTGTACCGAAGTATTAAACTAAGAGGAGTCTGGTATATAAAAAGTAAATTTCTTATTTTTCTTTCAATGACCCACCTCCATCAGTGTGTGGGATTCAGCAGTCAAGAGGATACAATATTAGCTTAGACTTGAAGAAAATGAAAGGCAAAGGCAGAAACAACCTTCCCATGAGGACGTTATTCACTACATTTTTATTTTTTTCATGGTAACATTGATGTAAGCCAAGCTTTGTGAAGGAGGCAATATGAACATCAGGTATGTTTTGGATTAAATTTTTATAGAAATTCCATTTTTCTTCTCAATATGACAGATTAGTACTAAACAATGTACAAAACAACAAAGCAGGCATAAAAGATTACCAGCATAATTATAACCTAAATACATTCTCCCTTTTGAATTTCCACCATACATGAAAAAATATTCAAAACCCTAGTGTTAACCTGAATTAAAATATTTACCAATAACTAAAACTCCATTAAAACAATACCAAAAATCTTGTTCACTTGTTTACTAAACACCCACTTGTCAGTCGTCTACAGTTGTTAAGCTATGCAATCAAAATACTAAACAATTTTTTTCAGAAAATAAAATCTCCACTACTAGTAACATGAAAAATACAAAACCTCCAAGCAATTTTATTATGAAAAGCATAATTAATTTGCTATTATCAAGCAATTTTATTATGAAAAGCATAATTAATTTGCTATTATAATACCATAAATAAAATGACAAAATCCAAACAAACAACAGTGAATACTGCATTTGCCATACCCTACAAAAACACATGAAGCTCTTATTTTATAACTTAACAAGCAAGACAATTTCAAACATACCTGGTGGTTGAGATTTTTCAAAATCTGGATGTCTTCGAGGGCCCTGGTATCCAGCACCACCCACTGCGTTAGGACCTGGCGGGCCAGGACTTTGAGATGCACCGGGCTTCTGGTTAGGAGGGTACATATTCCCACCCTGAAATCCACCCTGTCAAGGGGGGATCAGTTAATTCACTGTTTAACAAAATAACATTTAGTGACAGGAAACACCAATAAAGATTACCCAGACAACGGCCAATTAGGAAGTCTGTAATTAAATTAAAAAAAAAAAAAACACCTGGTGCATTCAAGAATACCTTACTCCAAATATATGATGAAATGAGCATGCCTTCACACAGTTCCTGTATCATAAGTTAGCAAAGGACTTTCATTGGTAAAAATCTACAAGGAGTTATAGAAAAAAAAAATCTTGAAAACTAAAAGAGAAACTCAGTAAATAACATTGCTGTACCAATGATGACATAAAAAATCTGATTACTTTGTCATCAAAATAAAAATAACCACTAAATAAAATATTAAAAGATAAATCAGAATGCATAATATGCAGAAAACTAAATATCACTGAACAAAAATCTTATTTAAAAAAATAGCACGGAGAAAATATTTATTCAATACATAAAGTAGAGGGAAAATGATTATGCCTTGACATTGGAACTTATAATCTACTTGTTGCTATGCAGTGTCTTACAAGAAAAATTAGTGGTATTAATTACAAATGTTAACAAAATGAGAACTGCTGATCCTTGTTAAACATTAACTAGAATCTGCTGATCCTTGTTAAACATTAACTAGAATCGCACAGTACTTTATAATAAGCAAGGCAAAAACACCATAACCTGTGAGTACCAACATGAAGGTAACCAACTATTGATCAAGTGAGTATTAACACTTAAAAATAAAATAAATGCTCTGAGTAAATGAAATAAAAACTCCACCCATTAATTTATTGTGAATATTAGTTAGCACCTTTAGCACACCTGCACTGTTAGTTATAAATGGGAACAGACCATATTTACCTAAAATCCACAGCTCATACATAATATTCACTATATCATATACGAGTTATATTCATTAAAGTTATAAGAAATTGCCACTACGGAAATATAAAATGCTGCACGAATGCCTGAACTTAGCTGACTTGCATAGCACCACAGAAAAAAATTAATTCTCCAAAATACAAGCAGCAATAAATCTACTGACCTGATCGAGACATCTGACTTTAGCACAAATTCTATCAAATCAAAGGATTGGTCTACTGACTTGAAACTGCTAGGTTATTCGGTATAAAAAAATATTTTGGTAATAAAACGATGTTAAAAATATATATATTTTGTACAACATAAATAAGTCAGCCCTCAAAATAATATGAGGTAGTTTCGTTCAAAGATGCCAACACAAGTAAAAAACCATCTAAATTTAAATCCCTCATACAAACTAGCATAATATTTATTTCTACAAAAATTAGTTTATGTAAAGATAATCCATATACTGTACTTTCTCCCATATGCAATATTTATTACAGTGTAATTTTGACAAAAATACAAATATTCAAGCTGTACTGCATATATATGTAAATGCTAAGAAAATATAATTGTTGTTAAACAAAGTATACAGTACAGTATATGTTTAATGCTATAATGCATTAACAAACTTGTTCTTACAAGCCTGTGTTTATCTCTACACTATTCTTTGGTAAAATACTAGTTCCAGTTTTAGGTAGCTGTATAAAAGGTATTGGAAAAGATGGTATATACAACAGTAGTTGTGTCATGTCTCAGTTTTGGTTTCAAATTGTGATTATACACCAGCGTATATCAAGTGAAGCAGTGATAGCATCACACAAACCCCAGTATTTTAATACACAGAAAATGTGTATTTTCCGTTTTATCTTAATTTAGCATTTTTAAACTCCAAGAGAATCAATTATCTTTAAGATTGGAGGTTTTCAAATTCATACAAGTGAATTACCTATTATATGAGGGCCAACTTATATTGGATATCAATAAACCAAACTACCTCAGGAACAGGATGGTCTTACAAAGATGCCAACTAACTAACTTTCATGATCAAGCTTGATATATTTTACCCTTGTACTGGAATAAAAAACTATAATTCTATCAAATTCATATACGGCATTTATATAACGTACATAAGGTTGCTAATTGTCATAAAATATTTAGTATTTCTTAGTAACCCTGATGGAAGTCACCAAGATCTCACAAAAAAATCATAGAGAAACTAAAATATTGATGCAGTAAACTAACTGATATACAGTACATCATTATCAAACTAATAAGACCAAGAGCATAGAAAAATAAAATATAAATTAAACATAAATCTCATGAGCAGTTTCCTTACTTCAAAAATAAGCAGCTTCATTGGGCAAACTATTCAGCGTTCTTGATAATAAAAACATCCTTTAAAAATATGTTACTCTTGCATTATATCTCGCAATCAATTTCATTTATTCAGAACTATACCCCAACTATAGCCGCAACAGTAATTAAAGATCCGATAAAATTTTTGTCTCCACAAACAATACTTAAAATATGAAAGTATTAAAGTAATCATAAAAAAAAAAAAAATTCTTCAATCCCTCATTTTGATGGATGGCCTGCATCACACAATATAGTGTGGCTTAAAATTAAAGAACCAAAATTAACAAATTGAAAAATCAAATTAGAAAAAAAAACGTACTTGAAACATGGGGCCCGTGCTGCGCGGAGGGTTCAGCAGTTGTTTGGCCAATTGGGAGTTGCCGTAGTTGCTGCCGCTACTTCCCATCTACAATACATGGCATTCCACTCAGTCTACAAGCAAGGCTACACTACCAAATTGGGCTACACACTTTCAGTGGTGGAGATGACTGAACTACTGTATGTTCATTACCCATCAATGAAATCCAGCTCAGGCAGCAACATTTATATTATGTAAAATCGAAAGCAGTCTATGTGTTGCAACCACAAAGAATGTCTATGCAATCTTAACATTTGATAAAAAAAAAAAAAAATACACTATTCTACCAACAGAGAAGTTCCACTCTTGCTGAGGAGTACTATAAATATATATCGGTCCTGAAAGTAGTATCAAATCCAAAAACGTCAAGAGCAATCAACACTAATTTATGTTGAGCTAAAGTTTGGCATTTAAAATAAAAAAAAACTAAATATTCTACTACAGCAAATGACCCAACCAGTTACAGCTCTAAAGCAAATTAATCACTATTAACGAAGATTTTTTATGAACTTCCTATCAAGAGAAAAAATTAAATGTTCCAGGAAAAAAAATTGTCATTATAGATTAACCTTATTTTGCAGATGTGAGATAAAGAAGTTATAAATCAGAAAGATACAGAAAACAGCAGCTAAATCAAGATATAATATAAGAAAGAAAAGAATATAGGCCATTAGGAAGGACCAGAAAAGCATGGAGAAAGAACAATCAACGAAAACGTGAACCAGATGCGGTCAAGTAGAGCGCAAAGGATTAAAGCAATAAAGTATGACATTCTAAGTAAGGTCTACTCATAGAAGAAGGGAGATACTTATGTTTTACCCTGTAATTTCCTTTGCACAAGGGTTAAGATATTCTTTATTCCACCAGAATTCATAGCAGGACCTTAAAAATGAATCTCAAAAATCCTGCTTCATAGCATAGTATTTCTCCAAGATAAACGAAATTATGATAACTATGCAGGTATACTGTACCTCACCTTACGTCAGTAATTAGTACCCGGAGAGCAGACTAAGTTAAAAAAAAGACAAGTTGAATTGGTCTCTGAATTTACTTGTCACTGGGCACAACCACGAATAACCATTCCCAGTAATGTATTTTATTTATATATGCAATTTGAACATTAAAAAGAATCTATTTAAGCTTAGAAACAAATAATTTAGATTTTAATTTAGTCCCCCCCCAAAAAAAGTTATCTAATTTTATAAATAAATGTACGTCCAGACTTCCAACTGTAGATGTTTACAATTCATTATGTTTAAAGTACATCGCGGGCTCTTTGTAGATGTGGTTTGCTGTAAGATAGTATAAAATAAACTTGGTTGTTATATTTACCAATATTCATTTTCAATATTTTTGTTTACATCGCGTACGTAGATGGCTGTGGATTATCTATATCAACAGACAATTTGTCTTATTGTCGATACGCATTTTAATAAGAAACTGGTCGAAAGTTCATTGAACTGTGTTCTTCTTTTCTTCTAGGATTACGTGATAAGGAGCAAAATCATGTTAATAAAACTCTTGACAGAAAGTGACCATAATCGTGATACTGTACTGTTGTTACCTGGAAAACAGCCGACAACGAAACCCAAAATAAAAACGATCGGTAATTGCTGCTGTTAAAATATATCTTGAATCAGTTATAATATTGGTGCAAAAATTATTAAACGAAGTTCAGATAACAAAAAGACCTGAATTATTTTAGATATTTTTCAGTACATACAGTATACGTTATGCTGTCGGCTAAAGCTACAGATCAGCTGACTAAATCAAATGACGTTTTAATCCCACCCTACGATCGAACAGACTTAAGCAAAGTAAAAGTTTATATATAATATATTTTCATGTGTTTTTATATACTTTTAGTCTTATTTATTGTACAATACAGTATAATTTCATGCGCTGTTAATGCTTCAAATGTTAAGATACTTGAACTGCATAGAAAGTGCCAATGTCAAGCTCTTAAAAGACTGCAAATTAATATAAAACACTATCACAGCAGTTTTCATAGTTCGTTCGCCAAGATTTACATTAATTATGTGAATGTTTACTATGAGTGTTAAGTATTTTAATATGATTTTATACACTATCTTATTTATTGTAAAGTAATATGTTTTATGTGCTTTTAACGCTTTTCCAGTGATATGACTGCAATACTTGTGGTGGACAAACGTAAAGTCAAACAAAATGACTCTAATGGGGATTTTATTTTTCCTTGTATTATTTTTGACAATATACGTAAACCAAGGTAGGTATGTACGAACACATAATCACAATAGGATTTACCCAATTTGCCTAAAGGAGGAATGGGAAACTTTCAAAAGGTTACTTGAGCATAAAACCAATAACGTCTTTGCAATGAGGAGAAAACTTCAAATCTAATAACTGCCATCATTGTAATGAGTGGTTTAAGGTTCTGAACAGACAAGTCCATAAAGTACAAATATAACATGCCAACACTAAAGGTAAGACGACTGAATAAAAATTGCCTTTCATATTTCCTACTGTTGGAAAAATGTTACCGCAGAAATCGCATCTTTCACCAAAAAAATATGAATACTGTACTTCAAGTATTGATTGTACAGATAAATATCTCCTAAAACAGTTGGAAGAAAAAATAAACTACCAATTAATGTATGGTACAGTTATACCCCTTTACATCAGCTCTACATAACTCGGTCCCTACTTTACGTCATTGATCGTTCAGTAATATATACAAAGATGAAATCTACTTTACACCATTTTACACAACCTCAAGTCTGTTTCTACACTATAAAAATAACGGAGTTCTGTACTGTGCAGAAATATACTTCATATGGAAGCATATTAATGAAGCCCCATCCTCCATTTTGTCCAAATTATTAAAGGGCAAAGTCCAGAGAAAAGGAATAAAGATAAGAGAAATATAAATGCAACTCCATACTTATATTTATCAAATTGCTTATTGTTGGCCAGGGCACCAGCCACCCGTTGACATACTACCGACTGATAGAGTTAATGGGTCCTTTGACTGGCCAGACAGTACAGTGCTACATTGGATCACTCTTTCTTGGAATACACATACACCGAACAGTCTGGCCTATTCTTTCCAAATTCTCCTCTGACCTGATACACCTAACAACATTGTAATTACCAAACAATTTTTCTTCGTTCAAGGGGTAAACTACTGTACTGTAATTGTTCAGTGGCAACTTTCCCTTTGGTAAGGGTAGAAGAGAGATCTTAGCCATGGTAAGCAGCTCTTATAAGAGCAAGAGACTTCAAAATTAAACCAATGTTCTCTAGTCTTAAGTAGTACCATAGCCTCTGCAGCACGGTCTTCCACTGTTTTGGGGTAGAGTTCTCTTGCTTGAGGGCACACTCGGGCACATTAATCTATCTTATTTCTCTCCCTCTTGTTATTTTGAAGTTTTTATAGTTATATATGAAAGATCTGTTTTAATGTTACTGTAACTAAAATAGTTTATCTTAATTGTTCACTACTTCTCGGTTTATTTCCTTTTCTTTTCCTCACTGGGCTATTTTTCTGATAAAACCCTTAAGCTTATAGCATCCTGCTTTTCCAACTAGAGTTGGAGCTTAGCTAGTAATAATAACTATGGTCGATTCTTTAATAGTGATGATCCTGAGAGGTCGGTGCTAACGGTAAAGGCTGCAAAATTCTCCTCCTCTCTCCGAGATGAGTGGTGAAATCCTAATCTTCCATTAACCAAACAAATGATACTAAATCCTGCATACATAATTTAACATAGTTTTAGAGTAGACTACCCACTGGTGGCAGCAATAAAGCCTTCTAAGAAGCTTAATTCTATATACCCCTTACATGGATTGGCTTTGCTTTAGGAATTTGCTCTAAAATTTGCTCTAAAGCCTGACACTGAGGAACTGGAGAAAAATGCTTCAGTTACACAGAATTACTGATTAATGTAATGAGGGGTCAGACAGCAAAATTGGAAAAAAGGAAGGATAATGTCCAAGGATACAAATCAAGTACAGCTAGGAACAGAAATGCTGCAAAGACCCTAAACAGCGACTTGACAGGTGAGCTTGACCCAAAACGGCAGATACCTTCCAAGGACTATGAATTGGATGAAGGAACAAACACCACTCCAATTATGACAACTTTAAGGAATGATATAAAAGCATTTGGAGGCTTTAACTTTCCAAATTCAATCTTCAAAAGACCAAAAGACATAAGCATGTACACATTGTACTGCAATTACCCTTCACAGGGGAAGTTATCATTTAAAATATGCATAGTGTGACACTTTAAAAATGGTACTCTCGTTCTTTGGAGTGGTCCTATAGACCCAGCACCACTACTTTCTGACTTGATATTTGTGCAATCCTTTCAAGCTTTTTCCTCATAGTTATGAGAATTATCTAAACTTACTTAGCTCCATTTCACATCTTATGTAGAAACAAAATATTGAAGAACAATTCAATAGGAAAAACATAACTAGTTTTCTTATGTTGCACCATAATAAAAATACAAATGCTTGTTATACTAATGTGAATAATAAAATTAACCAGTACAGTAATTAATGTTGGTATGGTAGTAATGTGAAAAGGTTAAACAAAACAAGCATTAAAATTTTCACGTCATTAGCTGGGGGCTAGGACCAAAAAACATGGCTTCTAAATGAATATAAGATAAAATTAAATGCCATTTACTCAAATACTGAAGAGTTCCAAAATGACAAGAAAAAAATGGCACACATCAAAATTGATGAAAAGCAGATTTAGTATAAAGGTATTACAATATTCTAATCAAGAAAACCTAATTACCATACTTTCCACAAGTGTTATTTTTAGAAGATTTTAATATACCTAAACCTCCCTCTTTAGACAGAAATCATAAGGTCCTTTTTATCTAATAAACTAGGTTAAATCTACTTCCATATCTGACCTCCTACTCTTGTTTTTACTTCATTCTATGAAACCAACATCATATGCCGTAGACCTTTAAGGTTTGCTCGTTGAATATTTAAAAAAAAAACTCTTAAATCATGACAAAATCCCTTTCAAGATTCATAAAAATTTGACTTCTACTCCGAACTAAGAATCAGACCTGAAACTTGAGAATCACTATTCAAGATTTTAAGAAAAACAATTTATACCATCCTGAGCAAGAGCATAACTTCTGAAATAATTGTAAAAGGAAAAATTGACCTCCACTGCTGAACTTGTCAAAATATGTATAAGAGGATAGGTTTTTATTATAGCATACAAGCTAATACTGAAAGCAAAAACAAGAAAAACAAATAATTAGATCTACATGATTCCATTAAATAGGATACAATTCAGAAAAAACGTTATTAATCGAAATCAGAAGTCAATGACACTTTAATATCCCACTTCTAAACAGCACTTGCTGTTTGATTAAAAAATGCAATCAGTTTGGTATTACAGTACTGTACTCATTTTCTTGAAAAAATTCAAACTTCAACAGATAAATAAAAATTTTCTTGTCTAAAAATACTGTATGTGCTTTTGGCTTGGGACATCATTTGTGCCATGACTAAAGCTGGGTACAAAGCAAGCGTAAACTGCATTAACACAGCACTTGCATAATGCTACTTGCATTAATATTAGGTAAATTTGCTTGTACATTAACCATAGCTTTTTAGTACAACCTATATTATCCAAGAGAAGTGTCAATGCAGTTTTTATACTCAACATAACTATGAGTAAGTCAAGTAATTAATACAAGGTACAGTACCTAAAATAATAATGTTATTCATACATGTAAAGGGGAGGGACAGGCTTCCAAAAGATGATTAAAGCAAGCATCTATGGGTAAAAATATACAACTTTTTCCAAAATTTCTATGTATAATGTGGGAACCCTATATATATATATATGAGAGAGAGAGAGAGAGAGAGAGAGAGAGAGAGAGAGAGAGAGAGAGAGAGAGAGAGAGAGAGAGAGAGAGAGAGAGAGAGTGTGTGTGTGTTAAATACTTCTATTTCAGCTGCAGAGATTATTTGCTCTTGGGCAGAGCGAATTAGTGTTGAAGAGTTTTTATGATCTTGTCCAACTCATTCTTGAATTAATTTACCGTGTTACTGTTCACTACACTGCATCCGATGGGAGTCCGTTTCATGTATTTGCTATTATGTATGTAAGAAAATTACCAAACTGAGTGGTGTTGCATCCTTTTAATTTGTTTGTATGTGTTGCCTCTGGACTGATTTGTGCTGAGAATGAAGAGGATGTTTGTAGTCTACATTTATTATTCCTTTTAGGAATTTTAATGTTTATTAGCTGTTTCCTTTGTTGTCAACTTTGTAGACCAAGTTCAGATGTTCCATTCTTTGTCTACATTCAAACTGTTGTAAGTGTTGGGCCTGGTTTGGTGGCAGTGTTGCCAAAATGCAGAATTGTGGGGGTAATGACAGAAAAATAAATCTATAGAGGGATCTCCATTTCAATTTCAGATTTCTGCTTTACTCTGTCTGGAACAGAAAATATTTCTGCATAGTTGAAAAACTAATTTTTGGCATACACATTTTACAATTATAATATGAAGTCTATGTTTTTGTGTCTGTTGATCTGTAGTATTGTATTTTGAAGTAAAACTAACAATGTATAGAAATTGTGAGTATATTTGGTTAATTTGACGGATGTATTGTTGGTTTTCAGTACTACAGCATTTGACAATGTTTTCAAAGAAGAATTCAATAGATTAATAAAAGTCAATTTTATAAGAGCAATGATTTTTAATGATTTTCATTATGATAATTGTTAGCTCCATTTCATATGCATGGGATGTGGTTATCCCTGAAATGAAGTAAGTTTACTGTACATAAAAGACAGTTTTCCTTACAAGTCGGAATTCCTAGGCAGATCTAGTGGCAACACTATTTGATGGCCTAGCCTGTACTGCTTTCAATCTATCTAGAGGTAGTAAGTTGGCCACCCATTGCAATACTATCGCTAAAGTTACTGGCTCCTTTGTCTGGCCAGACAGTATTACATGGATCCTTCTCTCTGGTTACAGCTCATTTACCCTTTGCCTACACGTACACCTAACAGTCTGGCCAAATGTTTTCATATCCTCCACTGTCGTCACACACCTGACAACACAGATTACCAAACTACTACTTCACTCAAGGGGTTAACTACTGCCATGTAATTGTTAAGTGGCTACTTTCCTGTTGGTAAGAGTAGAAAATCTTTAGCTATGGTAAGCAGCTCTTCTATGAGAAGGACACTCCAAAATCAAACCATTGATCTCTAAACTTAGGTAGTGCCATAACCTCAGTACCATGGTCTTCCACAGTCTTGGGTTAGAGTTCTCTAGCTAAAGGATACACTCAGGCACACTAATTCTACCTTGTTTCTCTTCCACATTTTTATGAAGTTTTTATAGTTTATATTTATATATGATGGATCTAATTTAATGTTGTTAATGATCTTAAAATACTTTGATTGTTATTACTTCTCTTGTAGTTTATTTATTTCCTTGTTTCCTTTTCATTGGGCTATTTTTCCATGTTGGAGCCCTTGGGCTTATAGCATCTTGCTTTTCCAACAAGAGTTGTAGCTTGGCTAGTAATAATAACAACATCCCTTTGAATACTTAAAGCTCAAAATTGGACTGTATTCTAGATGTGGTCTTACTAGTAATGTGTACAGCTACAGTACAATGTCTGTTTCTGTATTTGAATTGTCTCTTTATGTAATCTATTAGTTTCTGTGCTTTCTTTTCAACATTTACGCTGTTTAGTGAACTTCAAATCTTTTGCTAATAATAATGCTGAGATCTTCCTCCTGGTTCAATTTTTATACAAATTTGGCAATTTTACTAATTAGTCCTAAATCTATATAATTTAAGTAAATCAGAAACAGTAATGTGCCAATGACGGATCCTTGAGGTACTACGCTTGTAACAAGTGCTCACTCTGAAGGTTCTCCATTGATTACAATTCGGTTTTCAGTTAGTCAGACAATCTTCAATTCATTCAGCTGACTCATCAATGATGCCTGGTGCACTTATTTTTACCATTACTGTATTAAATTTTTTTAAGAGGGACTTTCTCAAAAGCCTTTTGAAAATTTAGGTATATGATGTTTATTACCCTGCTTTTGTGATATATGCTACTGTACACAAGTAGAATAATTCCAACAGATTTATCACACAGGATCTCTGTCTAAAACCATGTTGGCTGTCTATCTGAATATTGTTTTTCTCTATGTGTTCTATTATTGAATCTACTATAATTGATTCAAATATTTTGCAAGGCACTGAAGTTTGACAGAGATCCGCAATTGCCAGGTTCTTTTTTGGTCTCTTGTATATTGAAGGAACATTGCCTAGTTTCCATCGTTGTGGTGCCTTTCACTGGCGGTCTTTCAGAACATTTTGTAAGTGTGGGGTTATCTCTTCTTCTAGTTCTATAATCTCTCTTGGATGAATATTATCTGAACCTAGTGCCTTAAACTTGCGGAGTTGTTGATTCCTCCCTAGTGAATATACTTTTTCCAAATCATTTGTTATAAGATTACCCTCAATCTCTCTCTATGGGATTATTATTTATTTTTTAATCAGTTTTCTACAGTATATATGTGCAAAAATAAAAATTTCTTCTTTACTAGCTGAAGCCACTTATCTTTTCATTTATTTTGGCAGATCTTACTAGTTTATCTACATTTCTGCTGAACTTTTTGTGTTCAGAAATTTCATAAAGAGAGGGCTGTGGACCCAATGATTTTATGTTTTCCGTCTGCTTCTTATTTCCTTGGATATTGCTCTATTGAACCATTTATACCGTGGAGTTCCATTTAGTAAAATTTTTCTGTGATATACATTTAGTCCTTTTTTTCTTTCTAGTTTTCAACTAAGGATTCCAATTATATTCTAAATTCTTTGTGTACTTCAGTTGTATCTAGTTACTTTGTCTGTAGTCTAGTTTCTTTATAATTTTCATTTATTTTGGATGAAGAAAATTTATCTCAAGAGAAAGATAGATAGATAGGAGAGATAGACTTTCAATATATTAAGTATTCCCACTAGACATTACAAATTACAAAATGAAATTTGTTAATGCTTAACTATACTGAATTTGTAAGAAAAAAATAGTAATAATGAGGAGTCCAAGCTAAGGTTAGTGATATTAAGAGAAAAAAAACAAGGTATATTGCATACCGGGTACTGGTCTGGCTGGAATCCTTGCTGCCCTGGTGCAAATCCCGGTCGTTGGTAGCCCCCTGGCTGCTGGTATCCTCCCTGGTAGCTCCCCTGATGGTTTGGGGGCCCTGGTGGTTGATACGGCCGACCATCTGGGGGGTAGCCAGAGTTATGGTAACCCCCCTGGCCGTAGCCCCCTTGCATACCCTGGTAGCCGTGATACTGACCCCCCTGGTATCCCTGATAACCTGTTGGCAAATAATCGTGCTTCACAGATAGCTTTACCTAAAACTTATCCTACCTAAGAGACTTGGCGAGGACGACGCTAAATTCACTGGCCAAAATAAGAAGCAAATTAACTGAATGGTTTAAATGGAAGTTCTTTACACACATGCCTCAAAATGTTCAAATAAAGTTCAAGAAAAAGCTTGAAATGCCAAGCGTATGCCATAAAATGCAATATCAAAAAGTAACTAAGTCTGGAATGTTTCATTATATAAATTATTTTGTTTGAGTCTCACATAAAAACTATATATATAAAAAATAAGAGAAATACAATATACAATTCACTCAGAAGAAATATATTGACATCATAAAACTAAGTAAAACCTCAAAGCAACAAAATAAAAGTCATTCCATTTTCTAAAGAAAAAAAATTAGAAAAAATAAAATCGACACGGCAGTAAAATTCTCCCCTTTATTCAAACTAAAATCCTGTATTACCTTCAATATTAAAGAATATTATTTTCAATTTTGAGTTCCAAATCCTAAAAATTTGAGCATTTCCAAAACGTAATTTTTATTTTTCCAAATTTTTCGTTAATAAAGTCCTTAACTTTCAATATTTTCAAATAATCTTAAATCCCTCATCCTATTACAATATTTTCCCAAGTGGCTATGACTCCCACTTCTCCAATTCGACAAATTATAGTAAATAAAAACCTGACTCCCAACAGGCGACTTATTCTAATGATAATTTTTTACTCTATACTCACTAATCTTTAAAATACCATCCCCTAAATATTCTCTTTAAAAATGCAATCCAATATTTGATGCAATACCTGAAAGGGCTGTTCAATTTTCATTCTGAATTCAATTCTTCTAATACAGGCACACAAAACTCAGCATAAAAAATACAAAGAAATCTGTTTTTGCATTACACTTATTATATTTACAAAGAAATCACTATCAAAAATTACATGAACTTAATACTGTATGCTTAACTTTATTCAATCAAACAGCTTTGCAAACCCTAGTGATGATGTACAGCATGAATATTTTTAGTCATACACACATCTATCCAAACTTGACAAGACCCTTTTTTTTTAAACTGATCAAATGAAAGAAGCAGTTTAATTTTCCCAATGCACTTCACCTTTTCTAAAAATTCTGTACATTCCTAGAAACACTTGTCTTATGAAAAATTTAGTGGTTTTTATATGACAGTTCTCAATACAAACTCATAAATCAAATTGTCTAACTCTTGTACATTAGAATACCATCGCACCAACATTTGTTTGAGAGTTTGGGTCCTACTGTGCATGGCCAGATCAGCTTAGGACAATTTACTTGTTCCACATTCTTCATAGAAATGCCTTAAAAAGTGTAGGAATGAAAGAGGGGCAATAGTGCTAAGATTAATTGGTTGTATATTGAAAAAGTGGTTTTGCCTGTACAGCTAGTTAGAAGAGACTGGACAAATCCTAGACAATCTGTCAAGATGTCTGAAAAATACAAATGAAAGAAAATAGATTAGCCCAAGAAGGAAGAGTATGATATGTAAAGGTTAAGTATATCTCAGAAGACATCAGTCGGGGTTCATATAACCACACATTTTTCAGCAGATTATGGGTTGAGACATACCCAGGAAAATCATGCCTTTAAAGTGCCAGAAATAGGAGGATATGAAGATTACCATGTATTGGATAAGGACGAAACCCAAAGATCCTGCCTTGTTACCAAGACAAACCCCAACACTGGTAATACCCAAGGAGAAAACAATCAGGTTCTTAAAAATCACTATGTTAATGAAACCTTATAAACCTTAAATAGATAAATCCAACTCCTGACACATTATAGTAACCCTTTGTGATTGCTTACCAGAGTCAAACGGATACTGTTTACAGACCGAGAAAAAAACTAAGATTAACGAAAAGGAATTCTCAAGTACACTGAAGAAATAGTCCTAAAGTATGGAGTCTTGGCTGCAGAATCTGAGAATTTGATTCAACCAATGACCAATTGAACGACTTATGACATGTTACCATTACTAACATGGGGCTTGATGACATGAGGGGATAAGACCTATGATAATCTTTTGCATAAGTCCATTAAAATAGACTAATAATGAGTTATGTAAAGAGGCCTGGTCAAGCTCTGCAACAAAAAAGAAGTTAGATCCCTGATGAGAGGTCGGAGGACCTAGGAATGGATTAGTCAGAATGACGAATGATAAGAATATAAGCACAATCTGTTCACAATGAACAAGAAAAGTCTATTTAGTAGGCCTTGATGAAACCTCGATAACATACCCCAGTGAAAAACTCAAATCCGCAATAGCATAAAGCAAAAAACTAATATATTGTATTTAAAAAAATTGAATTATGCATACTCATAATGGAGGTGTAGAACCTAATACAGAACCCTCATGGATAAAGTTATGGTATCCACACACTCAATGAAAAAAAAAAAATGTATGCTGAAGATAAAAATGGTGTAAGAGTAAAAATAGACAAGCATGGTGATAAACCACGAGACATAATTCATGGAGAGCATGGCGAGTAAAACATTAGCTCTGACTAGTTGCACCAATGAATAAGGATAAAGTAAAGTCACATGAAGCTCTGGCTATGCACTTTGAAAACCTCTCAATCCTGAAAAGAACAAATTCATGCAACTGGGAAGTGTTGTACAATGTTAGACAATTTGTAATTCATGAGGGTTTTAAGAAAAAAATATAAATACCAATGTGTACTGCAAATCCAGTACTGAAGGAATTACACCTTCACAATGTACTACATTGCTTTGAAAGACCAATCTCACCCTAATCGTATCAACTACCTGCCCTGGATAAATAAACTGCCATCACTTGACTTGACATTTAGCTGGATTTCTCTTTGCAAAGTTAAAATGGCCTTGGGTAATCTATGGGGTCTAACGATGTAATGCAATCTCACAAAAAACACGAGCACTCAAATTCATCACAATGGCCTTAGGCATCACATTTTTATAAACTTAATTCCTGACAATATGTTCCTTGCTCCAACTTCCATAGCAATGTAAATGCCACCCAACTATTTCCTTTTATTTCCTTTGAGTTCTATCGCTGAATGATTGATAATTTAAGAAAAATCTCTTTCTTACAGTCACAACTTCACCTATTTTCACCTTCCTCTAATCAAACAACACAAGGGAATAATCATGCATTTGTGAAAACTGATAAATCATCTATAAACAAAAATCTAAAAACAAATAAAAGGAACTGAAGAAAGACTAAAGAGAACACGTAAGGAAATAAATACTTTGCGCTAACCCAACAAGAGATTAAATGGACACCTTTAATTAAGTTTTAAAGGAAGAGGAATATTTTGGATATAAAGCAATTGAGGAAAGATCTTGTAAAACATTTAAAACTTTGAGAATATAAAAAATGTAAAATTATCATGTAATTAGACAAAAAAAATAAAACATGTTTATTAATCAAAATTCCTTACTAATCAAGACTGTCTGATAAGAATTAAAACTAAAATACTCGCAAACAAATTTGTAGGTGTCCAAATATCTCCTCCGTCGAGATCACAGTCGGCAAATACAATTAGGATTGAAAGAAGCGAGGGGTTAGAAAAAGATAGAGCACACCCGACACTACGGCCCTTACCCTGAGTACGAGAATACGAGTTATGGTAAGTTCGTGAGTACTGACACTGATCATCAAATGGGTTAGACACGTTCACGTTTTCCCCGTTGCCTACTGGACCTGTGAGGCACAAGGTTACTAACCATCAGTATCGGGCTTGCCGGGGAAAGAATAAAGCACAAAACTAACCACCTTTCCAGGAGTTTGCAAAGAAAACAAAAGAACTTGCATCTCTTTAAAAAGCCTATTGCATAAGATACAACTAAGGCATGTTCTATGAGCAATGTTTGAGCTGCCAACCTGGACCTGGACCTTGTACAAATTACAACCTTCGAACAGTCATCCAGGATCAGCTGACATCTCAAATCAGTATTCCAAAAAGAATGCATTTACTCCATTACCAAAATTCCTTCCCTCCCAAAAAATGAATAAAATTTACTAGAATTAATAGTAAGCCATGAAGAGCCCTGCTATAATATTGTAAAGGCAGCCAAAATCATTTTAAGCATTACAAGAACTAGCTGCTCTTGTCCAAACAAAAATCTTTAGCTTAAGCAGGAAAAAAAAAAAATAAGGCACTCATGATGAATAATGGAGAGCCAGTTCTTCGGTGCCTTACTACTAAATGTTCATTCAGCTAATTAGGTGTTGGACAGTTACATAATGCCAACAACTATCACTTCATCAAGCTGAAACACTCGCCAACAAAGATAACAGACACGCTAACAAAAAATAAATGGGATATCCAAAAGCGGAAGGAAATAACAAGCAAAAGCAAACCTCTAGCCCATAACCTAAAGTAAAACTTGACCTTAGTAAATCATGGGCAAGGATGCAAAGTCTAATCCTGTAAGTTAAGTACCTCATTAAATTATTCCTATCAGTCACAAGTTGCCCTATGTTAAGTGAAGTCAAGATTATGAACAAGCAGTCAAGCATAATTTCTCGTCATTCTTTTTGAGGGAACCTCCATTAACACTCCTCCCTCCCAATAAATCATGGCTGTGTGTATAGTCCCTTTCGCGGCTACCTTGTTTACTCCCAGACCCAAAGACATAAACTTGTAATCTTATAAACTTAAAAAAATAAAAGGGTAACATGTAAGGAACAAGGAATTACAGTACTTCAAACATGAAATAAGGTTAAGCAAAGTTATCAGAATTTCCCCCTTAAATAAAATTCATATTTATCTTACTTTCAGGAAACTTTTAATTGAACTTTGAAGAGGGGAAATGCTGGTCTAATTCAGTATAAAACACATATGGAATAATCCAAACATACCAGAAGTTGACTGTGAAGGCGGGCGTTGTGGCATGTGACTACCAAATTCAGACGATGGGGGATACTGAGGATAAGGTCCAGGTACTCCTGGACCACCAGGTACATGTGGCCCATTTGAGAATCCATCCATAGAACTACTGTTGGATCCAGCTGGTGGAAATGAATCCTGAGAATTTGATGACCCTGGAAAATTGAGTCGATATTAATCAATTGCCGTGAATCCCAAATGACAAGGTTTATGCCATTCATAAGTACAAACAATGCCGCCATTTTTTTTTACGAGGATAACATGGAGGACAGAGGTAATGTATTTTCTTAACAGATACTGTGAAAATTATATGCAATGTATAGGATGGGAGCTTGACTTTATTGACAAGGTCTGCGTAGCTAATGGAGTGTTAGATTTTAATTATTCGTCATGGCGTCCAAGAATCTGTTCAAACTTTGCCAAACCAGAAAAACTCTGGATGTAGGCTTGGCTATACAACCCGACACCATTTTGAAAGGGGTTACTGTTGTCGCTGCTGCTGCTGCTCCTCCATCCAACATTTGTCTACCAGTTTCACATTTCGACAAAGTATTGGTAATTTTAAGAAGACAAGGGACAACCTCAAGACTGGTAAATGATAATGGTATTCTAAAAGTGGGAAAAGATGCAGACAAAGAATATGATGATTCTAACTTTAAGCTGTAAATTACATTCAACTAAAAATTGACCACTCAGTATCTGAGAATTCCATTTTTGAGAAAAAAAAGGAACAAGATAGAGTAAGATTCTCCTATTGTCCTTTTTTAAAAATGATAATACCAAGAAATATTCAGAATCATTGGGATTTACTTCTATGGCTAAGAATACAGTTGAATCCATGTACTGTATATGAAATACAAACCCAAATGTTCAGTTGAATCCATACCTATTAAATACCAACTAAAATTTTAAGAACCTTTTTTTAATCATTCAAAGTTAAACAAAATTTAGGAATCTAGTCAATGACAAAACTACTTCTAGTTCAACTTATTTACTTTCTTCATCATCCTTTACAGCCACATGAGCTAAAAATATATATGAAAATCAATTATTAATTAAATGGTTACCCCTTAACCAAGTTGATTTGATAGCTAATTAAAGATAATTTGGAATTCAGGTTACAAATTTTTACAACCTAGCGAATCATAAAACCTGGTCAAAATGCAGAATTCACCACCATCCAATGGTTACATATCCCTCTACTTAAACAAAATAACTTGACAAATTGCAAACAGCTACACCAGTAATTAGCTTTAATTTAAAAAAGGATAATGTTCACTTACCAGGTGAGGGTACAGATATGGTTTTCGTTGTTTTCTTTTTGGCTGCAGCTTCAATCTGATTTATGATAGGTAGTGGGTCAATGCCTCCTCGATCAAATTTACATTCGTAGGCCAAGATGTGCTTCATGTAGTGCTTCCGTAATGTATATGAGCCACTGGATGATGCCCCAATGCCCATAACTGCTGCCACATCTTTCCAGTGTTTGTTCTTTGTTACCTGTTCAATAAAAAGAAATATTTAGAAATGCTTGTTAAGAACAACAGAACTGCACACTAAAAATTAATGTTCATTTACAAAAGCATAAAAATGCTTTTAACCTTACCATTCCATAACTTAAATATTTATTTTCTTTATACAATACTTTGAATATAAAACTAGCTTTCTCCTACAGATCCCTCCCAGTGAATTCTCCCCAAAAAGGACTGATTCATGCTGCCAATTTTGCTTTCTCTAATGAAAACCCTTTAAACCAATCTCAATCTATTTAAAAGCTTCCAAATGCATAATTACTCAATCAACTATATCAAAAGGTATCAAGGGCAATAATTTAGATTTTCATTTCTTAAAACAATCAAGCCAAATTCAAGCAACCCTGTACAGTCAAGAGAAAAAAACATTCCGAACATTGCAATAAAAACTTTACCCATCTGACAGTGTACAGTACAGTATCCCGTTTAGCATAAAATTTACGGATGTCTGGAGATATGTAACAAAACAAAACCCCTAATACAAATGTAAACTTCAAACAATCTATATTTCATACCTCCTAGACCAACATTATTAATAATAAGGATAATGTAGAGAAATGCAACTTCTTGGCAATCATTCAATAATGCTTACCTCAACAAATCCACCTCGTTCTCGAACATGTAGATAAAGTGCATACAAATCCAGAGGGTTCTTTGATATGGTTGGACATGCAGTTATTGGCGTTTTATTGTCATCCATAAATGACAATAATTTGTCCAGCCACGCCCTCCGCTCAGGGGAATCTGACATCTCATACAGTCTCGCAATGTTTTCCCCTGGCTGAAATATAGAGGTAAATAATAACACTAAATAAAACTTTCCCTTGCAAGTTGAGCAAGGTTACATGAACTCTTCCATCTCAAAACTCCTCAGAATAGCCAAAGAAAATAATTTTGCATAATTTCTGTTGTAATCGTAAAGGAAAGGCAAAGCAAAACATTAAAAATCTGTAATTCATAGCATTAAAACATTAATCAAAAACACTTCTATACTTTTAACAATTGCATATATATTTAAATGAATTAAAATATTTTAGCAAAAAAACTCATATCATGAAACTATTTTCTGTCGATTTGAATCACTAAAAATCTCAAAGTTAGTCTGACTAAAAACATTGGCATTAATTCATAGTATGCATCCAAACTACACAAATGGAAAAGCTATGACAAGAATGTTTAAACTCCTGGGGAGTCTTCCCCACAACAGGGAAGGGAAACAAATGCCATGAATATCTACCAGTCTAACCAAATATACTTCCTTAATTCATAATCTAAATTGAAGGGATAGGCAAATTGGGAGGCTTTGAGAACAACTGGAAAAACTTACAGAATGGTTTCAATTAATTTTCAATGAACACTACAATACATTTCTTAAAAGACTACATATTTCTGTGGTGAGTTATAACTAGACAAATCTTGGCATTCTGATAAATGCATATGATAATAGTTGTATTATAAAAGAAAAAAAGCTTAATTTGTAATGTAAAGTGATTCTCAAAGAATATGGATGCTTGTTACTAATAATGACGTGAAGGTAATGAAGATTAGTTAGTGAAAGATATCAAGCTCTCATTCCACAAAAAAATGCAGTAAACTTATACTGTAATATATTTTTCACCAGAATTTCATTCCCATCATACAGTACTTTAGATTTATAAGCTATAACATCCTAAAATGTTAAGCATCAAGTGTTTTGATTCTAATACCATACGACATAACATTCAAGTTAAAAACCATGTCCTAAGCATGTTTTGCCAAATTAAAAAGCCTCTGCATCAAACAAGACTATAAGAGCTACAAGCTACGCAGGCTTAATCACAGGTGAACAAAAACTAGTGGTGCAGTTACAATTCCTTTTAAAGAGTTCTTGATATGTAAGAGCACTAGGTAGCTTTTGAAAATCTGTGAAATCTACTTTTTGTGATAAAATCATTCATATTTACTTGTTTAGCTTTTAGCATCTCATTTTTCCCCAAAACCACATGAAAAGGCTATCAAATGACCCAATTTGAATTTCATTAAAAAACAAAACATTATATTTTATCACCTCCGTCACAGCCTTATCTATAAAGCTACCAGTGATGCAAGAATATCCAGAAAGCAGCCAGCACCACAGAATATATTCAGTGCTAAGCCAGCAGTTAATCTAACTACTACTGCTGCGTCGAGCTCTAATTCAGCAACACTACTTCTAGTGCCATGCTTTCCATGCTGCCTACCAGGGCTTTTTGTTAAGCTTTCATCAAGCAATTTAGATTACAGCCAGGGACTAATCTGGCTTTGCTTCTGCCCCCACTAGTCTAAAAGGATATTTTTCAGAAGTTACCTTAGTACTTTTTTTCTAAAATACAGTATACAAGGGGATGGTGGTGGATGTGGTAGTAATAGTAGTAGTAGTAGTAGTAATAGTGGTAAAAAGTATTTTAAGACACCCTCAAAGATGCTTAAAAACTTCCATGTCAATGTTAGCAGAAATAAGTTTTCTTACCTCAAAGGCTATTAGAAAATAATTGTAGAAATCTACTTATAAAAGCTTAATAGAAAAGATTTAGTTAGGCAGCAGACAGCACAGACTAGAGAGGGGCAGGATGACAAGCGTCAACCAAGCGGCTAGTCATGTCTGGTTAGGGGAGGAGGGAAAATATCTGCCAGGGAGTGAGGGGTAATATAATAATAATCAGGCTGGCAACAGTTAGGTAGTAATTCAATAAAGAGTGGGTTGGGTGTAACACCTTGATATTAACCTTGGATGGTCTGTAGATGTCTGGGGGTGGGGGTGGTTGACTGTTAGCATACACCTGAAAAATGTCATCACGCATTGAGATTTACCATTACAATTGCTGCATCCAGTCAGGTCCTTCAGCACATCAAAAGGTTAATAATATTCATAGTAACATTACAAAAACAATAATAAATAATGGGAATAATCTCTTTACTTGGAAGGGACGAGTGAGCCTCAAGTAGTTCCTTCCTCGTAAAGTTTTCTAAAAAATATTATTAAAATGACATCTGGTAGGCCTGAAGTTAAATCCAACAACTTTGTTAAATGTGTAGCATAGGGGTAAATATTCCTTTCCACAATGCTATCTTCACTCAGTACTACTCATTTACAAGACTATTTTGAGCACACTACTGATTCTACCATGCCTGGAATTCCAAAATCAACAAATAAATAACATTGAAAAATTTTATACTCATTATCATGATGGATACACTAACATAGGCCCATAGTCACTTTAAAAACAGGCAATCTTTGAACATCTCTGATATCTCGAACAGCACCAACATGTGTTAAATTTAAATCCTCACACATCTTTATTCTCAAGAATTAAAAAAAAAACAAAAACAAAACCCTATTCTGACCCCTCTTAGAGGACTTGTAACAGAAGAAAAACTGATATAGTAAACTAACCTCTTAAGTAAAAAGTAAAAAATAAAATTATGTCTGCAAATTATTTTTAAAAAATTATATGAACTTTAAGACAAATATATAACCTTTAAGACAATTATATAACCAAGAGGGGTAAGGAGGGCCAATTAAGTGCAAGACTGAAAACATATCTACTGGTGTGGATTACGATACATATGGCTGAAGAGGCTCAGATGGGGGTAGGATTAGAAAAGGGGTTCAACATTGGGATTTACACAGGAATTATAAATTTATACAACTGAATCCACTCATTCAATCGTTAACTTTAAAACATTGTTAGGGAGACCTTAAAAGAACATACTTTAAATTTGAACAATAACACTTAAGAGATGAAGCACAGCATTCAATTTTGTAAGGGAAAAATAAAGTACTTCAATGCTTTAAAGTAAACTAACTTATGCGCTCATTTTAAGATATCTTTAATCAGCAATAAATCAATGTTCTCATGAATGATTACCTCTTCATCCATTTAATGGCAAAATACATGACATACCAACAGTGATAACTCAAACAGCATTTCAACTGATTCTGAGCAATTAACATCTCAATATTACTTAACACTATGCTGGTGCAATGGGCTCGTTCCAACAGCTAAAAATGAGTTTGGTGACTTGGCGTGTTATTCATGCATGAGCAGTGGTTTGTGAATGAGTGAATTCCTTTAACTTTAATATTAAAGTAATGGCATATTCCATACAAAGAATGACAGGACACCTATAAAATTTTATAATACACAACTTGACATAAAACCCTGTGCCAAACAAAACACCCTTTCATATGTAAAAAGAAAATTCAAAGTATTGAATTTCTCTCAACAAAATGAATGCACTGAAATGTAATTTTTAGTTATTTGAAAAAAAAAATTACACACTATTCACAAGCTGGACGAATACATATTCAATAAAGTGAACAACATATTTTTCATATTGATTACACAAAATAGGACTGCAATCTCAAAGACTATCAGGCACTTTAAATATTACCATAAGTTTACAGAAAGCTTAAGACTTCTCTTTACTTGACTAACATTGAAAATTTTACCTGAATAACACTCAATTTTACCAAGAACATTGACTATACAATGTGCACCACAAAACAGTTTTGCTAGTTGAAATAGTTTTGCTAGTTGTGGACATTGTATTGTACTGGTCCAGTTCAACTTTTGAAAAACAATAAGGAAATGTCACCATAACTTGTCATAAAGACTTGAGAAGATCTCAAATGTGAAATTCTATTAAGATTCAGTTAAAACCAACTATCAAAAATCATCCAGTGACCACCTATAAAACCTATTGATGAACCAACTATCAAAAATCAACCGGTAACCATCTATAAAACATATTTATTAACATGAACAGACTACAATTTTTTTTTCCTTTTCAGCAGTCTCGCACTGCCAGCAAAATTCTCTCTAAACCAATTTCTTTTCTTCAGTAAATGCATTTCATGAAATTCGCCATTGGATGAGAATCCAGGTCGAGTTTAAATTACCCTAAAACCCCGACTAACACAGGCTTAAAACCACTAATCTTTCTCTCTTATAGTTGAATTTTCTTTCAGACAAAATCAACATCTCAAAAATCATACAAAGTTTAAGGAAGAAAAAAAAATGTTTTACTGGCAATATTGCATTGCACTTTTTAATGGGGAACAGCTACTTTCACAGAAAAACAGTAAATATGATACACGTACTTTGATTTTCAGAGAAAGTAAAACTTCTACAAGAGCATTTCTGTCTATTGACAGCTGCCATATTCCTACTATGGGTTTAATCTGCTTTAATTTAGAATCCCTTTTGCCTCTTCTCATATATCATTATTTCTTTGCTATACAACTTTGTTCATGTCACAATTAAAAAAAATTCATATTTGATCGCGTCATAACGTTTAATATCCCTGAAGTTGTTTAAAAAGGCCTTTTCAAGACCCCATAGGGCTCACGCAAAGGATTTGCTCATGACACTGAAAACTGATAAGATTTAAGTTGAAAACCAGCATAACTGGGAGGGAAGACACTAAACCTAACTCAAAGGGTAATAAGCCGTAAGCAATGAAGCGGTGACCAAGAAGTTACATCAAAGTAACCTTTAGTTACTATCTAAAGATGCTAAAAAACACACACTGCAAATTGGAGCTTCCTAAGAAGATGCCTGTATGAACAAAGATACTGTACAATTCAATACAGTATTTATATCAACTTTTTATAGTCTATGGAAGGCAAATGATAGGTTAGAAAGGGTAATTCTGTACTAGGTTTTGAGTACTTCTAATCAATGATATTTTGAAATTTGGTCAAGGTGCAATTTTAATAAATTAATAACGGAAATTATTAGCTTCAAAGCCAGAGGCCCTTTTTGTTGATGAAGACCGAGTTTTCCTCTCTTGTGAGAAAGCAGCTCTCCCCAAAGAGGTTGGAGATATCAACTGATTTTCTAAAAAGGACATGTAATTTTGTTAGCCCTTATTATTATCGTTCCTTTCCAAGAATATTTCATTAAAATTTCTAATTAACTCTTTACCTTCTTTGAATAAATTGACAGGCCAACTATCACTAAATATACCTAGATCTGTTATTTTTTTTAAAAATTACAACTTTGGCTAAGCTCAGTCTTGCCATACCCAAAAGTTTTATTTCAATTTATGCAGTTTGTTCCCAGATTCATCATGCAAAGAAGTCATATTTATCTACATTACAGTTTGATCCCAGATTTGTCAAACAAAGAAGTCATTTATTTATATAACTGGTCTTGGGTATAAATTACTGCAATATTTCCTTCAATAATTACATGATCAGAGCTTGGGGATATCTCAGTTCTCCACTGCTGTTGGTACTAGAAAACACTAGACCAGCACATTTTAGTTCTAAATAACCTACACTTTTAAAAAATTTCAACAAAAAAATTACCAATAAAATATCATTCCTAGATAACAATTAACTCCTTTCACAATAAGCCTACTACGATAAACTAATGGGGCAGATCAAACTTCCCTTATTCAGACCATGACACTGAAAGAACAATAAATTACAAAGAACAACGCCGTCAATATTGGCGATGATTACTTCATTGTCAACTGGTTCAGGGTACTGTACTTGATAATTCAGTGTCCTAGATAGGAACCCATCTAGCTTTCACCCTCCATACCAGTTTCCTCATCAGCACAGCTAGTTATCCTTTTCCAGGCCACAAACACTAAAATCAAGTAGCAATATGTCAATGATATTCATAACAGCTTCACTACCTACAATATATAAATATCATTGCATATATACACAGTACTAAATATCAAACACATCCTATCACAAATATTTTCAATCAGAAAACAAGACCTAAACAAGTTTACTTATTTTCTATGGTAGACGAGGTACAAACACTTAAGGTAAGTTTACTGTCTTCCTGTGAAAAATGCCCGATATTCACTAATCAGGAAACCAAATAATGTTACAAAACTTATTAAAATCAGGGAAACATAAGAAATCCAACTAATCATACCACTTTAAGAAGGTACATTACACTGAAGTTGTCAACTGAAGGGTAAAACATACTAATCTACACCTAAACTGTATAATGTTGACAGCTAATTAACAACCAAACACTCTTTTTAAAGACCTTCATGACATCTTTAGATTTCCATTAAATTTTGACTTTCAATCAACACTGGGATACACCTTCAAATATTAAGAAAAAAATAAAAAAAAATAGTCAAACTAACAAACAAAAATGCAAAAGTATTCAAGTGATTTTTCAGTGTACAGTATTGGCAAAGACAAAAAAGTAAATTTGCAAGCTGTCATCAATATAAGATAAGCAAAGTCCAGCAGGAATAAGATATGCAATATAATTTGTAATCAATATGAAAAATATAAAATTCTCACCTCTATCCTATCATTTGAAAATTATGATGATCTCAGTGCTTTTCAAACTCTGAATAGTAACTCAAATGTACACTGGTCCTCCAGGATCACATTTTCATATTACTGTACTGTCCAAGTTCAGCCTGGCTTTTTACAAAACTATATTATTAAGTTTAGGTCCAAGACCAAAATTACTTGCACTAAAATTTAGTCTTAATTATCCATTTATACCAACTCGTAAAAAAAACAGAAATAAGTAGGCAAACAATATGAAAAGGCCATTGATGTAGTATAAATTTATAAATAATTAAGAAAAATTCTGTAAAGAGGATTGATGTAATCTTGACATCTTTCCATAGAAAAAAAATCAAAAGAACTTATCATAATTTCCCAGGACAAAATTACTTTTAATATATGTTAATATTTGGAATTTACACAACAAACGCTTCATTGCTCTTACAAAGTGGCCTGACTAGTAATATTCTTTATATTCTCAAATTTGGAAATGAAAGCAATAATAAATAAAAGAAAAAAAATAGCAAGTAATTTACTTATCAAACTTTACTTTAGAACATTTTTTTGTAAATATGCATCTCAATTGACCAACAAAAATAATGCTCATCAATAAACATTTAAAACTATATTTGGCTTATATTTGGATTTGAAAAATGAAGACTGATATTGGTGTTAAAACTTCATTGAGATTGCCCGAAAACCTAAGAAATTTAACAAAATATTAGATCAATTCAAAGGTAAAAAATAGACAGCTATGTACCTAATGCAGTATATAGCTTTTCATACTTATTCAGATAAACATTTATTTGGGTAAGGATGCACCCAGACTGAAACTGATGAGAAAATTAATATGCAAACAAATTAAGAGTAAATGATGAATGTTTCCTGTTTACCCAGACCTTCTGACCTTAAACGAGACTTAGAAAAATTAATAAATCAAGAATAAAATGTATAAATTAGATAAAAATGTATTTACAATTTCTTTATGCCAAACGGCCAACCTTCAATACACTTTAAAGAATTAAAGAACACCCTAAAATGTTAGGCCTACCGTCTGAGTGCTAGGACTTCTTGGCCAGCCAGGGGAGTTCATATTTTCAAACTCATCTTGCTGGGATGTCATTGAAGCAGCACCAGGTGATGGAGCAGAGTTGATAGGAGTAGGAGGATGGGAAGATGGATGTTGGCCGCTACCAGGCATTCCACCTGGCATACCAGGTCCCCCTAAAGGACCATCTTTATGAGGTTTCGGTGTGCCTGACCTATCTTCGCCAGATGCTGGAAATTTCAATTATTTTTAAACAGTGGGTTACAAGAATGACAAGATATAAAAACTACTTCAGTTCTAATAAGTGTTTCAATTTCAATTTTTCAGCATGTTCTAAACTATGATCAACTTGAACCATTATCACTTTCTAAGCAGATCAACAAGTGCCACATACTCTTTTCTAGACTTAATCAGGTAGGATTATCTCAATACACCTATCCTTACAAAGGAGATTAGATACTGTTTCACAGAAAAATAAGCCATTTATTCATCCTCAACTATACCAAGATATTTTACGTTGCAAGCTTCTACCAACACTGCCTTACCAGCTGAGGTGTTTGAAACCGTTGACTGTTGAGAAGCTTCATCAACGACCGGGTTACCATCTGGTCCGATAGAAGGAGGGTTACTGTTGTTGAGACTGGCATTACTCCCTGCATGATCACTAGTATCTAAAGGTGTGCTGGATGGGGTAAGGGGCTGTGGGGTCGAAGTTGGAGGTGGCATATTATTTTGTGGGCTCTCTCTGCTATTTGGCATCCCAGGCATTCCCGGACCATTTGGGTACATCTGAGGGCCCCCATAACCACCCATTTTGTGTTGAATGTGCTGCTTTAGGTAGTGTGGAGCATGTGGAGGGGTGTGGGCTCGAGGACCGCTGACATTACTAGCTCCCGGTTGACCAGCCTGACTTGGCATCTGTACAGAGCCTGATTTTCCAGGCATCCCTGGGCCACCTGGCATCATGGTGGTTGGCATTCCAGGACCTGGAGGACCCTGATTCATACTTTGTCCTCCCCAACCTTGCGTCCCATAAGGAGCATACCCGTATGGTTGGTTAGGAGGAACATGGTTGTTGTGTGGGGGTCGGGGTTGGTACTGGTGGCTAGCAGGCATAGAGGTGGGAGGACCCTGGGGTCCTTGAGGCCCTTGAGGACCCTGTGGACCTCCAGGAGGAAAATTTTGTGGATAGGGCTGCATCATTGGTCCTTGCGGTCTTACTGGAGGATACTGATGGCCACCTTGGTACCCTGCCTGACCAAAGGGAGGACCAGGTGGGGCACCAGGTGGCATGTGGGCCATTTTGCTAGGGTAGCCATGAGGTCCTGGAGGTGGTCCAGTTGTCATGTGTGGTGGGGCACCAGGAGGGTAATTCGGTGCATGCATATTGCTATTGCGACCGTCACTCTGTCCGCTGCCGGGGTGAGGGGACATCACAACACTCCCCGGACCACCTGAAAGATAAGAAATAAAATATCAGGAAGGCTTTTCTTGCTATGGAAATTTCTTAAAAAATTCTACCAGTAAAAAGCTTTCCCCAATTCAGTTAGGTATCTTATTTTTATGACAAATTTATGGCAGTTCAATCCACAGCACTGGTTGCAATCAGGACCAAAATGAGAATCTGGTGATATGAACTTGGTAAATGTTAGACCAATCTAAAATAGCAATGAAAATTATGTAAGGGAATAAGATGGGCGCCAATTACTAAACTGCTGTATATAAAAGATCTGCAACCTTCTTACACATGATTTATCAATTTTGTTTCCAATCAATTTAATCAGGTGACAAATCTTTACAAGATAAAATCTTTACAAGATAGCAACTGCACTTACAATTTCTGACTAGTGATAAGAGGGATATTCAGTAGCATAATAATACTGCCCACAGCCTCAATGCATCAACTATATACAGTATCTAACTTTTGTAAAGTCGGCTACTGAGATGGGATTTCTTTATCATATATTTAAGATTATCAAGTATAATTAATAATGTCAAAAGACTATCACCTGATTGCTGTACTATTCAAAATTAATCTTTTCCAAGGAAGAATTAGAAGTTTCCAATGAAATATACCTATTGGTGCTGTCTCTTAAACTGCAGTAATATTCTTAAAAAAATTTATAAGTTTTCACTATAGATCAGTAAAAAGATTTCCCAAAAGTAAGCAATTCATTTAAAATATGTTAGCTGGTACTTCTAATTTAATTTAATTTAATACAGAAACAAATTAAAACTGGCATTCTATAATCCCAGATGTATGCAAAAGAATCCTTAGATCTTTGTTGCCATGAAACTTTAAATAATAATGACTATATAATAATAATCAATCATAATATAAAAACCATAAGAGATAGTAGTCGTACAAAACATATAGAGTTTATAAAACATCAAAAATAAATTTTTAGGCTAAACTGAGCCACTATGATTCAGTGTAAATGTTATATAATAAAATCATTTAATCTTTAAAATTTCTTAAATGATTCACAAAACATATGGCAATCTGGCATATTCAGTATACTGTATACTTTTGAACAATCACATTCATCTTTTAATACATATAACAACTTTACAATACTTATTCTACACTTTCATTCACACTTTCATAATGAATATTTTCCATTAAATTTTCAACAGCAGCAATAAATGAAAAAACCCTATCACTTATCAAAACTTTTATACTTTTCATTGTACAGTTTAGAATTTTAAAAAATTGCATATTGACAAAGCTCAGTACCACGTAGTTTATTGTATAATAATGTATCTTTCAAAGTTTTAATACTTTTTTTAAATTTACGTTTATTTCACTTTATGAAATACTATATAACAAGGAATTGAAACATATTTCAAACTAAATGATAAATTATCAAATGGAAAAAAAAAATTGTTTACCATATTTGGGGTTAATAGAAATAAAATAAGATACCTGACTGGACTTCTTTATCAAATCCTTTCAAGAACCAGATTCATCATTTGTTCACCAGAAAAACAATACCAATAGATCTTTGTTGGATTTATGACCAAAATTATTGAAAAATCAAGTTTTCCACTTGAGGGTTTTTTTTTAATCTCATCTGTGAAAATCAAAGGTTGACCTTTATTTAAGCAGGAAAACAGTATTCATAACTATGGTTTCTTTAAAGTTGACCAAACAAACAGGTGTGCCAACTGATAATTCCATTGATAAAAGTTTCAAAGAATACTTCTAATAGTTTGCTACTAACCCAATACAAGATGGAGATGCTACTAAATAATCTAATCTTCAATTACATTAAAATCAAATTGTGATATTTATTTAATCTGATACCATGTAAAGTAAACAGCCTGTAAATCTTGAACCACAAAAAAAATTAATTACTTAAAAGCAACAACAAAAATATTGTGTAATTACAGGTTATGAAATCCTTCTAAACAGTGAATATATAGTACAAATGCAATTCCATTAAAAGAAAAGGATTTGTTTATTATTGTGAATCCAAGTACAGTAATTGTAGAAGCCCTATCAAAAAGTGTACCATTCCTCAAATCCCATACATCAACTCTTACTTTCAGTCCACTGAACATAGTTGCAATAAGAAGCCAAACTAAATTTAATTGCAACAAAAAAAATTTCTTGCCCAATTTTTTCACCTTGGCCCCTTCAAACACCAAAATAAGTTAGAATGCCTATGTCTTTAAATTACTTAATAATGAACCAATATACTAAAAAGGCAATGGGCTTTTCTGTCCATTTCTCAATGTTTTCAGAAACTTGCTCCAAAGTTTAAAGAATTATGCTGAGGAAAGTTTTCAAATGGGACAGATGGTTTACCATTCATATGGTTATTAAAGACAAATTAGAAAGTAGCTTTTAAGAGAGAGAGAGAGAGAGAGAGAGAGAGAGAGAGAGAGAGAGAGAGAGAGAGAGAGAGAGAGAGAGACTCGCCTCGCATCTAAAAAAAAAAAATGATTATTCTATTTCAAACCATCAAGCAGTGTAAAATTTCAAAATAGGCCTGTAACCTATGTCTTAAGTGGCCATTAACCTCCAGGTACACCTGCAGTCTGTCTGTCTTATCGATTGATGAACTATTTGCTATAATCACTTGCACCGGCAGAAAAATCTGTGTTGGTTGTTCCCAACATTGTTCAGGTATTCCACCTGAAGGTTAGTTACTATTATGACTGCCCTTTGCATATTTGAAACCATAACGTAATGACCACAAAATTCTTAATTTAAATTAGTTAAATCACGAATAAATAAGTGTAGCAGATTAGGAAAATGATTTCTAGGACAAATAAAGGCTAAAATCTTAGCTTGTTTATTACAGAAAAATCTGTAGGGCTAATTTTCTTTGACATATGTAGGCTATCTTATCATAATGTGTATATCAAAATCACCCATAGACCAACGTACAAAACATGGGTTTGTTTTTGCTCATTATGAAATAAGGCTACCAAATTTATACAAAATATTTTATGAATCAAATAAATCAAGCTCGAGAGAATGATAAAGCTTGTAGTAGGGAAATCTTAATTAAAGATTTTTTTTCACCCGAATTCTCGGTGATATAGGAGCAACCCCCCTCCCCCCTTTCCCCCAAATCTCGGTAAGATATAGGCGCTCCCCTCAATCTCTGTCAGACATAGCCTAGCGTATGTTTAATATCTTTCCAACTAAAATTTAAATGGAGAATCGCGGGGTACTGGAGAGGCATAGTCACTCGTGCATAGTAATAGTAAGTAGGCCTGATTGTGTCAACATCACTGTAACCGATGTTTTTATCCTTAAAATATTTTATTTTAATTGTTCATTACTACTTTTATAGTTTGTTTATTCCCTTATATCCTTTCCTCACTGAGCTATTTTCCCCGTTGGAGCCCTTGGGCTTAATAGCATCTTGGTTCTCCAACTAGGGTTATAGCTTAACTAGTAACAATAATAATTAATATCTCTACTTCATACGCCATAAGTTTCCTTCTTTTCCGAGGTAGCTGTCTTTTTCATGATTTCTACTATGTAGGCTTTTTTATTGATATTTTTCATGACACTATAACGCAATTATTGGCTGGAATAACAGATGCGATAAGAAAATCACCTAGATTATCATGTTGCAAAAAGGAAGTTCATTGTTATGTTGCAAATAATTAACCAAAACTGCTACAGTCAGTGAACTACTCGAGACAAGATAATTGTCATTAAGGGAACCGTTTTTTTTTTTAACTGCTGGCGAAGAAATAGCAGCAGAAGGGGAAGGCGAAGGAGATTGATGTCGAAGTGACTCACCTACAGCAGGCGACATGTGTGGGGAGTGAGGTGGGTGAGGGGGGTTGGCTCCTGCAGTCAGAGGCGGTGCGGGCGACACCCTCATCCCCGCCGGCTGCAGCTGCTGTTGGTGATGCTGCTGCTGCTGCTGCTGCTGCTGCTGCTGAGGAGGGGTTGGCAACCTTCCACTACCCTCATGGCCCGTCCCCACCGCCTCCTGAAAGATAAAATGTGGGTAAACAAAACATAGATCATTACCATAGTCCTGACTGCGAATGCAGTTGATCGCATGCAAGTTGACGGACCCTACAAGAGCGCCGCGCTTGTTTACATAAAACACACAGCTAAACCTATTCAGAGCCTCCTTGAGCCCAGGGAAACATTGCCGATCCATTATACAAACGAAAGGGGTGAATATTCCCAACCATGGCAAACTCGCTATTCCCGTTTAATGCAAGGGGTTCCATTCGTATGAATGCCCCGATATTCCATTCACAAGGAACACTGGCAAAGGGGGCTTTACAAAATTCACAAAAAAAAAAAAAAAAAAAAAAAATCCCTTTTCCTTGCCCTAAAAGATGTTCTCTCTTGAATTGTCATGCACGGCGCCAGACTCTTCAGTATTACATTAATGGGGTTGGAGAGCACAGTAAAGTGCAGAATGCCAAAATAGAAACAGGAGAGCCTAACTTAAAATAAAAAATTCAAAATCATAGATAATTCTAAATAAATTGTTTAATAAAAATAAAACAAACAAATAGGATACTGCTAGCTCCTAAAGTCAAAACACTTCCTTTAATTTTACTTTACAACAACTTGACCTATGACAATAACAAACAAAAATACAGTTCGTAAATACCTTAATAGAAAACAAGAGTACAGAAAACTACCAGGAACAATACTGGCAATAAAAAAAAACTTCAAGTAACATCACACACAGGATTTCAGCTAAGAGGCCCAAGTAGCGTCCGTAGGCCTACGCAACTCCTCGTTAAATTGAACTAACTTTTTATCAGTATGGAGAATAAGACTGACGTCATTACCAAAGGTATCCTTTCCATACACATTTTAAACACTTCCATACAGTCCTGCTGAAATCCATACGCAATCTTTACTATACAAGTACACACATTTTAACACCCTGCCACTAATTTAATAAAATATAATATATATATATATATATATATATATATATATATATATATATATATATATATATATATATATATATATATATATATCTACTGTAATTTATTAAAAAATATCAAATATGAAGAATCATACTGTATTGCAACTGATTATGCAAAATATTCAAAATCCAAACTGTATTGCAATAAGAGGCTAGATATCACTGAAGTGAAAGCAAGTTCATCTTTCAATAGAACAAAAAATACGCTCAAATACAGCAGGTTACAATATTGCAAACAAAACGATCACTAACAACACACCCCCCCCCCCCAACCACACCAAACAAGCAAGTTTCCAATTTATTCTGGAATGATCCTTACATATCTGAAGGACAAAAAAATTATTTGAAGTGCCCCCCCCCCCCCCTTAAAAAATAAGGGCATGCAATTCAACAACTGAAAAGTTAATAAAAAAAAATAAACACTTGTTTTTATTATTAATAACGACACCGAAAACTGGTGGCTTATTGCAACACTATTCCAGGAAGTGTGGCCGAGTTAGCGGCGTTGCGAAATGCGAGCAGCGCTGCCAAGCGACGATGAAGGCTGCTGGTATAAACTTGTGGATATTTTTCGATACCCACCTTACTCGTAAAAAAAAATGATGATGATGTCTTGACAAATAAAAGCTTATAGATCATATATAAAATCTAAGTTCCCTAACCTATGAAATAACACGCTTATATAGTTATATTTCGAGTTAATTCGAATAAAATGGATCACCTATGTTAATTCTGAGCAACTCAATGATAAAAATTATTCTGCATGGCGAGAAAACTTCCTTACAAATGACGGCAAAGGAAAAAAAATCATACAATTGAATGCGACATACCATAAACTCGGTCATGCAGTTTTAACTAACTTTTTTATATGTCGCAAAACAGTCACAAACCACAGAGCTTATTCCAATGTTTTCAGCAATTCTATTGAAGATATATATTTGAACAATAACATTACCTACAAAATTTCTGAACATTTACCGTTTGCAACGTCTACGAGACACCTAAAGCACGATAAAGTGCACCAGCAATCAATAAACACCAACAATACTCTTTGTACCAGCAATCAATAAACAACATTCTTTAGGTAACTCTTGGAGGGAGGAATTTTACGGACTAATATAACCATTGTAATAAGCAGGCGAGGTCACTTCAATTTAGTTCCTAGCATACTTAGCGTAGTTTTAAATTAATGCTTCATATTAAAAAAAAAAAAATCACACCACCCCCTTTTAAATTAAAAACCAAAATAATTTGCGGTCTTCCCCCAGAAGAGGGTGGAATGAATAAAACTTTCTTCTAGGATTTAAACTAATTTCAAAGGATTACCTATTACATTTAAAGCTTATTGAAGACTAATACATGTATGCGAACAAGAAAAGGAAAACGACAAAGTATGTAGTTTTGGAAAAAAAATAAATGTATCTTATATCTATCAGATCTGCGAAGATATATTAGAAAAAAAACAGTAAGCGTCCGAAACTTTTGCATAAAAATTCCTAAAAGAAAGAAAGTTTAAATTTTGTTGGTGCTCCATATTTATGGACAAGCAATCGAAAACACTAATTTTCAAATACAGATAGCTACCATGAAGATATCCCACTTCTGATTTAAACAACAAAACGTCAAGCAAACTTATAAAAAACATATGTTAATTTGAAGCAGTATGATTCATTAAGTTTTAAACTTTATTTGTAGTCAAGACGAGGAACAGGTATGAAAATTACCAGGCAAGGAGAGTGACAAACAACCTGGAATCCTAAAACTTACGAATAATGTTGTAAACAAAAGGGTGAAGTTGCAAACAAGACCGACCATGTTTGTAAACTTCCGATAAATAAATACCGTCGTGAACATATGCCATCAATCAGGTTCTTTCGTGGTTTATCAATATAATTCAGAACTCTTCTTCACAAACTATAACCATTCTTTAGACATATTGTCCAAAAGCGTACGTTCGTTAGCTCAAAATTATGATTTCTAAAATAAAATTTAACTAGGGAATGCTCGTTACTAAACTCCGAAATAACCATAAATTGCGCTCCGCTTGCAAATTAAAAATATCGGGAGTTCCGGGAACTTATATCTAATAAATTAATCTAATAAAGTCTTCAGTTTCCTACATCCTTTGGTTTAAATATTTTAAATATCTATTAGAATTGGGCATCTAATTTTAGGGCCCTTTTATATAATAACTATGATGATTTCCCACAGTACATAAATCATGCATGACTGAAATGCTGTAAAGATTTCAGGAAATTGTCCCATTCATGTTTATTTTACACCTGAACAATATAATAATCCCTCAAACGACACGAAGATACAATCTATTACGTTCCACAGCGGAAGCTTGAAGGCAAATTTTATAGCAAAATTGATATGCACTCAAATTATGAGTGCCATTACATAAATGAACTCAATTTAACAATGCTCTGTGTTATGCAACATCCGTTGGTACACAGATAATGGGAAAGAAATGTTAAACATTAGCCATGTGCAAAAGCCCCACAAATTGAGAGATCGCTAGATTACCAAGGCTGTCAAACAACCTGGATGAAAAAAATTAATAACAGACCATCAAAACGATTCTTCTAAAAAGGAATCAATATAAAGTTTAATTTCAGTGAATGAATAGAATATAATGTTTCCCACTTAATACGTAATGGTTATTGTATATACAGATTGTTATTCTAATAATAGAGACGTAAAGGTCTCCTCGGAATTGCAACCCCTTGCAACAAACCATATAACTGGTATAGTCTGCAACGACTTGGCTACAGGGCAATTCTTACAGATAATTTATAGAATTTTCTCATTTACAATTATTCTATTACACATAATTTATGAATGAACATGTGTGATTTAATTACACCCCTACTCCATCCAACAATGTTGTTCAGGTGAAAATACCGACCGGCTTTGCAAAATTTCCCAACTTGCCAACAACCACGCCTAGAAATGGAAAAGGAAATGGGGGGGGGGTATTTTACGTTAAACGTGCCGTGCTTTTCATCGGCAAGTCAATTATTTCGACCATATCAAAGGAATATATATATATATATATATATATATATATAATAAAATATATATAATATATAGTGCTCATTACGTAAAAAAATTCCATACTCAATAATTGATTGCAAAGCGAAGTTTAACATACCAGGTTCTTCCTGGCTTATTTATTCGTATGTAACATCTTCCTCGTGTTTATGCCAAATCATAGAAACCAAAAGACTACTCAACATTCATCGTGGTCAATAGTTAGTTCATTATGATGATTGAAAATATATATTAACTATCAATCAGCTGTTATTCATGATTTACTACCTCAAATAGTTTCCAGTACTGTAAATACCAAATTGTCTCGGGATACAGATTATTCCACTTGGCTGGAGACTTAGAACTGTTCCTGATCGAGGATGAAAACTTTCATATTCATAAAAAAAAATAAACTGCATAAGTGAAATTTAGTTCCAAAGAAACTCGCTGTAATAGTACTACATAATTATTCTGCATAACCTCCCTCCCTCTCTCTCTCTCTCTCTCTCTCTCTCTCTCTCTCTCTCTCTCTCATTGGGATGAGCATTAGTAGAAGCAATCTTAAGAGGGTACGGAGGAGGAGAAATGGTCATTTCGTTCCCCCTTCAAATGAGCCATCTCGAGGCCTCCAAGGATTAGGAGCGCCGTCGTGTCTGGCAGCGGGCTCGTTATCTTCAAGCCCAATAGGGCCCTAATGCCGTGACGTCACATCAAAGAGGAGAGACTTGCAAAAGAACATAAAGTGGTCCCAATCATGACTCGTAAAACCTCTGACGTCACCGACACATATCAAGCATCCCCCACCCGTCCCCCTAGTCCGGTAGACGGAGGGTCACAAAACACTTAAGAACAAAGATTGTATATTCATTTTTATGCAAAAGATGCAACTTATACGAGTTGATACCGGAATCCATTTAGAAATTCGCCTTAGTAAGAAATCAAATAACTCTTGTCCCTTATTATTTTCCAAGAACAAAAATACAATACACCAGACTATCGCTCATCTATGATACTTGAAGTACACAGATGATGAATGTGAGCTGGTTAAACCTTGGCTCGTTAGCAAATCGTATTCCATGACCATAGTTGTCCTGCTGCCTGCTTACAAAATCGATCAGTCCTCACTGTTTGAAGAAAAACAGCCTCACGAAATAGCGGGGGGGGATAGAAACGGAGAACTAAACGTCATCTCAATCAGTAATCACTCAAACTATTGTGCATTACGGTGAGAGAGAGAGAGAGAGAGAGAGAGAGAGAGAGAGAGAGAGAGAGAGAGAGAGAGAGAGAGAGAGATTCTTCACCATCCCATCCCCCTATGCAACCAAACCCCATATAAGGCCTTTCTGGGGACCCACTACGACCAATCACCCAAGTCCTGCCAGTAGCCTCCTCCTCTCCCACCACCCAGGGTGGTCGAGGGAATCGCCCGTTCCTATCCTCCCCTTCCCTCCTCACCTACATAAAAAGAAAAAAAAAAATCAACCCATCTGGAGGTTATAAAGGAGACGTGCACACAATTTACTAGCCACTCTCGGGCCGACACGCGTAATGGCAGGATGTGTGTGGGAAGTGAAACATAGTTGGGGGAGAGAGAGAGAGGGTGAAAGACAAACATACAAATTCAACTCTTGTAGTTACCCCCAAACGACATTCTTCCTTATCCCTTCCCTCCCCTTCTTCGTGTCAGTGACCCCACTGGAAGCAATCCTTGGAAAATGTTAAGTCTTTCATGAGACGTGACAGGTAAGGATATTACAGATGAAGAGAGGCTAATACATAACAAACGAGAGACTGTTGCATAATAGAATCTTCCACAGGAATTCTGCAACATCACTAGCACAAGTTCACAAGTTGGTCCTCTCAAAAATTAAAAGATATATGATTTAGAAAAGTCAACGCTATAAAACCATTAGCCAAGATAAAACTGATTTGATCTTTTCCAAGATATCTTACACCACTGCAAAGATAAGAGTACTGACACCATAAGACAAAATCCCTTATTTTTTTTTTACCGACACAACCAATATAATGATCTCTGAAGCCTTATGACAACAAGGCCTAAACTTGAAGGTCGTGTTTAATTAAGCATGCAAGGCAGACAATATGTATCAGATTTGGCAAGAATAAAAATCTTTTAATGGTAACCAACGTACATCGCTGTATGCAAGCAGGATCTCTGCGCTACTGGATAAAATTCTGACAAAATTAAAAGGACAAGCGGAAGTAGAACATTCCATTTAGCAATACAATCAACTACAAATATACAATGTACATACGTAAGCTAACAACTAAATGTACACTTTTTGTACGTAGGTTAATATACAGTTATAACCAGTATTAATAACATGGTGAAACTGCGGGTGAAGAATTTAAAGAGCACGTCTTACGACATAGCCATGGGAAATTACCAATGGGATCCGGTAGGAACTGGTCAAACAGCTTCAAGGACATGCTGCTCACCTATACAAGAGCAGGACTAGAGAGGGGGGGGTTGAAGGAAGAGGGGCTTCTGACCTTGCTAGGTATGCATGAAAACTTTCCAGAAAACAAAAAGTGGTTTCCAAATAGTCTACTTTACGAGTTTAATGACCTTCAGTTCAGATCTCATAAATTTTTTGGGTCTTTAGATTTGTTATTCGTTACAGTACAGCAACAAAAATGTAAATGAGATCACTAGCCTACTAATATATACACATAACTTACCAATTCAACCCAAGAGTAAAGTAAAAAATAACTAACAAAACCATATTCGTAAAGCATTGTGAAAAATCCATATTAGTTTCACAATTACTTTTTTCACAATCATAAGTCAAATTTCGGATAGGTGGAAAATTAACAGACTATTAAAAAATGTCAGATTTCGGATAAGTGGAAAATTAACAGATTTGTAAAGAAATAAGATTTCGGATAGGTGGAAAATTAACAGACTATAAAGAAATGTCAGATTTCGGATAAGTGGAAAATTAACAGATTTGTAAAGAAATGTCGGATTTCGGATCAGTGGAAAATTAAGGATTTTAAAGAAATAAGATTTCGGATAGGTGGAAAATTTAAAGATTTGTAAATAATTAGTCAGATTCCGGACAGGTGGTAAATCCATTTGTAAAAATATGCTATTTGGACCACCTTGAAAACATTGCATTCAGCGCTGCAACCACAATACACCCATCGGTTTTGCATAAAATTTCCAACTTAAAGATGCACGCAAGGTCAAAGTCTAGAGAGAGAGAGAGAGAACTATATTGCGTAGAGGAAGGCTGGTAATACTGGCCCCAGAGAGTATTAATAGCGATGCCTCTGCATTTGGGATTAAGCCGCCACGCAAAGCTGTGCCGACCAAGCGAACTAGGCCGAGCCACCAGTTCAGATAAGATTAGCGCTCAATCTCTATATTAACCCATTTAAGCATTTGCAAGGCATCCTCAGACATATTCTAAGATATTCTGATAAAAAATCTAAAATCATGATTGCTCAAGTTATCTGTGCATGATATTCCCAGAGGCCCAAATAAACAGGAAGCTGGAAAAATACAATTACAGACCCCCATTTTTTTTTCTTTTTGCTGATATAATTGAAATAAGTGTAACGGTAAAAAAAAAATAAAAATTATAAATTTTGTGATAACACCATAACAATGAAGAACCCCGATTTAACTTCAGAAAAATATTAGAAAATATCTCTAAATATTGGCATACAATTATCATCATCATTTATCATTATTACTAGCTAAGCAACAATCCTCCTAGGAAAACCAGGATAATGTAAGCCCAAGGGATCGAACAGGAAAAATAGCCTAGTGAGGAAAGGAAATAAACTATACTAGAAGTAATGAGTAAAGATATAAAATATTTCAAGTTCAGTAAGAACGTTAAATTAGATCTGTCGTATATAAACTATAAAATTAAACTTATGTCAGCCTGTTAAACATAACATCCAATGCAAGATTGGAATTCTTAAGTTCCACTGATTCACTGCAAGATTGGAATTCTTAAGTTCCACTGATTCACTGCAAGATTGGAATTCTTGAGTTCCACTGATTCACTGCAAGATTGGAATACTTAAGTTCCACTGATTCACTGCAAGATTGGATACTCAAGTTCCACTGATTCACTGCAAGATTGGAATACTTAAGTTCCACTGATTCACTGCAAGATTGGAATTCTTAAGTTCCACTGATTCACTGCAAGATTGGAATTCTTAAGTTCCACTGATTCACTGCAAGATTAGAATTCTGAAGTTCCACTGATTCTCTGCAAGATTAGAATTCTGAAGTTCCACTGATTCACTGCAAGATTAGAATTCTGAAGTTCCACTGATTCACTGCAAGATTGGAATTCTTAAGTTCCACTGATTCACTGCCTGATTAGGAACTGATTCCACAACTTAATCACAGTTGAAATAAAACTTCTGGAATACTTTACGTACAGGACGGTACAGTCTGGGAAGATCTGAATGCAAAAGATGGTCAGAATTTTACTTGTTTACTTGCTTTGGGTTTAAATCCAACCTTCCACTGAAGTCGAGTGAACTACTACTCGGGCGGGTCCATATTAAATCATCTAACGGAACATTTTCATTATAACTTATACAATTCTTTGATTGTAGCATCTTCCAAATCATATGATCTTGTGAAAAGTAATGTCTTTAGTTTCTTCTTAAATTCAATTGCTCCCTTTAGGTCCTTTATTCAGTGGGCAGTTTATTATAATGTCTAGGCGCACAGTAGCTAAAAGCCCTTTCACCAAATTTACTATTTGTTCTTGGTTCAGATAGCCTATGTTTGTCACTCATGTGTCTTTTATAGAACATGCATAAAGAACTAAGTAAAAGACGGTGCCAGAGATTAATACCAAGATCAGGCATAAGAAATTTTATAGACCGCTAAGCCTATGCCAATCAAATTAAGATTGGAGTCAGCAGCTGAAGACCAGCCAGTAGAACAATTCTCTAATAAGGTAGAATGAAGAAATTTTTGAAAAATCTCAAAAAGAAATTGATCACCGCAAATCTTAAGATTTGTTTAGGACAATTTTTTGTGCAATTGAAGACAGACCGAACGTATTTCTCAAAAATGTGTGATCAAGAATCACGCTTATAATTTTAAAATGAAATGTGTATATATATATATATATATATATATATATATATATATATATATATATATATATATATAATATATATATTATATATATATATATATATAATTAAAGAAATATTATCAGTGCAAATATATGGATGTTTAAGAGCCACTGTCCTCAACCTACTTGCAATCATACTTTGAATTTTGTTAAGGTTAAAGTTAAGCCTCATGCACTAATTTTACCTGGATCTCTATTAAGAGATTCAACAACCCCTAAATCTACATACAGAAGATAGAATTGGGGCAAAGAGAGCATCATCATCTGCTTAGGCAACAACCCCACATCTACATCGAGGTGACATAACTGAGGCAATGAGAGCATCATCATCATCCTAAGCAACGAGCTTGTTTTGTATGCCAAATCACTAATGTGTATAAAGCATGAAAACTAATATGAACAATACCCAGAAGAAAAACATATCACATTCATATACTCACTATGGTGACCATCAACTACAACTAATCGAACATAACTCTTTAGGCTTAACTTCAACACTTGTATGACTAAATTATATCCTGCTCCACAGTGGCAGTATTATAATTATGATGAAACTGCCTTTACAGAAATAAACACTTCCCAGCTATGTTTACATGGGAAAATATATATACATATATATATATATATAATTATATAGACACATATATATATATACATATACACTTAACGCACTAGCAGTTCCTATACTATACACGAACCCTCTTATTGCCACCATTTACTTTCCCAAACTACCCAAGAGTTGATTAACTGATCACAATTATTAGGAAGTCAAAATAGTTTAAGCCATTAGGCTATACCCATTCAAACTTTTATTTTAATTAAGCCAGCTACAAAATAATGTAGGGTGTCGGTAAAAAAAGGCTAATAGACAAATACATATATTATAGCGATTGATTATATATAATACTGTCAAAACCTGATTCACAGAATTCCCAAAATAACCTTTCTCAAAACTGCTCCGTTAATCTTAGTATGAAGACAACATACGTACTGTACAGCCACATTACTCTGCATTAGAACACTTTCACACAATAAAATGTCCAAAGGTAATTTCCGAAAAAAAAAGATTGCAAACACGTGTCTGGCGGAACCAGTTATGTAAATGAGATTCGCGTTCTGTTCTGAATGTACTGCACTTACAATTATAAAAAAAATATTATAACAGTAATTTTCAAAGAGATCAAAAGTAATAATAAGAGCAATGAAAAGTTTTAGTATCTCCTTCCAAATACTGAATCTAATTTTGTAAGACTTTCCGGCGAGTAGACAGATAATATGCTACAACTTTATAGCTGGGCAAGATTCGAAATGACATCACCACTATACCACCACATATATACACAAGCTTCTCTTTGGCAGTAGAGTAGAGAGAGAGAGAGAGAGAGAGAGAGAGAGAGAGAGAGAGAGAGAGAGAGAGAGAGAGAATTTCGCCGAGTGAAGTCGCCAGGAAAACTTGGCAGGGTTTGATGTGGTGTTGCCATCCAAATAAACAAAAAGGAAATCGCAGAGGACAATGGCTTAGAGAGAGAGAGAGAGAGAGAGAGAGAGAGAGAGAGAGAGAGAGAGAGAGAGAGAGAGAGAGAGAGAGAGAGAGAGAGAGTTCCTTTACCTACAAGCAATGTTAGGTACATCCAGGGCAATGCATCGACCTTGGGTACAACAGTAATACTACAAACGGTGACTAATCACTGAGGACGATCAGAATGAAGCAGAAAAGAAACGAACCAATCACCTCAAGGTCAAGGTCATCGAAGTGGTGTTGCCGATACTCAGGGGGTGAAGGTCATAACATAGCCAAGTCCTCGATGACGTGGGGCTTTTAGTTTCAAGATTTAAAGATGAGAATAAAGTGTAGAGGAAAAAAAAAAAACTTAACGAGCGGATGATTACATTCCTCAAATATTTACACTTTCTGAGCCAGAGGATGTTTGGAATGCAACACACACTGACCCTCTATCAGGGGCCCCCTCCCCCCTCTTTTTTTTTTGGGGGGGGGGGTCGTTCTGTGTGAAGGGAAATTCATTTAATCTACGGCAAAATAAAGTTTCAAACCTATATCTCAATTGTCTATATATAATTAAAAATTTTCATATAAATTTAAAAGATAAAACAATTAGAGAATGATTATCCCGAATATTTAGAGGAAAACAAGGCTACTTCTTTATATCCATATACCTATCTTAACATACTTATTTGTCGGTGAGGCTGTCCGTTATAATACTGCATTTCCCGATATTAAATAGGTAATTTTTCTCATGTGCGTGGATCGATTTAATACAAGCGGAAATAAATCCCACACAATTCCAAAAAGATATCCTAATATAGGCACATCTTTGCCTTTACCCAAAATCCAAATATTAAATTGCAACCAGAACACGGCTCCTTTTCAATTTAAAACAGGAATCACATCCATCCTTTGATGTGTGCATTGGCAACCGGGGAAGAGATCACTTACCAATAATAGAGCATTCTTCCATATAACAAGCCAAGCAGTCCAAAATAGAGGATAGCTCGAATGAAAGTCAACCGCTCCCCCTCAACGAGCTTGAGGTAGAACAACGAATGAATGAATATGGAAATTAAACCAAAGGCCAGACAAGGGGACATTCCTAAAAAGCGGAGGGGAAAAAAAGACAAGCTTGACTTCCCATCTCGCTGCACGATGCTTTCTGCGCAGCAACAGAACACTGGACGGGAAAAGGCCGCCTCTGGGGAGAGAGAGAGAGAGAGAGAGAGAGAGAGGAGAGAGAGAGAGAGAGAGAGAGAGAGAGAGAGAGAGAGAGAGAGATCCTAACTTTTCCTATTTCACAATCATGGGAATAAACTAGACTTTATTATTCCTATTCCTTGCTTTCCACACTGGACGGGAAAAGGCCGCTCTGAAGAGAGAGAGAGAGAGAGAGAGAGAGAGAGAGAGAGAGAGAGAGAGAGAGAGAGAGAGAGAGAGAGAGAGAGAGAGAGATCCTAACTTTTCCTATTTCAGAATCATGGGAACAACTAGACTTTATTATTCCTATTCCTTGCCCTCCACACCAAATCAAGGAACAAAATGATTTTGTTTGACAATCTCTCAAGACTAGAACGGGGGGAAACAGCAGTGCCCCCAAATTCTAGGCCAAGGCAAACACAGAAACTGTCACACTTTCCAATAAACTAATCTCAGATTGAATCAATGTCAACCCAATACAAACATAAGAGAGGAGGGGAGGAGAGAGAAGGAAGAGGCAAGGGGTGACGTAACGGGGAAGGAACAAACCATACTAAATATAGGTGGGTCTCTCTCTCTCTCTTCTCTCTCTCTTCTCTCTCTCTCTCTCTCTCTCTCTCTCTCCTCCTCTCTCTCTCTCTCTCTCTCTCTCCAGATTAAAAGCCTAACATCTGACCTTGTAAAGACTCGTAACAAAGCTTTTAGAATTACAGATTGCGATCTAGAGGGAACCTCAGATACCCTAAACGAAGGCCTTTGGGATATGTCGGCATAAAATACATATATATATATACTATATATATATATAGTATATATCTATATAGTATATATATATATATATAATATATATATATATATATATATATATACACACATATATACACATATATTCATATATATATACACATATATAATTAATGGAAACGAAAAGTCCAGCTTTCGCTAACATTAGTAGTCGTTATCCTGTGCCTAAAACAAGATCATTCAAATATGTATGTGTTGGTAACGCCGTAATAAATCTCAAAATAAAAAGCAAAATATGGGGACATCATGCAAAAAGATACTAAGGTAATTTCTTACTAAGAAACTACCTCACCTGAACTTAGAGCACAAAACATTTCTCTTCACAACACAATATTCAAATCTCAAATGTAATGCAAGTGGTAGTCGTAATGAACTGAATAAATTTCGAATGGTTTAACTGCAGCAAAGAATATATATCGACTAATAAACGATGCGTAGTAATTAGGCTTGTAAAAACTTATAATTATAATTCTCAAGAAATGGAAACGTTTCTGGTAATTTCTACAAAATCTCCATATTCCATCTTTGTTCTTAAACTTCATAGTTTTTCCTTATTTCCTTTCTTCACTGGGCTATTTTTCCTGTTGGGGTCCTTGGCCTTATAACGTCCTGCTTTTCCAACTAGGGTTGGTAGCTTAGGAAGCAATGATATGAATTGATTAAAAATGGAAGTACTGAATTTACCTTTCGGGTGCAAAAAGCTTAAAAATATATGTACTATTAGACTGCAGTCAAAATTTGGAATGATCTTCCCGATCTAATGACTGAGCCCACCGAACTTCCTACTTACCTATTTACTCCTCGTTATTTCTCTTAGATTATTCTTAAATAAAGCAACGGAGTTGACAAAAAAAAAAGGGTAACAATTTTTTCATGGAAAGGAACAGTAAAACTACTAAAATTGATAAATTTCATACGATTAGCACAACTGGCATAAATAAGTGAATGGTGGGATTACGCAAGTTCATTATATACAACTTGTTAATAAGATAATCTGGGTAACAGCTGTTTAGACGAACTACAATACAAGAATAGGAAATTTCTTATTCTTGAACTGGATATCATTCTCTGGCAACGTCGTTCAGTGAGTGCTTTACAAGATCTTTCCTAATACTGACCATCCTTTGCATTCAAATCATCCAAGACTATACCACCCTGTAAGTAGTACTAAGCTCTCTTCTTCGTATACAGTTCTGGTAAGATGTAGTTAAATGCAACAGTCTTGTCTTCATCATAAAGCTGAATATTACACAGCACTCGAGCTGAGACCAGGTTGTAGAATGATCTTCCTATTCAGACAGTTGAATCTGCAGAATTCCAGGATTTCAAACATGCGGCGATTTTTTTTTTAATCATAAACAAGTTGGCATGTCTCTCTTTATAGTTATTAAATTACTGATCTATTTTAAACGTAGTTACTGATCTATAATTTAAATTTTTATTCATTAATTCTCAATTTATTTATTTACTTTCTTCACTTGGTTATATTTTCCTGTTGGAGCGCCTGTGCTTATAACATCTGGCTTTTCCAACTAAGGTTGTAGCTTAACTACTACTAGTAGTTGTAGTAGTAGTATCAATAATAGCTTACCTAGTGATAAAAAAATAATAATAATAAAAATCAGATCATCAAATTATTGGCAAAACTGCTTGCTAAAAAGGCATATCATTCACTTATAAGTGATTCCCCGATATATATATATATATATATACTATATATATATATATATATATATATATATATAGAGAGAGAGAGAGAGAGAGAGAGAGGAGAGAGAGAGAGAGAGAGAGAGAGAGAGAGAGAGAGAGAGAGAGAGAGAGAGAGAGAGAGAGAGAATGACGTAATCTTGTCATCAACCCTCCCCTTACAACCTTCCAAGACATCCTAACCACTGGTTGGTACACTACCTAACGACCGGTACCTATCGTAAAGGCAATTTCTTTTTTCTTTTGTAACTCCTAGCAAAGAAAATCCAGCAGAAATTGACAAAAGGCCGCTCTAAATTTAACCCGGATATAAAGTATCATTATAAACAGTTGTACCGCTAAAGCCAGGACACAAAACAAAAACTCAAAATCGATTCACCAAAATTTATATAAATTATTGTTTTTGAGAGACTAAAAATTAAAATCAAGATGTGTGATGTTGTAAATTGTTAAATTAGATGGATTTGTTTATAGAAAAATGCAATCAAATGTGATTATCCTGTAAATATTGTGATTGTAAAGAATATGTAATTTTAACTTTTTAATACAAAGAATTTAATAAAAAGATAAAAAAATCGATTAACTTGTTAATTCTTGCATTTATTATTTACACAACGAACCAAATTGAGCCATGACGCAGACCTCGACAAAACTACAATATATTCAAACGTTCAGACAACCTTTCTCCCGCTGCTGCTCCTAAGTACATCACCATAATAATCGACGTCATCCGAGTCGCTGTGCCGTGTTCCCATTCCTGGCCGTTATAGCAGCTGTCACCTGGGTCTTATTCAGCCAAGCCTATTGGGCACCGCACCCAACATTAACATTCCTTCTCTTATTACATAGACACATTCACATACATTCGACCGTACAGTTGCACGCAGTCGCTCCTCGTAAGCTGTGTGGGTGGGTGGGAACTCCGAATCATAACTACAATTTCGAAAGACTTAAAGAGTTAGTAATGACTTTATTCCAAGTAAAGGCAACCAAGCAAATGCTAATTCGGGTTACTTAACTGAACATATTAGATTTATATAGCACGAATTTCAAATAATTTTTAATAATTTCTTTCTCCCTACGACGTTAGATAGCTTTTCGTTAAAGACTTTATTAATGACTTTATTCGAAGTAAAGGCAACCAAGTAAATGTTACCTAATTCAGGTTACTTAACATATTAGATTTATATAGCACGAATTTCAAATAATTTTTAATAATTTCTTCCTCCCTACGACGTAAGATAGCTTTCCGTTTTCACCCGACCGACAAAGGTTTAGAAAATGCGTCACAAGCAGTATAAAAACCCAGCACCATAACTCGAGAAGGAAATCATGGTACGAACTACTAAAGGAAATAGCATAGTATGCAACACGCAGTCTTCTTAACGTCTCGCTATAAGCCAAGGGAACAAACGACCATGGCGCCATGGATAAAAATTCACACCAAATTGCAGCACGCGGCGTGACTACGCCACTTCTAGGTCAGAACTCAGAATTTGGGCTGACTGAGAAAGACCGGCACACCCTCACACAACCATACAATTTCTCTCTCTCTCTCTCCTCTCTCTCTCTCTCTCTCTCTCTCTCTCCTCGAACTTGTGTGCAACCGTTGTTCATCTAGAGAACTGTACTTGGCAAAATCGTATTTACAAAACTTAGACTGTACGAGTAAAAAGGATTATAAAAATAAGTTTGTTTGAAGTCTGTTAGAATTTACTAAAGATCTTGAAACAAGAAGTCTAATATTCAGTCTTGTGAAGAAGTAATAAAATCCACCAGATTATTTAATGACTATTTTCCACAACAATCTGTTCCTAAGAAATACACTCAAATGTGAAAATACCAGTGACCCAAAAGTAGTGATAAGCCAACGTACCAAGCTAAAAAAAAAAATTCAAAATTTACCATGTGACCCAAGTAGAAAATGATACAGAAAATGTGTATTTCAATTAACAAGCAAGTTTGAAATACGTTTATCTCCCTCGTCGCCTAATTGCATGGTTTCGGTGAGACATGAATGTTATACATGTACACCGGTTTAAGAAAATGAGAGATGCTTCAAATTATAAATTCAGTCCATTGCAGCTGTAATAGGAATGATTAAAATAAGTATACAAGGGAACCTTAGATATATTTATGTATTCAAATCCTTCCATTTAGACTGAGAATAATAAAAACTTAAAGTTGGCCATGTTCCTAAAAAAAAAAATGGCCACGTTCCCAAGAAGTATTCATATATATACGAAACTTCTAAGCCCATAAACAATCTGCTGGAATAAACTGCTTTTACTATATCAAGAGGTGCCAACACCAATAATAGAAAGATTTCGCTTTAACACGTGGTCTTTGTTTACCACCTGATGACTCACGTG